>NC_058371.1:132867396-133175896 GCF_018350175.1 Felis catus
TGTCTGATATAAGTGTGGCTATTCGGCTTTCTGTTGGTGATCATTAGCATGATAGATAGTTCTCCATCCCCTTATTTTCAATCTGAAGGTGTCTTTAGGTCTAAAACGGGTCTCTTGTAAACAGCATATAAATGGATCTTGTTTTCTTATCCATTCTGTTACCCCGTGTCTTTTGATTGGAGCATTTAGTCCATTGACGTTTACAGCGAGTACTGAAAGATATGAATTTGTTGCCATTATGTCTCCTGTAGAGTTGGGGTTTCTGGTGGTGTTCCCTGGTCCTTGCTAGTCTTTGTTGCTTTTGATCTTTTTGTGTTTTTGTTTTGTTTTTTTCATCTTTTCTCCCCTCAGAGAGTCCCCCTTAAAATTTCTTGCAGAGCTGCTTTAATGGTCACGAACTCCTTTAATTTTTGTTTGGGAAACTTCTTATCTCCTTCTAGTTTTAATGACAGCCTTGCTGGATAAAGAATTCTTGGCTGCATATTTTTCCGATTCAGCACATTAAATATATCCTGCCACTCCTTTCTGGCCTGCCAGGTTTCTGTGGATAGGTGTGCTGTGAACCTGATCTTTCTTCTCTTGTAGGTTAAGGACTTTTTTCCTCTGGCTGCTTTCATAATTCTTTCCTTGCCTGAGTATTTTTTGAATTTGACTATGATATGCCTTGTTGATGGTCAGTTTTTGTTGATCTAATGGGAGTTCTCTGTGCTTCCGGGATTTTGATGTCTGTGTCTTTCCCCAGGTTAGGAAAATTTTCTGCTATGATTTGCTCACGTAAACCTTATACCCCTTTATCTCTCTCTTCGTCTTCTGGGACCCCTATGATTCTGATGTTATTCCTTTTTAATGAGTCACCGAGCTCTTTAATTCTCATTTTGTGCTCTTTTGCCATAGTCTCCCTCTTTTTTTCTGCTTCATTATTCTCTATAAGTTTGTCCTCTATATCGCTGATTTGTTGCTCCACTTCTGCTGTGGCATCCATTTGAGATTGCAGCTCAGCTATAGCATTTTTTAATTTCATCCTGACTAGCTTTTAGTTCTTCTTCTCCACAGAAAGGGATTCTAATCTATTTTCCACCCCAGCTATTATTCTTATTATCGTGATTCTAAATTCTGGTTCAAACATCTTGCTTGTATCTTTGTTGATTAAGTCCCTGGCTGTCATTTCTTCCTGTTATTTCTTTTGGGGTGAATTCCTTCATTTCATCATTTTGAAGGAAGGAAAGGAATTAATAAAGTAAAAAATAAAAATTAAAAAATTAAGAACAACGCAAAAAAGTCAAATAAAGGATGCTAGGTCCTAGGTGTGTTTGGTCTGGTTGTTGAAAGAAGCTTGATAGATTAGAGGAAAAGGGAAAGATAAGAAAAGGAAAAAAAAAGGAAAACATTTGAAAATTTGAAAAAATGGATACAATAAAATAGAATAAAATGAAATGATGGAAGTAAAATAGAATTTTTAAAAATTACAAAAAAGTAAAAATAGAGTAGAAAAAATTAAAGGAAAATCTTTTTAATAAAAATGGATAATGAAAATAAATGTGCTTTCTGTATTCAAGAATAAGACAAGAAAAAGAAAGAAAAATGAATAGATGGACCAGCGAACAGATTGAAATATGATTGAAATTACATCAGTTTCCCCTAGAAGTCAAACTGTGAAGTACCTTATAGTCCATAAACTGTGCAGGCAGAGAGACTTGTGGTGTTCCTCCAGAGCACGGTTGGCCCAGGTGGACGGGGCTTAGTGTAACAACTCTGTTCTCCACTAGATTGTGCTGCTTAGCTTACTGGGGTGGATTGGTGTGGCACTTGTAGGCATGTATGCACATGTGTGGGAGGGGTGAAAATGGCATCACCCAGCTACCCAGTCTCTACTAGCAGAACCCTGGGCTCTCCCTAACCTGCAATCAAGCACCCCTCCTTTGTCTCTGACTTCCGTCCATTCCCTGCTTCTACACTGTCTGTGACCAAGCTGTCAGTCTGCTAGGCAGCTCCTCTCTCCAGAGTTTTATCTCAGATGTGGCTGTTTACCAACCCCTCACATCTGAGGGACTGCAGCTTTGACCCATTCTGACCCTCTGGGGAAGGGTCTTGCTGAGCAATGGCCAGGTGCTGGCCACCCCCAGGAACGTTTACAAGACCATGCTGCTACTGATTCCCAGAGACTGCAGCTGGGCACCAGCCCACCCCAGAAAAACTTCACACAGTGGTGTAACAGCAGCAGTTCAGGGATTATGGCAAATCACAACACATGTCTGGTGCCCGGCTTCCCCCTTAACATCCTTGCTCCAACACCAGCGATGTGGCAGTTCTACGGAATCCACTGGGACCTTTGCCTGTGGGGTGGTTGCACTGCCTCTACCAAATGTCCTCCCAGCAGGGGAACCGCCTCTGGCCATCTGATCTTGGGGATTTGCCCTTCCCACCAGAGCACTGCCAGGTAGCAAGCTGCCGAGTTTCAGACTCTGCACTCCCCTGTTTATAGAGTCTTAATGGAATTTAAACCCTCTCCTTTCTCCTTTCTCCCTTTCTTGGTTCAGTCCCTCATAGCTGTTTCTACTTTTCCTTTTTCTCTCTAGCTGCTTTGGAGGGGAGGTGTTTTTCCCATATTCACCCCCCATCTTCGTCCTCTGTCTGTAAGCAGAAACAGCTCCCTGCCCTCTGTGCCTTCTCTCTCCTCCAGTTCACCTCTCCACACGACATAACTGCCAAGTTCTCTGGTTCAGGTTGTGCAGATTGTTGTGTTAATCCTCAAATCAGTTTTCTAGGTATGCAAGATGGTTTAGTGTTGATCTGGCTGCATTTCAGGGATGAGGAATGCAAAAAAAATTTCCATGCTATTCTGCCATCTTGGCCCTCTCAGTTTTTTGTTTTTGTTTTTTTATTTTTATAACCTCTTATTTACCTAGAATTCTAAATTTAAAAATATTGTATTTCTTAACCCTTTGAACAATTGTATGAGTGAGACACAACATGCTAGACTGTATTGGCCCCATTTTGCAGGCAAGAATGGAAATATTTCTCCTGTGTTTAGTATAAAACAGATCTGGGATAGAAACCCTCTGCTTCCATACTCACAACTGCTTCTATTGAGATCAAGAGTCAGTCACTTAACCAACTGTGCCACCCAGGCGCCCCCAAGATCACTGTTTTAAGTAGAGTCACAAATATTAGAATATTGAATAATAAAACAAAATGTAATTTGAGTTTCCAAATTAATTTATCCTATCCTTTTAATACATATTACTCTGCTAATAAGTGTAATTTTTTATTTATAAAGCAGAAGTACCAAGTGGAAATATACTCTCCTCATCTGTCTGAGGAGATGTACCCCAGATGTACATTTTCTCTTTAATCTTTTCCAAATCAGTTTTTCTCTCCACCTCATCAAAATGTGTCTGTCAGTCAAGGTTAAAGAAAAACAGCATAGATCTATATTTAGATGAGAGACTTAAAAGAGGTACTTGCAATAACCTATTATAATTACTATTGTTACAAGTGGTTTTGTTGGATTATAGAGGGTGACCTTCTTGAAGTGTTTTTCAAACATGAATCAAATTCAAAACATGTTTTCTCCCAACTTGTATATCTTAACTCCCTTAAATACATGAGCATTTTAAGTGCAATATGAAGCCTTTCATGTTTATATTCAAATGCATATTTTCTCCTAAGCTTTCCCCCTTAAGGAAGTAATGGTAAAAAGATCAAAGTTCTAGTAAGATTATTTAATTCAGAGTTGTAACTTGGTCAGATCTCATTTTAAAATAGATTTTTCCCTTGGGGTGCCTGGGTGGCTCAGTCCGTTGAGCGGCCAACTTCAGCTCAGGTCATGATCTCGCGGTCCGTGAGTTCAAGCCCCGCGTCGGGCTCTGTGCTGACAGCTCAGAGCCTGGAGCCTGTTTCAGATTCTGTTTCTCCCTCTCTCTGACCCTCCCCCATTCATACTCTGTCTCTCTCTGTCTCAAAAATAAATAAACGTTAAAAAAAATTAATTAAAATAGATTTTTCCCTAGAGGTTTATTTACGTCTCCTGCTTCTCTATTCTATATTGTCCTTCAAGATTATATCAATCTATCAAAGAAAGATTATATTAATCTATCAATATTGCAGATTTTTAAGAACTTTAATAGACTTTGATGAAAATATATCAGGTTTAATAATTTAAGAGTGTACCTAAAATATGTTCCACATACAGAATGGAAGGCTTTTGCCTTAGCAAAATATTTCAAGTAGCCATATTCTCCATTTTGTCTTACCTAGAAACGGAAGAGCAATAAGTTGTCTATAATTGATAGTCTCGACATCATCCTTGCTCTATTACCATCGGTTTTGACCAATGGGAAGCAGCATATCAGGAGATCAAATGGTGAGAGGAGAGGTCAGGGTATTAATCTGCCCCCTCTCCCCACCCCATGTCTTGCTGTTATTGCCAAAACCTACCAGGCAGCCTCTGGTCAGAGAGCCTCAGACAGTTTAATCTCTTCCCAGGTTCGGCAACACTATTCCCTCCTGTGGACCCTTCAAGTCCATGAATGGTAACAATTTCTCACTGTTGCAAAAACGTGACTACCTCACCATCTCTGTATTTTACCCATGTCCCTACCTCTGTAAAAAAATCTTTTCATTAAGGGGCACCTGGGTGACTCAGTCAGTTAAGCATTTGACTCTTGATTTCGGCTCAGGTCATGATCTCATGGTTTGTGGGAGCAAGCCCCACGTCAGGCTGCATGCTGACAGTGCAGAGCCTGTTTGGGATTTTCTCTCTCCCTGTCTCTGCTCCTCCCTCTCTCTCTGCCCCTCCCCTGCATGCTCTTATTCTCTCAAAATAAATAAATAAACTTAAAAAAAATCTTTTCATTATTTTCAGTTACATCTTTTTAAGGGTGCCATCTGTTTCCTCCTTGACCACAGACTGACAAAGTGTGGTACTAGGCATAATCCCAGGAAAGGTTTGAGGGGTGCATCACAATGCCTCTATGATGTCTTTTTAAAAAATTCCTTATTTCATGTAGCTGTAAGAAAAACATTGCTAAGGATCCTACCCAAGACCTGACTGTGTAGGCTGCAGAGTTGTAAAAACAGTTATATAAGCAATTTTATCAAATGATACTAGGTTAGGGCCTTGGCTGGGAAGAAGAGGAACTCTGAAACAGAATGGGAACATTTGGGCAGAAACAGACCATACCGAGAACTCAGAAACCCGATCTCTCTGAATCTTCCTTACCAACTGAAGCAGATTTTCACTCTCTTTATGGGAACAGACCTCCCCTGCATAAAATAATTCAAAGAATTTAATGATAGCTTTTTCTTTCAAGAAGGGGTACTGATTCTCTTCAGGGTCCTCCTACCACCTGCTTTGCTTCCAGATCCATAGTAGAAACCAGTATAGTCCAGGTAGAGAAGATCGTCTCCCAGAGGAGATAGCACAGACACTAAAGAAATCATAGGGTCTTTTGTAGGAAATTTGTAGGGTCTACTAATTTGTGGTGGCAATTCCCGAGACCTTGCATAGAAATGGATTCCTAGGGTTTTAGAACAAGAAGAATGAAATATACATTGGATTGAACCAAATTTATCAATATGGATGCACACATCTGAGATTTGGAATTTAATGTGTTGCTGCAAGCATTTGGCAATGATGCCTGTAGTTTTATGTTTTTAAATTAATCCTTGACTCAATGGCTATAGATAATATGGCTGAGATGCCAGAATTTCTCTGACATACTTTAGAGAAAGGAGTGTAAGACTTAAAGATATGAGAATATTGGAAGGTACCTATTATATTCAATCTGCTCACCCACTCTCTAATGATATTGTCCAGAAGGTTTAGGAGACCCTTCTGCATCAAGACCTTCATTAGTGAAGGTAGTACTAGCATATTTGAAGAGCAGGAGGTCTGGTTTGCCCCTAGGACTGGAAGATATCAAATGCCTGGCACACGAGGCAACTATGTAACCTGATCTTCCTGTCATGAACTGATGTTATCTGCTCCAGAAAACATAAAGTTGGATTTGTAGAACATTGTCCTCTTATTACATGGAAGTGGTATATGAGATTAGGTGTACATAAAGAACAAAGAAATTCCATAAGCAGGTGGCTCAGGATCTCAGTAGGCTCTGGTAACAAAACACTCTCCCTTGGAGCCTTCAGACCTAAGAATGACAATGATGTCCCACTATTGCTAGTCCCTGTATACCTCACCATCCTTTTGGGATCCTTAGCCCTGCTTGTACCTTTGTAGGTAATTTCTTTACTACATTCTCTTCAGTTAAATTCTTTTGAGTGAGTATATCTGCTACTTGCTGGGACTCTGATCGAGTCACTGCACAAAATACATACATAAGCATGAGCATGTGAGTTCTCATGCATAGTCTCTCTCTCTCTCTCTCACACACACACACACACACACACACACACGCACACAGTATTCCCCTTATCCAAGATTATTTATGCCGCAGGAAGGAAAGGAGCTGGATGAGTTGAGAGAAATAATGTGCTCTTGTGGGAAGGAGATGATCTCTGGAATTACATATTCTAAAATCTAACACCCAGAGTCATTATTTGACTTTGGGTAAATTCCTTTCCTGTTTATACCTCAACTTATTAATCTGTAATGAAGAAAATAATAGTATCTCATTAAGTCATTGAGCTGATTAAACAATGTGTAATAATATATAAGGCACCTAGAATACTGTGTATGTAATAAATTTTATTTCATTACCTGTAGAAGAACAGTAGAGGATCATTTATCCAGGGATCTAAACACTGGAAACATTCAAACTATGGTATCTTTGTCAAAGCATTTGCTTTATGATCACTCATTTAAAAAAAATCACAGCAGTCTAATAACTGAAGAAGTTGCTATGGCACATCTCTCATGGTAATGGTGAATTTCTACCAGACTGCAAAGGGCCATCTAGTATTACAATCCACGCTATCCTCACAGTATGGTGGAAATCACAGTGGATGAAGTCAGTGATATCTTGGTTATCTGGCTATAAAGCATGACATATGAGAGAGTTTATAAAGAACATGTTTGTTCTTTTACATGTTTTACCAAGTCATTTTTTGATCATTCTTCTTGTAGTTAAAATATGAAAATTGTGGCAATAACTAATTGGGAAGAGGTGGGTCCTTGACACTCCAGATAAACAAGTTTCTACCTCGTGTGCTTTGCAGTTGGCTGGCTGCTGATAAAATCTATACTCACTTTGAAGTATGTAGAGGATTATTTACCCCCTAAAGAACCACAAAGGCCCAATAAGATAATTACATTTTTATTTAATTTAGTTTAGCTCTTCCCTGACACTACAAAAGGGGAAAATAAAATAAAGCCAAGGGAAAAGTTAGTGTATTTAAAAATCTAAGCCATAAATTACTCTGCACTTATTAACATTGGGCCCTAAGTATTTCTCTAAACTTTCTGATAGCTGAAAAGAGAGAGAAACATTACTGGTTACAGGATTCACAAAGTGGATAGCTTTAAAATAAATCAGTTGTGCAGGAGGCATAGTGTTTCCCGTTAATGAAAACTGAGAGCAATTTGTCTATGAATCAACATAAGGTGGACTACAGGAAATTTTATCTTTCACAGCATTCCTCACAATAATTATGAGAGTGAGTTTCATCTCATGTAATTATTGCATGTAACTTTCCTGTATACATTCAGTAAGTTATTCTATGAAGGTCAAATGATATAGTCAATGTTCATAGGGTATGTGTGGTCTTGTTTGGTAGTAGAACAAAATTAGAACACCTAGAAAAAAGTAATGTAATACATATCCACCCTTAAGAATTAGCAAAGAATTCAAGTTAGTATTCTTTTTAAAAAATTTTATTTATTTTGTGAGAGAGAGAGAGAGAGAGAGGCAGACAGAGAAGGGGAGAAAGAATCCCAAGCAGGCTCCGCGTGGTCAGCACAGAGCCCAACGCTGGGTCAGCCTCACAAACTGTGAGATCACAACCTGAGCAGCAGTCAACTCAGACACTCAACCAAGGTGCCCAAGTGCCCTACCCAGGTGCCCCTCAAGTTAGTATTCTTATGATCTAATTTAATAACCTAGAGGGGTAGAGATTTGATGTTGCTGAACTAAGCCATATGCTTTGATTATCAATTAAATGGTGGTAAATAGATTTTCCAGCATCTGTGAACGTTAAGCCCCAACCAAGGCATGTGGTTGACTAACTGCCATCCTACCTTCATAAGAGATCAACTGAGGATTTATAAGAAAGAGACAAATTCAACACAACAAATCTTTCTGTTTGAATTTCCACTCAATTTCCATTTGAATTTCTACAAATATCCTATTGCTCTTTCCCTTTATTTCTAACTTACACCTTTTAAGAAGCTTTTTGAGTAGAGGCTGAACTGACACAATAGGCTTCCAGAGTATGCATGTTTCCTTTCTTCTTTATTCTGACATTAATTAATCACGCATTATAAGCCAAACACTGTGTTGAGTAGTGGGAATACAATGATGAGGAAGACATAATTAGTGCCCCAAAAAACCTGGTTAGACAGACAGACATGTAAATAGCTATTCCATTATAGTCTATGATACTACACCAGCCAACAAAAGAACACTTTTCTTGCAAAAGAAATTCAGAGGAAACTTCATAGAAAAGATGACTAAGATGAATTTTGAAAGGTAGGTGAGAGTTTGCTGAGTGAAGAGGTAGAGGGAGTACAGAGTACAGAAAATAACCCATGGAAAAGCACAAAGTGAGAACACAGTTCTTCAAATACAGAACATATCCTGTGGAAAGGCACAAAATTGAGGAATGCATGGCCGGAGCTCCTGGGTGACTCAGTCAGTTAAGTGTCTGACTTCAGCTCCCGTCATGATCTCACAGTTCGTTAGTTCAAGCCACGCACTGGGCTCTGTGCTGACAGCTCAGAGCCTAGAGCCTGGTTCAGATTCTGTGTCTCCTTCTCTCTCTGCCTCTTGCCTGCTCATGCTCTGTCAAAAATAAACATTTTTTTTTAATTTAAAAAAAATGCATGGTAAATTTGGGCAATAGCAGGTAATTCAGCAAAGAAGATATATAAGGACAGGTAAGGAAAGACTAAGGACTGAGCGTTGCCTTCAGCCAACAGCCAGCAAGGAGCTAAGACCTTCAGAGCAACAACCTGTGAGGGACTGAATGCTACCACACAAGCACACGAGTGAGATTGGAAGTGGATCCTTCCCCAGTTCAGACTTGAGGTGACTGCTTCATACCTTTGTCATGATGTGTGAGACCCCTAACCTAAAGCAGAGGACTCAGCTCAGGCAAGCCCAGGTTCCTGACCAACAGAAACTATAAGATAATATTTTTGTTGTGAGCCTGTACATTTGGGGTGATTTGTTACTCAGCAATAGATAATATTAGAGGTTTTAAATTTCTGCTTCTAAAGTCTAAAGGCACCTTCAAATAATAAAACATTATCCCATGTTCTGAAATATTTTCTGTAGTGACAACAAAATAAATACATGTTTAGGATGGTCAAGGACAGAGTAGGAAATGGAAGAGAAATTTAAAGTAGGGGTGCCTGGGTGGCTCAGTCAGTTAAGCGTCCAACTTTGGCTCAGGTCACAATCTCGTGGTCGGTGAGTTCGAGCCCCATGTCGGGCTCTGTGCTGACAGCTCAGAGCCTGGAGCCTGCTTTGATTCTGTGTCTCCCTCTCTCTCTGCCCCTCCCCAGCTCATGCTCTGTCTCTTTCTCTCAAAAAATAAATAGACATTAAAAGAGTTAAAGGAAAAGTGGGTGGTACAAATCGGTAAACTCACCTTTGTGGGAACCAATTTAGGATATAAAATAACACAAAGGAGCAAAAGAGTAAAGGAGAAAAATAGGATGGTTTTGAACAAAAGAAATGTAGGCATGATGGGACCAAACCCTCCCTAGCATTAAGCTAGGTACTTAATGCTTTTTGAAGGAAGGGCTGAATGAGTAATGCTTACCACATACCAGGTGAGACTTCACAATGCATGCAGCAATAGTAAATTGTGATGTAGAAGCAAGTCAATGCTCAAGATAGCATAGTGCCTTTCTGTTGGAATAGAGCATTGGATCAAGTTCTTTAGTGCCTTCGTTCTACTAAACTGCAAGATCTTTTAGTGCAACAATAACGATACATCAATTCTTTCAATTTTAATTGAATATATAGGGCATTTAGTATATCTTCACATTGCATACAGTGATGACTCCTTTTTATCTCTTATTTCTTAGTCTGAATAATATTGGTAATATTTCTAGTTTTTATTTCCTTTTATTCCAGTTTTATTGAGAAATAATTCACATATATCACTGTATATGTTTAAGGTGTACAGCATGATGGTTTGATTTACAGTTATTGTGAGATGATTACCACAGTAGGTTTAGGTAACAACTATCATATCATATAGATGCAACAAAAAGAAAAAAATTATCCATATGATGAGAACTCTTGGAATCTACTCTCTTAACAACTTTCCTGTATGTCACACAGTAGTGTTAGCTGTAGCCATCATGTTGTATATCACATCCCTAGTATTTATTTATCTCATACCTGGAAGGAAAAACTTTTGACCTTTTGACCACCTTCCTCCAGTTCGCCCTCCTCCTACCTCTTGCCTCTTGGCTCTGGTAACCACACATCTAATCTCTTTTTCTGTGTTTGCTATTTTGTTCTGTTTTTGAGATTCCACATATAAGCAAGATCATGTAGCATTTGTTTTTCTCTGACTTATTTCACTTAGTGTAATGTCTTCAAGGTGCATCTGTATAATTGCAGATGGTAGAGTTTCCTTGTTTTTTATGGCTGAATAGCATTCCATTGTATATATATGCCACAGCTTCTTCATCCATTTATCGAGGTAATGTTCTTAAAAAAGTTAAATACAGAGGTGAAGAGTTCAAGGGAGCCAAATTAGACTTGAATCAAGAACTCCTTGATTTAGTCCTCCATGCTGTCTGTACTTTTACAAGGAAAAGGGCAGAATATTGGACTGAAATCCTGGCTTCATTATATTTTCACTACTTAAAGGGATCCTTTTAGTCTCCCTTTTTGAATATTACATATCTTTATGATTCATGTTATAGTTTGTGACACTGGGTGTGGGAAAAATTGCCTACTTAGCAATAGAGCTAATGCTCCTGGAAAGAAAATAGCCACTCTTTGGTTCTTTTTTAAGGTTATATGATTCACTGTTGTGCTTCTGCCAGAAAAAGGAAGCCAGTTCATATCTGGCTTTAAGAAAATTAAGTTTTAGGAGGGAAGATGGCGGCGTAGGAGGACCCTGGGCTCACCTCGTCCTGCTGATTGCTTAGGTTCCACCCACATCTGCCTAAATAACCCAGAAACCCGCTGGAAGACTAGCAGAATGGACTCTCTGGAGCCAAGCATAGACAAGAGGCCCACGGAAGAGGAGAGAAAGGGCGGAGAGGTGGTGCATGCTACACAGACTGGCGGGAGGGAGCCGGGGTGGTGGAGGGGCAGCCCACCCGGCAAGGCAGAGCCCCCAAAGTCTGGCTTGCAAAAGTGGAGGGACTGGACTGTGTGAGTTCTGACAGCCAGCAGGACTCAACATCTGTCATTTTAAAAGTCAACAGCTCTGCTCTTGGAGAGCAGGGAGGGCGAGAGGATACCAGGAGGGAGAGTTGTTGAATCCCCGAAAGACAGAACTCAGTGGGGGAACAAAGGCGCTGGCAAGAGCCATTTCCTCTCCCATCCCCCAGTGGAAATTCCAAAGGGAACCAGCTCCCATCACCAATCTTGCTTGTACTGCTCAAACGCCCAATGCTGTGCTTCTGTGGATCCATCCCTCCGGCAGGCCTGCCTCCCTCCCTGTGCTGCAGGGCCCCTCCCACAGGGGACCACCCACGACAAAGCTAGCTAAGCTTGCCCCTCCCACCCCTGGGCACCTTGCGGATCCACCCCTCTAATATGCCTTTGGTCAAATCCCATCAAAGCAGCACCACAAGCCTGGCAGTGTGCAAGTAGCACAGACAGGGGCCACACCACTCCACAGTGAGTCCTGCCCCTGGGAGACAGGAAGATAAGGTACACAGCAGTCTGACTGTGGCCCCAGCAGTGGGCTGGGGGCAGACATCAGGGCGGACTGTGGCCCTGCCCACCAGCACAAGTTTCTCCAGACAGCACATGGGAAGTGCCCTGCAGTGTGGAGCTACCGCAGGGACTAGTCAAAATAATGAAACAGAAGAATTCTCCTCAAAAGAAACTCCAGGAAGTAGCGACAGCTAACAAATTGATCAAAGCCAATTTAAGCAATATAACAGAATAAGAATTTAGAATAATAGTCATAAAATGAATTGCTGGGCTTGAAAAAAGCATAGAGGACAGCAGAGAATCTACTGCTACAGAGATCAAGGGACTAAAAAATAGTCATGAGGAATTTAAAAATGCTATAAATGAGCTGCAAAATAAAATGGAAGCGGCCTTAGCGCAGATTGAAGAGTCAGAGGAGAGAATACATGAATTAGAAGATAAAATTATGGCAAAAGAGGAAGCTGAGAAAAAGAGAGATAAAAAAATCCAGAAGTATGAGGGGAGAATTAGAGAACTAAGTGATACTATGAAACACAATTAAATACGCATATTTGGGATTCCAGAGGAGGAGGAGATAGAGAAAGGTGCTGAAGGTGCACTTGAACAAATCATAGCTGAGAACTTCCCTGATCTGGGGAAAGACACAGACATTGAAATTCAGCAGGCACAGAGAACTCCCTTCAGATATACCTTGAATCGACTTCTGTATGACATATCATAGTGAAACTGGCAAAATACAAGGATAAAGAGAGAATTCTGAAAGCAGCTAGGGAAAAATGGGCCTTAGCATACAAGGGTAGACACATAAGGATAGCAGCAGACCTATCTACTGAAACTTGGCAGGCCAGAAAGGAATAAAAGGAAATCTTCAATGTGACGAACAGAAAAACTATGCAGACAAGAATCCTTTATCCAGCAAGTCTGTCATTCAGAATAGAAGGAGAAATAAACGTCTTCCCAAACAAACAAAAACTGAAGGAATTAATCACCACTAAACCAGCCCTACAAGAGATCCTAAGGGGGATTCTGTGAGTGAAATGTTGCAAGGACCACAAAGGACCAGAGACACCAATACAAGCATGAAACCTACAGGTATCACAATGACTCTAAACCCATATCTTTCAATAATAACACTGAATGTAAAAGGACTAAATGCTCCAACCAAAAGACATAGGGTATCAGAATGGATAAAAAAAAAAACAAGACCCATCTATTTGCTGTCTACAAGAGACTCATTTTAGACCTGAGGACGCCTTCAGATTGAAAGTGAGGGGAAGGAGAACTATCTATCATGCTACTGGAAGTCAAAAGAAAGCTGGAGTAGCCATAGTAATATCAGACAAACTAGACTTTAAGTTAAACGCTGTAACAAGAGGTGAAGAAGGGCACTATATAATAATTACAGGGTGTATCCATCAGGAAGACCTAACAATTATAAATGTCTTTGCGCCGAATATGGGAGCCCCCAAATATATAAAACAATCACAAACATAAGCAACCTTATTTATAAGAATGTGGTAATTGCAGCAGACTTTAATACTCCACTTACAACAATGGATAGAACATCTAGACAGAAAATAAATAAAGAAACAAGGGCCCTGAATAATACATTGGATCAGATGGACTTGACAGATATATTTAGAACTCTGTATCCCAGAGCAACAGAATATACTTTCTTCTCGAGTGCACATGGAACCTTCTCCAAGATAGATCACATACTGGGTCACAAAACAGCCCTTCATAAGTGTACAAGAATTGAGATCATACCATGCATACTTTCAGACCACAAAGCTATGAAGCTTGAAATCAACCACAGGAAAATGTCTGGAAAACCTCCAAAAGCATGGAGGTTAAAGAACACCCTACTAAAGAATGAGTGGGTCAACCAAGCAATTAGAGAAGAAATTTAAAAATATATGGAAACAAATGAAAATGAAAATACAACAATCCAAATGCTTTGGGATACAGCGAAGGCAGTCCTGAGAGGAAAATACATTGCAATCCAGGCCTATCTCAAGAAACAAGAAAAATCCCAAATAGAAAATCTAATAGCACACCTAAAGGAAACAGAAGCAGAACACCAAAGACACCCCAAAACCCAGCATAAGAAGAGAAATAATAAAGATCAGAGCAGAAATAAACAATATAGAATCTAAAAAAAACTGTAGAGCAGATCAATGAAACCAAGAGTTGGTTTTTTGAAAAAATAAACAAAATTGATAAACCTCTAGCCAGGCTTCTCAAAAAGAAAAGGGAGATGACCCAAATAGACAAAATCATGAATGAAAATGGAATTATTACCACCAATCCCTCAGAGATACAAGCAATTATCAGGGAATACTATGAAAAATTATATGCCAACAAATTGGACAACCTGGAAGAAATGGACAAATTCCTAAGCACCCACACACTACCAAAACTCAAGTGGGAAGAAGTAGAAAATTTGAACAGACCCATAACCAGTGAAGAAATTGAACCAGTTATCAAAAATCCCCCAACAAATAAGAGTCCAGGACCAGATGGCTTCCCTGGGGAATTCTACCAGACATTTAAAGCAGAGTTAATACCTACCATTCTCAAGCTGTTTCAAAAAATAGAAAGGGAAGGAAAACTTCCAGACTCATTCTATGAAGCCAGCATTACTTTGATTCCCAAACCAGATAGAGACCCAGCAAAAAAAGAGAACTACAGACCAATATCCCTGATGAATACGGATGCAAAAATTCTCAACAAGATACTAGCAAATCGAATTCAACAGCACATAAAAAGAATTATTCATCATGATCAAGTGGGATTCATTCCTGGGCTGCAGGGCTGATTCAACATTCGCAAATCAATCAACGTGATACATCACATTAATAAAAGAAAAGATAAGAACCGTATGATCCTGTCAATCAATGCAGAAAAAGCATTTGACAAAATTCAGCATCCTTACTTAATAAAAACCCTCGAGAAAGTCAGGATAGAAAGAACATATGTAAACATCATAAAAGCCATTTATGAAAAGCCCACAGCTAATATCCTCCTCAATGGGGAAAAACTGGGAGCTTTCCCCTTAAGGTCAGGAATGTGACAGGGATGTCCACTCTCACCACTGTTGTTTAACACAGTGTTGGGAGTCCTAGCATCAGCAGTCAGACAACAAAAGCAAATCAAAGCATCAAAATTGGCAAAGATGAAGTCAACCTTTCACGTTTTGCAGATGACATGATACTATACATGGAAAACCCGATACACTCCATCAAAAGTCTGCTAGAACTGATACAAGAATTCAGCAATGTTGCAGGATACAAAATTAATGTCCAGAAATCAGCTATATTCTTATACACTAATAATGAAGCAACAGAAAGACAAATAAAGAAACTTATTCCATTCACAATTGCACCAAGAATCATAAAATACCTAGGAATAAACCTAACCAAAGATATAAAAGACCTGTATACTGAAAACTATAGAAATCCTATGAAGTTGAAGAAGATACAAAGAAATGGAAAAACATTCTGTGCTCATGGATTGGAAGAATAAATATTGTTAAAGTGTCAATACTACCCAAAGCTATCTACACATTCAATGCCATCCCAATCAAAATTGCACCAGTATTCTTCTTGAAGCTAGAACAAGCAGTCCTAAAATTTGTATGGAACCACAAAAGACCCCGAATAGCCAAAGTAATATTGAAGAAGACGACCAAAGTGGGAGGCATCACAATCCCAGACTTCAGCCTCTACTACAAAGCTGTCATCATCAAGACAGCATGGTATTGGCACAAAAACAGACACATAGACCAATGGAGTACAATAGAAACCCCACAATTAGACCCACAGAAGTATGGCCAACTAATCTTTGACAAAGCAGGAAAGAATATCCAATGAAAAAGAGACAGTCTCTTTAACAAATGGTGCTGGGAGAACTGGACGGCAACATGCAGAAGGATGAAACTAGACCCCTTTCTTACACCATACACAAAAATAAACTCAAAATGGATGAAAGACCTGAATGTGAGCCAGGAAACCATCAAAATCCTAGAGGAAAAATCAGGAAAAGACCTCTCTGACCTCAGCCGCAGCAATTTCTTACTTGACACATCCCCAAAGGCAGGGGAATTAAAAGCAAAAATGAACTATTGGGACCTCATGAAGATAAAAAGCTTCTGCACAGCAAAGGAAACCATCAACAAAACTAAAAGGCAACCGACGGAATGGGAAAAAATATTTGCAAATGACATATCAGACAAAGGACTAGTATCTAAAATCTGTAAAGAACTCACCAAACTCCACTCTTGAAAAACAAATAATCCAGTGAAGAAATGGGCAGAAGACATGAATAGACACTTCTCTAAAGAAGACATCCGGATGGCCAACAGGCACATGAAAAGATGCTCACCGTCACTCCTCATCAGGGAAATACAAATCAAAACCACACTCAGATATCACCTCACGCCGGTCAGAGTAGCTAAAATGGACAAATCAGGAAACTATAGATGGTGGCGAGAATGTGGAGAAACGGGAAGCCTCTTGCACTGTTGGTGGGAATGCAAACTGGTGCAGCCACTCTGGAAAACAGTGTGGAGGTTCCTCAAAAAGTTCAAAATAGACCTCCCCTATGACCCAACAATAGCACTGCTAGGAATTTACCCGAGGGATACAGGAGTGCTGATGCATAGGGCCATTGTACCCCAATGTTTATACCAGCACTCTCAACAATAGCCAAATTATGGAAAGAGCCTAAATGTCCATCAACTGATGAATGAATAAAGAAATTGTGGTTTACATACACAATGGAATACTATGTGGCAATGAGAAAGAATGAAATATGGCCTTTTGTAGCAACGTGGATGGAGCTAGAGAGTGTTATGCCAAGTGAAATAAGTCATACAGAGAAAGACAGATACCATATGTTTTCATTCTTAGGTGGATCCTAAGAAACTTAACAGAAGTCCATGAGGAAGGGGAAGGAAAAAAAAAAAGAGTTTAGAGAGGGAGAGAGCCAAAGCATAAGAGACTGTTAAAAAGTGAGAATAAACTGAGGGTTGTTGTGGGGTGGAAGAGAGGGGAGAGTGTGTGATGTGCGTTGAGGAGGGCTCCTGTTGGGATGAGTACTGGGTGTTGTATGGAAACCAATTAGACAATAAATTTCATATTTCAAAAAATAAGCATATATTAAAAGAAAAAAAAAGAAAATTAAGTTTTGAAATTTAAAGCAGTTTCGCAAGTTATTAATCTGAGTATATAAAAACTAAATTTAGAGCACCTGGGTGGCTCAGTTGAGCATCAGACTTTGGCTCAGGTCATGATCTCACGGTTTGTGAGTTCAAGACCCATGTCAGGCTCTATTCTGACAGCTTGGAGCCTGGAGCCTGCTTCATATTCTGTGTCTCCCTCTCTCTCTCTCTGTCCCTCCCCTGCTTGCGCTCTGTCTCTCTTTCTCTCAAAAATAATGTAACCATTGGGGCGCCTGGGTGGTGTAGTCAGTTAAGCATCCGACTTCAGCCAGGTCACGATCTCGCGGTCCGTGAGTTCGAGCCCCGCATCAGGCTCTGGGCTGATGGCTCGGAGCCTGGAGCCTGTTTCCGATTCTGTGTCTCCCTCTCTCTCTGCCCCTCCCCCGTTCATGCTCTGTCTCTCTCTGTCCCAAAAATAAATAAAAACGTTGAAAAAAAATTAAGAAAAATAATGTAACCATTATATAAAATTAAAAAACTAAATTTAAATCCTTTCTTGACCTATATTCTAATCTGCTACAGTGATCCCAGTGGACTTTCCAGCCAGTTCAGATGGTCTGTGTCAAGTCACTGTCATCATCAGTATCTTCCCCAGTATCCTACTTCTCTATTTTCTTGTGTGGAACTGTTGCATTTGAGGTGTTTTGGGTTTTGTTTTTTGTTTGTTTTTGATGTATCCTTTCACCTTCTCTAATCATTCTCCATGTTCTACAGATTATTCCTTATCCATGTCCCTTTTCATTATTCCTTCAACATTACCATGGTTACTCTCTACCATTACCTTAAGCCTAGGCCTCACTATGTACTAGATGCATTATTAGGTCTGTGCAGCTCAACCCCTATCTCCCAGAAACTGACCTGCTGCTTTTGTCTGCATTAGGGCACATCCGTTTTAAACAATTTGATCCTATTCCACTGGGCTCAGGTGCTTGGTCTAGACTAGGCCAATAAATCTTTTCCCTGTGGCTGACAAAAAGTAAGTTTCTGTGGTGGCAGAAAATATAAGTTTGGGCTATGCCCCCCACAGAGAGAGCCCCTGTCTTTAAGAGGGAGAGACAGAATCAAATTCACAGGAGAGACAAAAGTCAGAGACAGAAGTCTGGCCGTGGCCACCTTCCTGCTTAACATAGTTGCTTAGGCCTGCTGCATTCCGGTCCTTTGACTTTCTTCTAGTGAATTCCTTTTTAAATTTCTTTAGTAATTTAAATAGCCCTAACTGAACATTGTGGGAGTCCCCTAATTATTCTTCCTGCTTCCTGTCTCTCCCTGTTCTTAATGTGCAGTTCCACTGGAGAGGTTGGGGGGGGGGGGGCACGGATAGTTACATTTTTCGAAGGTAAAGCTAACTACAGTATAAGAAATAGTTTGAAACGTTATTAGTGGCAAACAAGGGATTGCATCTCTGTAATGCAAGAACTGCCCACATTTCTGTCTGAGCTTGATGCATTCACCTATGCTCTGAATTCCACTCTTCAGCTTCTCAGGGACCACAACAACGAGCAACATTGCCACCTGCTGGGAGTTAGAGAATTTGCAGAGCTGGGTTATCTATTGAAATATTCTTGAACTCCAGGGTTTGAAACTACCTTAAAGAATCCTTTTTTGTTTGTTTGTTTGTTTGTTTGTTTGTTTGTTTGTTTGTTTGTTTGTTTTAAGAAATTTAAACATAAATTCCAGTGGTATTTAATAATAATTCTTATCTTCTAGGTCACAGTGCTATTGTTCAGTTATGACTCTCAGATCTGAACTCTGGAATGATGCAGATTAGGAATTGCTGTTCTTGTTGAGTAATTTACATTTTTATTCTAGTTGGTGCCATTAAATTAAGCAACTTACAGCCTTGGTATATGTTTATTGCAGTAGAAGGAGGTTAAAAAGATACATGTGGTTCTCCACTCAGACTGGGAGGAGAAGTATATATATGTAGTTAAATTAAAAGGTATCTAGCCAGGAAGATTTTTCACTTCTGCTTTTGGTAAGGATTGGTCTTTAATAAATTGAGAGTGGATAATCTAAGGTTGATAAGTAGCAAAATGGTATTTGCATGAACTTCTTCAGTGCTTCATTTCCCTTAATAAAAAGCAAAAAGAAGAAAGGAAGATATATAAGTGACTTATATATATGTAAGATATATAAGAAAGGAAGATATATAAGTAATTTATGATAACTTGAAAACTATAAAACATTAAAAAGACATACATTAAATGAGAAAGTTATAAATCACTATAATTGTAACTATGGAAAATATGCATACTTACCGAGTGGTGGCCAGGATATCAAGCTATGTATCCACTGATGGAACTCTTCATGTCAAGTCATGGTAGGGTGAAATTCTGGGGCTAGTAAATGCTTGCATTTTCTCTGTGGTACTCCTGTTCTGTATCTGATTATGAACAACATGAATGTAGTTTTGGCCAACCTGTGAGGCATTCTGTCCCACTTTTTTTTTTTAAGTTTATTTATTTTGAGAGAGAGAGAGAAAGAAAGCATGCAAGTGGGGGAAGGGCACTGTCAGTACAGAGCCTGATGCAGTGCTTGAACTCATGAACCATGAGATCATGACCTGAACCGGAATCAAGAGTCAGATGCTCAGCCGACTGAGCCACCTAGGTGCCCCGTGTCCCACTTTCTTGAATACAGCCTTTCCTTGGCCTCTGACCTTATGTGGGTCAGACTTCAATTTGCCATAATCCCTCAGAATTGCTTCAATCCCTTTACTCCTTTCCTTAATATTTGAAAAGTCAGGAAGGTACAGTCTAGTCTCAGAAAGAAAATTTTGACATTGCCTTTCAAGTACACAGTTTCTAGGAGACAGTGAAAACAGTTCTTTACTCTGCCCCTCACAACAGTTACCAACCCATAGGGAATCCAATTCTCATGGACCTAAGAAGGTCCTTTCTCTTGGCTGCCTCTTTTCTGTCCTGTTCTTTCTCCTCTTCTCACCTTTTATAACCTCCATTATTTTATCACCTCCGTTCTTATCCCTTGGGTCATTTGATTCCTTCAAGCTTTCCCTTTAGTGAAGCTGAAGCCACGGTAAGTGGAGAGAGTAATTCATATTCTTCAAGTCCTGTGTAGGGCAGGAAAAAGGACAAATGATACTTTGAGGTCCATCCTTGGAGTGAAACATTTAAGGGCAAAACTTTCTTTTACTAATATTGTCACCATTTTAAAGCATAGCAAAGTTTATCCTTTCTCTACCTATGTAAACTCCTTACCCTAGCTTTATATCGACTTGTGGAGGGGCAAGATGGGGTAGAGAAACAACCACCCCAAGAAGGAGATGAGAGAACTCTGAAGTTCTGTTTGAGGTGGACGTGGATATGGACCCAACAATATCCCAGTCAGGCTTTCCTGCACCCTCCCTTCTGTTAATTTCCTTCTTTCCCATGGGGGACTTCCAGGAAATCTGCCACACTTAAAATTTATAAAGGATAGCTTGTGTTACAGAACAGAATGGTAATGGTCTCTTTCATGTCAGTTACAAAATAAAGTCTTTGACCAAACACTACATTTATATTCAGTTCCTTAAAATAATAGTTATAATCTGTGCCAAAAAGGGGAAGCCAGGATTTATGCTTTGTGTGTCTCACCATGAGATCTATATAGTCTGTAGATATTTCTCCTGCTCTGATTTCTTCCATCTGTTATATCTGTTTATATATCTGCAATATGTATTGCAGTGCAAGCACAGAGGGAAACCATTCATGAACTTAAGCAAGATTAATTTTGATGACAAGACAAATGTTGATAGAAAGCCAATGAGAGTGAAACTCAAGAGATGTTATATTCTGACTGGCCTTGGAATGGGCAGTTGACCAAAAAGCAAAAATATCCTTACATATTTTATGATAACTTATTGTCTTGAGCAGTTCCCATCTGTAAGTTCGTGATAACTATATGCTCCAGTTACTCAACTGTTGGGCCTATTTATGTGTTGACAGAGGAAGCAGAGAAGTCTGTGTAACTGATGTAAGAATTCAACTCATTATATAAAATGGGATTGGAGTTTGTTTAGTGCTTTGTTTCCAATATTAGACCTACAAATGGGACCCAAGAATGGCCCAGTTACGATTATATTATATTAGCTATTATATTACCACAGGAGTTTTCAGTGCTGGCTGCACTTTAGAATTATGTTGGACTTCAAAAACTACCAGTGTCAAAGCCCAAACTTAGGCCAGTTCTTAAGTCAGAATCTCTGGTATGGAGTCTAAGTAAAGACTTTTTTTTTTTTTTTTAACTAGTCAGGTGATGTGCAACCAGGGCTGAGAACCAGTAGACAGCTTACAATGAAATAGAAGCAGATCTACATCCTTACTCATTTTCATTACACTCATTCACAATAGCCGGATTTGCAAATTGTACTTGAATAATCAATGTCTCGAACTGAAAATTTGACCAATAATTTTAGTCCTTGATGTAGAAATTTACCAAATGGTTTCTAGCAATTTCATGAAACATTGGTGTAACTACCATTTGTTCTCAAGGAATAGTTTATGCACTGTGGCATTTTCTTCATTACCCATTTTGGCAAAGGCTAAATATTTTATTTATTTTAACTGACTCTATTGTGTATTTTTTCTATATCAAATTAATAATTTATAGTCTAAAAGTTAATTTTATCTAAATAATATAAAAGCCTATGGAGTACACATAAAAATATCATGAGAGCACAATTAAAGAACATATTTTTTTCAGTTATTAAGTAAAGGAAAGATTACCCAGTGTTTCTGGTAAGAAATCTAAAATACTATGCACTTAAAATTATATTCACATAGTCTCTGATTATACACTGCTACGTACATGTTAGTGAGAATATAGATTAAGCTACTATAATTAGGAGATCCCCAAATACAGTGGATTAAATAAGATTGAACTTCATTTCTCTCTTGTGAAACAACTAAGATGAGGGTGCCTTTTGTTACAAAGAGGCTATTTCAACAGCTGCCAGTTTCCAGTCAGTGGGGAAGAGAGGAAAGGAAGGAGGCAAAGCACACCACTTCTGTTAATGTTCTGTTGGCCACAACTCAGCCACATGTGCGTGCCTACCTGCAAGGACGCTGAGAAGGAGAACGGAGTCTTCTGAACACCTATGTACCTAATTGAAAACCAAAGATTTCTGTTACTAACACAAAGAAGAGGAGAATGGGCACTGGGATAATTCTCAATCTCTACAGTATCTACATACTACACATAATCTAAATATAATTGGAATACATAGGAACTATATGGTTTAAAATTGTATTTAGAGAATATTTATTTTTATTATGTTTCCTATTAACATTTAAGAAATGTAAAATTTTTATTCCTTGCTAACTGGTGCAGTCACACTGGTAAACAGTATGGAGGTTCCTCAAAAAATTAAAAATAGAGCTACCCTACGACGCAGCAATTGTACTACTAGGTATTATTTATCCAAAGGATACAAAAATGTTGATTTGAAGGGGCACATGCACCCCAATATTTATAGCAGCACTATAAACAATAGCCAAATTATCGAAAGAGCCCAATGATGTCCATTGATGAATGAATGGATAAAGAAGATGTGGGGTGTGTGTGTGTGTGTGTGTATATACACACACATACATATATTCAATGGAATACTACTCAGCGATCAAAAAGAGTGAAATCTTGCCATTTGCAACAATGTGGATGGACCTAGAGTGTGTCATGCTTAGTGAAATAAGTCAGACAGAGAAAGATAAATACCGTATGATTTCACTCATATGTGGAATTTAAGAAACACAACAAATGAACATAGGGGAAGGGAAGGAAAAATAAGATAAAGGTGGAGAGGGAGGCAAACCATAAGAGACTCTTAAATACAGAGAACAAACTAGGGGTTGCTAGAAGGGAGGTGGATGGGAGGATGAACTAACTGGGTGATGGGCATTAACAAGGGCACTTGTTGGGATGAGCACTGAGTGTTATATGTAAGTGATGAATTACTGGGTTTTACTCCTGAAACCAATACTATCCTGTATGTTAGCTAACTTAATTTTTTAAGTTTAAAAAATTGTATCTCTTTGAGGGAATATTGTCCAAGATGGTGGCATAGGAAGGTCCTGAAACACCTCCTCCCACAGACACACCAAATCTACAGCTACATATGAAACAAGTCCCTCTGAAAAAGACCTGAAAAGTAGCTGAAACCTCCTTCACAACAAACAATAAAAGAGCCACATTGAGATGGGTAGGAGAGGCAAAGATGCAGTCTCACCAAAAACCCCACCTCTGATCACAATTAGGAGGGATCGAACAAACCCATAGCTTTTCGCTGACAAGTGTGGGATTCGTGCCCCACATCAGGCACCTCCATTCTTGGGACCTCACCAGAAAGACATGTGAGTTTGGAAAGCAATGAGGCTTATGTCCAGGAGACCCAGAGAGCTCTGAGGTACTGAGATACTGTTCTTAAAGGGCTTGCATTGAAGATTCACTAGCCCTGTGCCCAGTGCAAAAGCAGCAGCTTAAAAAGCACCTATATTATATGTGAAGGAGATTCATTTGATAATGTTAAAGTGTCTACTGGATGGGCAGGGGTCTGTTAGGACTCTCTTTAGGGGCAAAGGTGCTGGTCAGTGCCATTTTTGCACAGTCCTTCTTCCTTGTTGGCACTTGGGACATGCACAGTCACTGCATTTTCCTGCTACTCTGCTAAAGCCAGTGGGAGCACCCCAGCCCTATGCTCTTCCACTACCCCACTAAGTTGGCAGACACACACAGTTCACACAGAGAACAGTCCTTGATCACATGGCTCTGGTTGCCCACAGTTAGTAGAAGGAAGGAAATAATAAAGATCAGAGTGGAAATTAAACCAGAGATCAAAAAGACAGTAGAGAAGATAAATAAAACTAAGAGCTGGTTCCTTGAAAAATTCACCAAGAAAAAAAAGAGAGGAGTCAAATAAAAGTTAACAACTGATACCACAGAAATACAAAAGATCACAAGAGACTACTGTGAACAATTATATACCAATAAATTGGACAACCTAGAAGAAATAGATAAATCTATAGAAACATACAATCTTCTAAGACTGTATCATAAAGAAACAGAAGATCTGAATAGATTGATTACTAGTAAGGAAATTGAGTCAGTAATAAAAAACCTCCCATCAGACAAAAGCCTGGGACCAGATGGCTTCACTGGTAAATTCAACTAAACATTCAAAGATGCTGTAATACCTGTCCTTCTCAAACTTCCAAATAATTGAAGAGGAGGTAATACTTCCAAACTCATTTCATGAGGCAGCATTATCCTAATACCAAAACTGGACAAGGCCATCACACGCAAAAATTACAGCCAGATATCCCTGATGAACACAGAGGCAAAAATCCTCAACGAAACATTAGCAAACCAAATTCAACAATACATTAAAAGGACAATGTGTTATAATAAAGTGGGATTTATTCCAAAGATGCAAGGATGGTTCAACATCTACAAATCAATCAACATGAAATACCACATTAACAAAATGACAGGTAAAAATCATATGATCATTCCAATAGAGTAGAAAAAGCATTTGAGAGAATTCAACATCTATTTATGACAAAAGCCCTCAACAAAGTAGGTATAGAGGGAATGCACCACAACATAATAAAGGCCATATATGACAAGCCCACAGCTAACATCATACTCAATGGTGAAAGCTGAAAGCTTTCCCTCTAAGATCAGGAACAAGACAAGGATGCCCACTCTTGCCACTTTTATTACACATAGTAGTGGAAGTCCTAGCCAGAGAAATGGGCAAGGAAAAAAAAAAAGTCACTCAAATTAGGAAGAAGTAAAACTGTTACTATTTGTAGATGACATGATATTATATATGGAAAGTTCTAAAGACTCCACCAAAAAAACTATTAGAACCAATAAATGAATTCAGTAAAATTGCAGGGCACAAAATCAATATACAAAAGTCTGTTGTGTTTCTATATACTAAAACTATAAGAGAAATTAAGGCAACAGTTTCATTTAAAATTATATCAAAAAGAATAAAATACCTAGGACTAAATTTAACCAGGGAGGTGAAAGCCTTATACTCTGAAAACTATAAGACATTGATGAAAGAAATTGAAAAAGGGGCACCTGGGTGGCTCAGTCGGTTAAACGTCTGACTTCGGCTCAGGTCATGATCTCACCGTTTGTGGGTTTAAGCCCCTTGTCGGGCTCTGTGCTGACAGCTCGGAGCCTGGAGGCTGCTTTAGAATCTGTGTCTCCTTCTGTCTCTGCCCCTCCTCCACTTGGACTCTGTCTCTCTCTATCAAAAATAAATAAATGTAAAAACAAAAATTAAAAGGAAATTGAAAAAGATACAAATAAATGGAAAGATAGTTTGTATTCATGGATTCGAAGAATTAGTGTTAAAATGTCTATAGTACCCAAAGCAGACTACAGATTCAGTACAATCTATTTTTTTTCATTTTTTAATATTTATTTTTTAAATGGGGGGGGACAGTGAAAAGGGGACAGAGGATCTGAAGTGGGCTCTGTGCTGACAGCAAGGAACCTGACGCAAGGCTCAAACTCACAAACCATGGTATCATGACCCAAGCAGAAGTCGGACACTAAACCAACTGAGCCACCCAGCCACCTCAATTCAGTACAATCTTTATCAAAATACCAATGGCATTTTTCAGAAGAATAGAACAAAAAAATCCTAAAATCTGTATGGAACCATGAAAGATCCTGAATAGCCAAAGCAGTCTTGAGAAAGAAGAGCAAAGCTGGAATTATCATGTCTCTCTGATTTCAAACTATATTACAAAGCTAGAGCAATCAAAACAGTATGGTATTAGCATAAAAAATAGACACATGGATTAATGAAACAGAATAGAAAGACCAGAAATAAATCCAGGCACAGATGTTCAGTTAATTAATGCCAGAAAAAAATATACAATTAGGAAAGGACAGTCTGTTCAGTAAATGGTATTGGGGAACTGGACAACCACATGCAAAAGGATGAAACTAGACTACTGTGTTACACCATACACAAAGTTAACTCAAAATGAATTAAAGATTTGAAGGTAGGACCTGAAACTATAAAACTCCTAGAAGAAAACATAGGGAGTAAGCTCCTTGACATGGGTCTTGACAATGAGTTTTTGATTCTGACTCTAAAAGCAAAGGCAACAAAAGCAAAAATAAACAAGTGGGTTTACATCAAACTAAAAAGTTTCTGCACAGCAAAGGAAACTAACAAGACAATGAAAAAGCAACTTAACTGAATGTAATAAATTATTTGCAAATGACATATTTAGTAAGGGGTTAATACCCAAAATATATAAAGAACACTTACAACTCCGTACCAAACAAACAAAAAATTGATTAATGGGCAGAAGATCTAGAGGTGCCTGGGTGGCTCAGTTGGTTAAGCATCCCACTTCAGGTCAGGTCATGATCTCACAGTTAGTGGGTTCGAGCCTTGCATCAGGCTCTGTGCTGACAGCTCAGAGCCTGGAGCCTGCTTCAGATGGTGTGTCTCCCCTTCTCTCTGCCCCTCCCCCACCCAAGCTCTGTCTCTCTCTCTCTCTCTCAAAAATAAATAAACATTTAAAAAATTTTTTTTAAATGAGCAAAGGACCTGAACAGACATTTTTCAGATGGCTAACAGACACATGAAAAGATGCTCAACATCACTAATGATTAGGGAAATGCAAATCAAAACCACAGTGAGATATCACCTCGTATCAGTTAGAATGGCTGTGATCAATAAGGCAAGAAATATAAGTGTCGACAAGGATATGGAAAAAAGGCAACCCTCATAAACTGCTTGTAGGAATGTAAATTGGTGCAGCCACCATGGAAAAAAGTATAGAGGTTCCTCAAAAACTTAAAAATAGAACTGCCATATGATTAATTCCTTTTCTGGGTATTTATCTGAAGAAAATGAAAATAGTAATTAAAAAAGATATATGCATCCCTGTGCTCATCACAGCATTGTTTATAATCGCATGGATATTGAAATAACATAAATCTCCATCAATGGATGACTGGATTAAGAAGATGTGGTGTATATATACAATGGAATACTACTCAGACATTAAAAAAAGAATGAAATCTTGCCATTTGCAACAACATGGATTGACCTAGAGGGTATTATATTAAATGAAGTAAGTCAGACAGAAAAAAACAAATACCATATGATTTTACTTCTATGTGGAATCTTAAAAATAAATAAATAAGTATGTACGTACATACATACATACCTACATAGAACAGAATGGTGGTTGCCAGAGGGGCACTGTTTTGTACAATGGGCAAAATAGGTGAAGGGGGTTAAGAGGTACAGACTTCTAGTTTTAAAATAAGTCCTGTAATGTAATAAACAGCATTGTGGTGCGCATTTGAAAGTTGCCAAAAGAGTGAGTCTTAAAAGTTCTCATGGGGCATGTGGTGGCTCAGTCAGTTAAGCATCACTTCAGCTCAGGTCATGATCTCCCAGTTTGTGAGTTCAGGCCCCGCATGGAGCTCTGTGCTGACAGCTCAGAACCTGGAGCCTGCTTTGGATTCTGTCTCTCCTCTCTCTGCCCCTTCCCCACTGGTGCTCTGTCAATCTCTCCCTCAAAAATAAACATTTAACAAAAAGAAAAAAATAAAAGTTTCATCACAAGAAAACAAATTGTAACTTTGCATGGAGACAGATGGTAACTAGACTTACCGATCATTCTACAGTGTATACAAATGTTGAACCGTTATGTTCTATACCTGAAACTAATATGTTACATGTCAGTTATACTTCCATTAAAAATTGTATTTGTTGGGGTGCCTAGGTGGTTCAGTCAGTTAAGCGTCCAACTTGATTTCAGCTCAGGTAATGATCTCAGGGTTGTGAGATTGAGCCCTGTGTTGGGCTCCACACTGAGCGTGGAGTCTGCTTAAAATTCTGTCTCTCTCTCTCCCCCTCTCCCCCCCTCTCCCCCCCTCTCCCTGTACCTCTCCCCCACTGCTCACATGCATGTGCATGTGCACACACTCTCTCTAAAAAAATACTTCTTGAACAAAAAGATATTTTATGATACATAATCTTCCTTCTTACATAGCTTTAGCTGCTAACCATAGCAAGTAATGCATATAACATGAATCAAGCTCTCCTCCCAGCTCTTCCTCAGCACTGACTTAGATTTTTACAGAAAACAATAGTTTCACAAAACAAAATCCAGGCAGATCTTATGAATGTCAGTGTTATTTCTTTTATTTGTTTGACTGGATTCTAGCAGGTTAGTCATAAACTCTTTTAAGAGTCTGATGAAAATTGTGGATCTTCTACCCACATGTATCAGCATTTCAAATAATTTAAGGGGTTTAGGGATATAACCTCCATGAAGTTCAGTTTTAGAGTTTGTTTACTATATATAGGAGGATAGCCTCCAGTCTAGCCCATCATTGGAATTCTTATAGCTCTGATCCAAAGTAAGACACCTAGTGCAGAGTTAGAGCATAGTGTCTGCTCAATAAATGTTAATTCCCCTGTATTTCATGAGAAATTCCCTTGGTGTTCCATACATTCCCTTTGGTATTAGTGTTATTTCTCTTATGTTCACCAATGTGGATCTCACGCACAGCCATGGAAGTTGACTTGGTCATTCCCATGGCATTAATGTTACTTACTTCCCTTTGGGTGTAGACATGGATCTTCTCCCCATCAGTAGGACATCTTTCATTCTTTTTGCTCACCCAGCATCTGAACCTCCTCTTACATATGGCACATACGTTACCACCTTACATGTCTGGTTAAAAGATAAAATTCATCTTGTGTTGTAGAAACTGAAAATGAAGATACTTTCTTTCTAGGGTCCCTTTACTAGTACATAAGCATTTAGTGTAGGATCTGACAATTTTATGCATCTACCATGGACTTTGAATTGAGAACTTCGTTGTGATACAGTGAAGCAGGGCTCATGGAGAATGGTCTCTGGCAGCAGTGACAGCTGGAATCAGTAGTACCAGTATTATTAGCAGCATCTAGAGTCATTGCCAGTGATATCAGCAATACAAGCCAGTGTCTAGTGCCTTGTGGCAATCAGTGGCTTCCAGGCTGAATGAGTTCTTCACATTAAGCCATGCTTGCTAAAGAGCTCAGTATAAGCTTCCTTTTTTGGACATCAGTATTGCTGGTTTCTCCAACATACCATGGCATTTCTTTTTACAAAATCTTCAATAGTAATCTTCGGTCTGAAAATACATATATATTTTATGTATATATACATATATACATATAAATTTTTAATGGGAATCTTTAGGGAAAGTAAGAATGAATTCTCCACTAATGTGACCCTCAAAATAACAGGTTTAGGGAAACAAGCCATTAGAAAGTGACTTTCTCAGTCACTTTCTTAGGTTCTTGACATGCTGAGAGAAACTAGAGAATATAGCATTTCTTTGCTCATTTTTCAAGCAGATAAGACCATATTCATATATTCATGAATGCTCACTGCTTAAAATTTTCAGTGGTTCATCATTGCATGGAAATGGAATCAGACTCTGCTATTTCTTGGATTTTGGAGTAGGATACTTAACTTAGCTTTTCTGTGTTTCATCTGCTCCTATTTGTTATATATATATATTTTTAAAGTGAGTAGAGAAATTATAATATCGATGTCAAAGATGTTTTTGATATGTATATCATATATGAAAACCTAGCTCTAGGCAGGTACTCACTAATGAGGCTGTTCTCCTTAATCTGGCATTCAGAGACCTTCATGTTGGATCCCAACTCACCTTTCCAGCAATCTCTTATCTTATCACTTCCCCTTTCTCCTTCTCTCTTCCCAATGCTTTGGTAACACTAGATATTTTTGTCGTACATTAACATGCCATGAACAATTTTGTACATCTACTCTTTTGTTCCCTGTGCTTGGAATGTGCTTCTCCCCTGTTTTCTTAGTCACTCCCCAAAGTTTACCTCAGTTGTCCCAAAACATCTTAAACTCTCTAAAGAGGTTAATTACTTCCTCACATGTACACCCTTGGAAATTTAATTAGAACCAGTTAATTAATCCATTGAGCTAGAGAACTCAAATACAAGTATGTGGATGGGCTTGCATCAGAACTCCTGAGATCCTTTTAAAAAACATAATTCTGGGTTTCACTTTAGACCTACTAAATTAAAATCTCAGGAGATAGGATTAGAGAATATTCTAATATTCTCAGCTTTGACATTGTAAGGGAATTGAGCTTATGGAAGGATGGGGAGGGTCAGACTGAAGGTTAGAAAATCTTCCTGATTCTCTTAATAAATTTGTAGGGGAATTCTGATGTATTCCAGTGGACACATTTGAAAAGTAAAAGTGCTAATGTACAGTAGTTTCTTTCAAATAATTAAAAAATAAAAGAAATATGTTTCCCTGTAGATTCCAGAGTTTACACAAGTGACAGTCTGGGATACCAGCAAGAACTAATGTTAAACCCAAACATTATGAACTTTTGGCATGGCCTTAAGCAATGTTGAGAGCTTGCTTCATTTTCTTTCTTCCTTATCTCTAACAGGTATATTTAATAAAATATAAGCAACACATAAAGTAATTTTATCAAAATTCTACCTGAATTATAAATAAAATTTTCATGAAATAATTTAGGAAAATCATTTATTTTAATGGAAGAAAGGAAACTACTCTTTAATGTTTTAAAGGAAGAGTTGTTTAATACAGATGTTTACTAATAATTAATATCACTATAAAATAAGCACACATTTCTTCTAGATATTATTGTCTTTATTACAAAACATATTTTATGTTGAGGTAACATTTCAAAAGATATTTGGCAAAAATCAATTGAATTCTATGTACACAATTTCGCTATGTGCAACATATGTAAAAGACTCAGAGAATAGTTTTCCAGCATTGCACATAGACTGACTTTAGGGAAAAAATAAAGCTAAAAGTTATCTATTATTCAAAGAGGGATCTCTTTCTACTATTTCCCACCCAGCCTTCCATATCATATCACCAGTTGTGAGTGAGGCAGTGTTCATGGGAATTCCGCAAAAAGCATCAAAACAAAGTTTTGTTTATCCAAAATACCTCCTGTGCTGTAATTTGAAAGTGTTTTCACAAACTAAATATTTCATCATATAGGATTCACTGTTGCTTATCCCAAGGATAAACAGAATTCTCTTGTCTTCAATGGAGAAATCTTATGCAGTGCTCCAACTCTAGTGTCCTATTTTGAAGCCCTCCCTGATTATCCAAGGCAGTTAGTCCCATGTTCTGTGCTTCCATGTATTTTGATCATACCTCTTACAGCACTCACCACATTGCATTGTTATAATTCTTGTTTCCCTCATATGTATCCCTCTTTAGCTTTTGAACTTTATTTATCCCTCTATAAGCTCCTCAGGAGCAAGAAACAAGCCTTAAGCTTCATTATATCCCAGCACCTAGCACAGTACCTGGTACGTAATAGAACCTCAATAACTGTTATGTTAATGAGTTAGTAACTATTTCAGTTGTGAAGCTGTACATCTTTCCTTGCTTCCAGTCTCATTGAGTGTGTTCTGGTATCATTTGACAGTATTTAAACCCCTATAAATTGGTGACACTCTAGAAACAAATATAATATCCAGCATTTCCTTTCAGAAAGAAATGGCCTCAGGTTGTCCTTCTGATAAAAACATCAATAAATTATAGTTAAAATGATTTCCCTATTCCCCAACCCCCAAGACTCCTGTATGTGAGAGCCACTTCTTAGGAAAGCTAGTGATGCTGATGCTGATGCTAATAGCCATCTTGGCAGTCATTGTCATCTTGATCCCCAATGGGTTTGTTGTGATAAGCATCAACTGTTAATTTTCTGCTTTCTATCTCAGTGTTTTTTGACTGACCATCTTCCTCACTGCTTGATTTGCTCTCAGTAGAGTTGCTGTCTTCTTTTGATTTGCTGCTGTCCTGAGAATCACTGACATCATCTTCTTCAGACTGGCTGTCCTGCTCGGACTGGCTTTCTTTACTCTCGCTCTCTGCTGAGGCACTGTGAGACTGGAGGCCTTCCTGGCTAGAACTATTCTCGTCCTCAGTGGACTCTGGGCTTTCCTTGGATTCACTGTCATTGAGGCTTTCATTGGATTCACTGTCAGCTTGCTCCTCTCTTGATTCACTTTCTGAACTAGAGGGATTGTTCAAGCTGTTCTCTTCACTGGAGTCACTATCTTCCTGATCTTCTGAGTAACTGGTGGTATTATCTGGGTTGTCACCCCTGGACTCACTCACTACATCTTCCTGAGATTCACTACTATTTTCTTGAGATGGCAGATCAACCTCTTGACTAGATTCACTGCTGGGGTCTTGTACATTTTGACTGTCTTCTTGAGACTGATTCTCCTCACTGTCTTCTAGAGATTCACTTTTGCTGTTTTCCCTGGATTGGCTGAGGCCAGCATCTTTGGAATTGGTGTTTTCTGTGGAGTCACTCTTGACATCTTCCATTATGTTGCTATCATCAAGGTCACCTATGTCATCCTCCTCAGAAATGCGGGACTTTCTAAAAATTTTCCTCCTTGGATACTCCATTGATTGGCTGTCAACTGAATCCTGAGTGCTTGCTTGCTCATCACTCTTTCCTTTTGATTCGACACTAGCACTGCTCATTCTGAGGTTGCCTTTCTCACTCCTGATAGTGTCTGGATCATCATTCTGCATTTCCTCATCATCAAACTCAGAGCCATCCCCATGGCTACTATCCCCTTCACTGCCACCTCCCACCCAGTGTTCCTCACTCTCACTATCTTGAGCAAAGCCACCTCCCTCAGACCTGCTCTTCACCTCATTCTCATTGTCAAGGTCCCTGCTGTCACTGGTAGTATCTTGGGCACTGTCTTCCCCTCGTGGTGCACTGTCTTCCCTGGATTGTGTGATGTCAGCCGAGTCTTCATTACTTTTGAGTCTGGAGTTTCCTTCTTGTGTCTCTTCAGGTCCTGGCCCATTGTCATCATCACCAAAAGTGTCATCTCCACTGTCATCTTCATCATCATCTTTATCATCTCCTTCTTTTCCTCCATTCCTAGAGAGGCCACCAGCTGGTCTATGCACATGTTGATGATCATCAAGGCCCTCCTCTGATTCAACACTGTCACTAGGGTCTTCATTGGCCTGGAGTTTGGGGTTAACAAACATGTCAGTACTCCAGGAGCTGATACAGAGGGTATTATCTAGGCTCTTCCTACTTTCTTCTTCTTATGTCCCTCCTTCTAGCCCATGATCAGTTTTACTGCTCAATAACATCTCTACCAGAGGTTAAAGAGGAAGGAAGAGGAGTTGAAACTCAAGTCATTCCGTTTTATATAGACACAGTTCACTCAATGCTGTAGAAATTTTCTCAAAAACCTTTATAGAAATCACATTTATGAAACTCAAATCATATTGTAAGTCTGATCCCAGGAAGAAACTCTCAGAGAATTTTTTTTGTACATTAAAGAGATGGTTTGTAATACTCATCAAATTGTTTGGTTTAAAACAGAGTTTTTAAAAATATTGGGTGATTTTTAAAAGACCCAAATATTTTTTTCTCAACTCTGGGGGGAAAAATGTACTAGGGCAGTATAATGAAACCTTTAGCTAAAATGATAGTAAAATATTATAGTAAGATATACATCTCACCCAAACCGTATTTATACTTCACCCACACAGGCAGAGTTGCCCGTAGAAGGCTTAGCTAAAAGACTGCAACTAGTGAGACCACCAGGGAAGCTTATTCTAAGTGTGAGCTTAGAGAGATTATCCCCATAAGTCGAACAATTGTATGCTCTACACAGACAAGGAAAGATAGTGAGTCTTCATTCATTATGCTCTAGAAAAATCTGTTCTCTCTACCATACCCCATAGCAGAGCATCCTTGCCAATTTTGTTTTTTTTATTTTTCCACCTGCCCCTACTGATCAATGTCTGACTTTCCATTTGGGAGTACAAAATGATGATATGCTCTTCCCATTGCTAGATTTACACTGGTGTGCTGGAACTAAGCATCTTTTTAGTTCCCATAATTCAATGGCACATATTGCACACTTCTCAAACTGGGACTATTACTTTCATTTGAGAGCTCAGAGAATATGGAGGCAATAAATCACATCTCCAGAAAACAGTCCCAATTCTATGCCTGTAAATTTCTAGACTGTTGCTTTGACAAACCTTTAGTAAATAATGGTGGTAAAAAAAAATAATAATAATTCATCCTCTAACTGGTTGAAGGTAGAGTGCAACATGGGTCAAAGCTTCAGGGAGAAACCTGGTTCCTGGAATCTCTGGAGCCCCACAGGTTTGAGTTTAGTCAAAATAATAGAAGAGCCAAAAAAGTAATGACATTTAGTCTTAGAAAAATGAAAAAAAAAAAAAAGTGTGCACGCAAGAGAAAGAAAGCCAGCTTTTTATTAAAGGGATATAATTATAAACTAAGTCAGCTTTTCTCATTCCCAGAATCACCATTGAGACTGTTTAGACAAGTCATTACTAAAGAAGCTGTTTTATTAAACTTTCTTCAGGGATTTCCTATTCTCTCCTCCAACAAGATACTTAACATGGAGGAGGTCTCTAGACCCAGCAAGTGCTTCATGTGAGCCAGAAGGCTTTCTCTGCCTGATCTGAACTCCAATTATAAAAGCAACATTTTAGAGTGATAAATGAACAATTACTTGTCTATCATGGTTTATGACCATTTGTGTGTGTGTGTGTGTGTGTGTGTGTGTGTGTGTGTGTGTGTGTGTGTGTTTGTATGTGTATTCTTTTTAACTATGAGCCACAATGTCTACATTCTGGCCCCAGTGATATATATGGAATGAACATCTGAATTCTCCCACTCATTTTTCTTTTCTTATTTTCTGGGACTATTTAGCTAGCATAACCAAAGGTTAGAAAATATTACATTTAGAATTGTTGCCAGGTAATTTAATCTAACATCATTTCCTTCAACTCCTAAGTAGTCTGAAAAGTTAAGAAAGGTCTGTTTAATTACCTGTTCCTCTGAGCTAACTTTACTTTCTTCAGATGACTCACTGCTCTCCTAAAAGGAAAAAGAAGTTGTTTATTTTTCCTGTTAGTAATTCCCAAGGAAAGAAAAATATATGATATACATCAGTTGCTTGCGGTTTGGATTTACTGCTGTCCAAATGGCCTAAGGTGATGAGAAGAGTGTTAAAGTAAATTTACTTTATGAGATGTTTATGACCAAAAAAATGAACAAGATAGTTACCAAGGGTGGTGTTGGTGTCTGAGCCAAATGACCCTGTAAAAAAAGGAAGAAAAACAAGTTACTCCTTCACAGATGGACCATGTCTTGCAAATATTTAAAGTCATTTTAAGGGATTTTTTTTCAGTTTCTTGTCATATATTTTACATTTACATGAGGTATGACATTTTACGGTGAAATGGCAAAAAAAAAAAAAGTGAATGTGAGGTGACCCAATGGCCTGGAAAAGATCTTGTGGGAAGGTTTTTGTGTTTCTGATACTTCACTTAGAGAAAAAATATACTTTCTTTGAAGCTGGTTGTTCATACAACCTGGATGAAATGTAACATAGGAAAGAAAAACAGCATTGAAGCTTAGAACCTAGATTTAAGTCTCAATTAGCTCCTTGGTTTTGGTTTTATCCCTGAAAACCAACTGTCTGATGTTAGTGCTGAAATTCACATATTCCAGGAAACCCCTAAGTCTTGGGTAAACTGCAATGTTTGGTCACTCTGTGAATTTGAGCAATTCCCTTCACCTGTCCAATGTCAATTTCTTATTTATAAATTAAGAATATTAGCAACAACTGTGCATACTCCACAGACTTGCTGTGAGGATGAAATTGGAAACATCTTGAGAATTTTCAGTATGATATAAAGAAACAATGCATTTTGAGAACATCACTTCATAAAATTCAGTAGTAGATAAAACTGAATTGAGAAAGCCACTAAACACTTCTTGAATCACATAAGATCACCTCCATGAGGAAAAAAAAGAAAAAAAAAACAACCAAAAACCTAAGTCTGAAACTTAATCAGGGCATAGTTCTGATTTATTTCACTTTTTTTAATCCTGGTGCCTTCTCCTCATCTACACTCCCCCTTTCCCTCAAGCACAGCAAAATCCTCAAATCCCTCCTGGTTCTAAGCTGCTAAGTGATGGTTATGAGCTGCAGAGTACAGCACTGGAGCTGCTATCAACATGTCTTTAACAAGCCTCTCAGCTATGCTAGGCAGGGGTATCTCCCCAGAGGAAGGAGATATAATCACTCTAAGTCTTTGCCCTGTGACTCTGCAGGCAGGCACAATGGCAGGCTCTCAGAGATAACTCTGTCAGTTATCATTTGGAATTAAGGGATGAAAAGGAGCAAGACATTGGTATTTTTCTCATGCCAAATGTTTGCGGTACTCTAGAGTGTTTGGTTGAATAAGAGGGAGGATCTGCAGTGGCTACTTTTCAGTTAAACAGCAGAAAGACATCTCTGATGAAAGTTCATATAAGAAATCCTGCAATGTCTATTCTAATCTCAGGCAGGGGCAGGACCCCATCTCAAGCCTCTGACATTATCTGGCCACCACTAATAATGTTGTGCCCAAGCTGCATCATGTGCAAAAGCCAGCAGGAAACAAGGTCATGAGCAAAACACTCTTAGCATAAAATTTTAAGCATTATTTGTAGTTTCAATCTTGAGAACCTACTGGCCTTCTAGACTTGGCCCCTTCCTGAGAGGGATATAACACCCTGATAGAGAATGTGGATTCTGGAGCCAGGGTGACCTGGGTTTAAAGTCTGGCTCTAACACTTACTAACAGTGTAACCTAGACAGACTAGGTTACTCCCTGTGTCTCAGTGTTTTCATGTAAAGCACAGAACAGCCTGGCAATGGTTCTTGAGCCATTCAGAGTCAACACACAATCAACATTTAGGTGTTATTCCAGAGACTCTGGTATCCTCTCATTCTTCTTTCTCTTCTCACTTTCTAAGACTTGACCTCTTGCCTTCCAGACATCTCCTGGTAAAACAGATCTCTCGTCCTAATTGTTTAAGAGCAGTCTTTTTTTTTTTTTTTTTTTTTTTTTTGGAGAGAGCATGAGCAGGGGAGGGAGGGGGAGAGAGAGAATCTTGAGCAGGCTGCATGCCCAGTGACATGGGGCTCAGTCTCTCAACGGTGAGATCATGACCTGAGCTGAAATCAAGGGTCAGACGCTTAACCAGCTGAGCCAGCTGGCACTCCAAAGAGCAGCCTTGGTTCACTGTCATCCATCCCCTTCTGCTACTGCACACATCCATTATGAAAATAAAGCTAAATGGAAAAAATGCCTCCTTACCAAATTATACTATTAAGTTGAAGTCGAAGCATTATATGAATTAATTTTTTTCATATGAACTAGAAATTATAGCCCTATATCTTAGATTAAGGTATTCATTAAATCATTAGCAGTTTCAACATTTGCAGTGGAGCCAATTTGGTTATACTATTATATTAAATTAAAAATATTTTTTAATCTTGTTTCTACTCACCGTCCATTCTTCAGAGCTCTCAGATTCAGTATTATGATACCTGGCTACCTGGAAAATTTAGTATACATGGTTAGCCCACAGAGAAATTTCCAAGGCAGTAGCTATGGACACTTAGGAGCAGTGATAGTCAAATTTTAGCATGAATCAGAATCACCTAGATACCATGTTAAACCAAAAATTACCACATCCTTAGAGAGTATAGCTCAGTAGGTCTGAGGCAGGACCTGAGAATTTATATTTCTAACAAAATCCTACTTGATGCTGCTGCTGCTCAGGGGATGACACTTTGAGAACCATTGATGATGAAGAAAAATGAGAATCCTAGCTATGTGAATAAACAACATAAGGAATAATTCAGATGATATTTTAAAGAAAACAGCTTCCTAAGAAACTACTGTTTTCATCTAGAGCCAGCCATCTGGCTTATATCCAATGCAAATTGTGGAATCTTAGGTATAAATGGTCTTTTTTCATGTATCTCTGCCATGATACTTACTGGGAGAGCACAGGACAACCCCCAAAGGAACAAAAGCAGGATGCTGGTCTTCATAGCCGGTAGTGGCAACTCTGCCTGTGATGAAGGACAGAAGATGTTTTTCTTAATGCTAAAGAAATATAGCTTTAACTTTTTGACATTTTCTTCCTATTGAAAAGCACAACTCATCCAAATGTCCATCAACTGATGAATAGATAAATAAAAAGTACTGTATCTATACAATGGAATATTATTCACCCATAAAAAGGAATGAAGTACTGATACATGCTACAAAGCAGAGGAACCTTGAAAACATTATACTGAGTGAAAGAAGCCAGGCACAATATTGTATGATTCCTTTTGTATGAACTGTCCCACCAAATAGGCAAATCTATAGAGATAGAAAGGATGTGTTTGCCCAGGACTGGAGGAGAGTTTGAGGGTGATAGGTTAAGGAATGAATTTTGGAGGTGATGAAAATGTTCTAAAACTGATTTTGCTGAAGGTTGTACAGCTCTATACAATGGCTAAAAGTTAATGAACTGTACACTTCAAGTGTGTAAAGTATATATTGAATTATATCTCAGTAAACCAGTTAAAAAGAAACCTCACTTCTAAGAGACAAATTGGAAATACTTCAGTGAGAAGGTCTATAAATGCTTCTTCCCTAACACACAAAATAGGACAAATAGAGGAACAAGTAAAGAAAGAGGAATCGAGAAATTTCTGATCAATTCACTTTTATGATAATTATGCACATTACTGTGGCACAGCAACCTGGCAAATATACACCTAAACCAAAATGTACTGATACCATCGATAGGTCATCATCATTTGTCTATATACACACATATATACATACACACATTCTCAGTCACATTTATAACTTCGAAATAATATTGAGACAACATAGATTGTTTTTGCCTTTTGTCTTCCTGATCTGCAGAGGTTTACTATGGCAGCTTACATAGTACAGCTCCAGAAAGCTCTTAATATCTACTGTGCTACAATTGGTCATATATTATACATAGATTATACTAAATTCTTTCATTTAAATGACTAAATTCAGTCATTTGCATTACTGAAGGATCTCAGGAAGATTAGAGCTTTGGGATGTACTTGTGAATTACACTGAGAGAAACATGCCAAATCAAACTGTATTTTCCTGAAGGGTGGCTTCATTTCACACTTCAAGAACTGGTGGTTTGGAAAACAACTTGTTCTGTATCTAAAAATAGATGTACTACATGCTAATGCAAAAGGTTATTGAAATGATCTAAAGGAAAAATAACTTGCCTGGCACTTGTTAGCCTTGTAGTTGCCCTAATAAATTAGTCAGATGGATTTCCATACATTTTGTGCAAAATCCTGCAAGTTTATTTCAGACTTCGCTTTTGTTTTTAAGATACTCTGAATGATTTTAATCTCCGATCTAAGAAATAAGAATACATTGCTCACTAATGTCTGGATATGCTGAATAATGTCTGTAACATCGAGCTCTAGAAGTCATAATCTTATTTTTTAATTTATTCAAGAAAACAGTAGAAATCCGAAGGAAACTGAGAATGTTGCTCATTTCTACTTTCAGCTCAAATGGTCCAATAGATTCTCCCATTTTATATCATGAGCATTATCTCACTTCAACATAGTTGTTCTTCATTTGTGGTATTTTCTTTATTCTAATTCAGCATAGTTCATATTAGTCTTCGTGTTTTGATATTTTTAGTTCTTTTTCAAATCCTCTACCTAAAATTAACAGAAAAACATATGAAAATTCTCAACTCCATCTAAAACAAACCTAATTCAAAAAGATATTACTTCTGAAGGAAACCGGAATATCTTGCATCCCAAAATATGCTTCCTTGACATAAAAATTATTTTGAGCTAAAGGCCTTTGGGAAACAGCAAATGCAAGAAAGATGCTCTGATCCTCCTTTATCTTCCTGAAAGCAAGAAACTCCCATGTGAAAGTTGGCTTCACTACACCAAGAGGAAGGAAGACACTCTCATCCTGAGAGAAGAAAGGTTAAGGCTGAGAGAAATCTGTACAAACCTTGTTAAACTAATCCTGTCTTCCTAATTACTTCCCTGTAATTTACATCCCAGCCCAAAGCCCCTTGTCTTGTCAGTTCTTTACAGGTGTATTGTTCCTTTATCTAAAAGGTAGAAAAGCCTTCTGTGATCACTCCTTCAGGTCTTCATTCTCTTATGAAGGCTCTCATGGAGATGTAAAAATGTTAATGAAACATGTTTGCTTTTCTCCAGCTAATCTGATTTATGTCAGTTTAATTCTTAAACCCAGCTGGAGACCCTATAAGAGTAGAGGAAAATTTTTCCTCCACTCTATTTCCCCTTAGTTCCCACAATCAAAGTTTTTTTTTTGTTTTTTGATTTGTTTTGTTTTTTTAAGTTCATAGGTTCATTTTTTAAGGAACATTTCCCTTAAATGTGATATTCTCAAAATAACTACATGCTAATGGTTTTGGTGTCACAGGTCGAATGAAAATTAGATTGTTCACCATTTTAATTTTCAAAGTGAAATTTGAGTAGGGTGATAATCTCTGATGTTCTTCTGAAAGCTAGCAATATTCCAGACTTGATAAAGGCCAATAGAGTTCTCCTCTTGTGTTTGTTTTGTTGATTCTCTTTTATCTAAATAGGAAAAAAAAACTTAAGGGATGCCCTAAACTAATGAATGTTGTGTATTTTTGCAAAGAAAGTATGTGTTTCCAGTGTTCAAGTTTCTTAGGGATAGAATATTATGAAACATAAGAAAGATGCAGTAACTTGCTTGTGCTTCTAGAAATACCATTTAGCACCCTGACCTAAAGCAGTAATTTCCCGAACAAAAATAAAAGACAGCCTGGGGTCCTGTAAGAGCTGAAGTTGCCTCTCATAGAATATATAGTCTGCCATCAAGCATTAAAAGAAGTCAGATCTTTAACCCTAATTTAGGCTTTCAATTAGTGTTTTTATTTTTTATTTTATTTTTTTAAGTTTATTTATTTATTTTGAGAGAGAAAGCACAAGTGGGGGAGGGGAAGAGAAAGAGAAGGAGAGAGAGAGAATCCCAACCAGGCTCTGCACTGTCATCATGGAGCCTCACATGGGGCTTGAACTCACAGACCATGAGATCATGACCTGAGCCAAAGTCAAGAGCTGGACGTTTAACTGACTGAGCCACCCAGGTGTCCCTCATTATTACTTTTTAAAAATAAAATGGAATTTGGCCAGGATATGATTATATCAGGATTTCAGAAAACCAAACAAGTAAGGCAATAAAAATATCAAATCCTTCCAATTATATTTGTCTTGAGGTCAATTACAATCAATCCTACATCATATGCCTTCAACCACAATAAAATAACTCCAAGGTGCCCTAAAATTCAAATTAAAATTTGGAAGGTGTCTAAGCATTTGAGGCACATTGGTCCACATTACCATTTTGGGGTGGGTAAGTGGACTAATGCCCTTAGAAAACTGTTCACACATTTTAACCAACCAACCACATCAAAGTAGGATAGTGCATTTGGCCCTCAGGTAAACAGAAAGTATAGTTCACTAGAAGCTATTGCTCCTAAAGAAAAGACAGGTTGCTTGAAGTACTGCTATTACACGTGGGATTTTCTAGATGTAACAGAGAATGCATTGCCTGACCACAATTCCCATTTTCTATTATGGAAGACAGACACTCCTGATATAGATGAAGTGGAATAAATGCAGTAAATAAAAATACACATGGATTGGAATATATATTTCTTAAGTCTTCTATGCTAGAAAATGTTTTTAAAAGATAGTTATACTCAACATTTTATTGCATTCTGTTTGCAAGGCATCATGCTAACACAACTACCTAAGTAGACAATACAAAAATATTGTAATTATCACATCCTTGGTTTATTTCAGTAGTCTTAGCATCTTCTTTCAGTTACTCAGTTCATAGTGAATATTATTGGATATATCTAGATTAATAGCATTAAATGATTTTAATTTAAAAGACTATATTTTGGAAGTCCTGCTAGTCTACTTTAGATTCTTTCATAATGTTTTGTAGGCCATGAACGTCATTATATCCATAAAACCTAAATGTAAAATTTTGTTTTGCTAATTAAAGCTAATCTTCAAAATGACTCTCCATAGGCCTCCTAAATGCAGAGGTCTAATTAGAGTAATATAGAGAACATCTGGTTCTATTGACGTAACATGTCACTTGAATATCATTATTTGCTCTGGCATAAACATCAGGCACAAAACTGGGAATCATTTTAACCCAAGGCTCAGCTCTCCCCATCTTTCTTCTGCATGGCATAATGCCTCTCAACATGTATACATGTTTAATATTTTCCAAACATAGCAGAAGTCATTTTAAAATTTTTCAAAAATGAAAATTTCTTACCCTCTTCAGTTCACAAAGACTTTTCCCCAAAAGTCTCAACAATGAGTCTGAAGTTCTCACAGAGGAAATCTATGCCCAGTGAAGCAACTCTTGTGTTGATGTTCTGATGTTCACTTCTCTGATGGTGCAGGAATTTAAACTCTGCTTCAGCTTTTCATAGCCAATCAACCTCAGGCAGGGGGTGACTGACATCACAAGGTGTCACCGGGACTCCAATACACCCACACTTCCTCCAACTTGCAGAGGCAGATTTTCCCTAAAAAGCTCTTGTGGTTCCCAAATGACTAGACTAGTTTCCATTAAATTGAAGATCTTCCTAAAGCTTTATTTTGATTTCTAAATATATGTCATTCACATCCATGAAGGCTTATGAGCATTATAAACAATGACAATGTTTTCCACCTACTGACAGATCCCAGCAGACACATGGATGGGAAAAGGAGAGGCAAGGAGTGGGCAGAAAGTTTCCTGTTAATGTACATTTCCAGGTTGTACATGAAGAACCTTCTAAAATACTAGATTTGCCTAAATTGATGGTGTTGAGAATATAAGCTTTTATCCTCTCCCTTCTTATCTTTTAACAACCTCTACTGCTTACCTCCTTTTCCTCCCATCTCCCTAACCCCTATATACACACAAAAGTCCAAAATTCTTGGTAATCTAATGAAGCATTACTTACAGAATTCTGTGGTGATTGGAAATGTTGTTACCACCCTAAGTAATTTTTGTTTTTAACCAAAAATAATTTAAATCTAACACTTCATTATTCCCTCCAACTTCTTGCCACATTTTGGATTTAACTCTGGTGACTCTGGGGCTCCTTCGTGGCTCAGTCAGTTAAGCATCCGACTTTGAGGTCACGATCTCGCAGTTCGCAGTTCATGAGTTCGAGCCCTGCATTGGGCTCTGTGCTGACAGCTCTGAGCCTGGAGCCTTCTTTGGATTCTGTGTCTCCCTCTCCCTCTGCCCCTCCCCTGCTCGCTTGCTCGCTGTGTGTGTGTGTGTGTGTGTGTGTGTGTGTGTGTGTGTGTCTCTCTCTCTCTCTCTCTCTCTCTCTCTCTCTCTCAAAAATAAACATTAAAAAATGGTTATAAAAAATAACTCTGGTGACTCTTTGAAATCAGAATTGGATAAAGGGGAAGCCTAGATGGGTGGCATATGGAAAAATCAAGTTCCAGGAGACTCTGCCATCACTGAAGATGTAGTGAAACGGATAAAATAGTAATTGCCAGGAGTCTTCAGGGGAGTACTGAAGATTGTTGGAGGGAGCTGGAAGTGAGTTGGCACCTCCCAAAGAGAATGCTTAAGTAACAATGGGATGATCACTGAACAACTATTTAAAGAATATAAGTTACCAAAATTTAACTTCCTCAAGAGTGGAGATATTTGCTTTGTTTACTGGTGTATATCCAGGACCCTAATACCTAGGTTCCTGAGTCATAATAAATACTCAGTAAAGACTTTTATGAATAACTTAATAGATTGCTTTAAAATGGGCCGATCTATAGTTTGTGTGACTCACTCTAATTTTTTGAACATGTTGATGATTTTTGGAAGTTTTCTTTAATGTTTATTTTTGAGTGAGAGAGAGAGAGAGAATGAGCAGGGAGGGGCAGAGAGAGATCTGAAGCAGGTTCTGCGCTGACAGCAGAGAGCCCGATGTAGGGCTCAAACTCACGAACTACAAGAACATGACCTGAGTGAGATCATGACCTGAGCAAAGTCAGACGCTTTAACTGACTGAACCACTCAGACACCCCTGGCTGTTGGAAGTGTTAGTTGATATTCCTACCAAGCTGGTTCTAGAGAATTGGGGTATGCAACTTTATCCAGAAAACAAATGTCAGATATATGAATTCTCAACTTATTCATTGTGAACTCAGTGGGGTGGGAGGGGGCAGAAAATGAGGAGAAAGGAGTCTACTTTGATATAAGGTTGATTAGAAGACCAGACTTAATATGAGGAAGCTATAAATTCCCAATGTTCTGTTCTGGTTCTCAGTTACACTCCCAGGTGGTTTCATGGGTCTTGACTGAGGTCTATCATACAAGAACCTTTTAATCATATGTCAGAGTGGATCCTGGGAAGATTTTGGTGGAGGATGTTATAGGACATTGTTTTAGAATTCAAGATAACTCGCTCATATGGTTGTCTTCTGGGAGTTCAGCTGAAACTCTTATTCTGAACACTTCAGTTCTCCTTTACATGGCCTCTTTTTGTGGCTTGGCCTTCTCACATGGTGGCTGGGGTCCAAGAGCTGCCCAAAATATCACTTTCTATATTCTATGGTCAGATCAGTCACAGGGCCATCCCAGGTTCAGAAGGAGAAAAAGTCTGTGCCTTTTGGTGTGAGGATCAGAATGAATGTGCAGGGAACAGAGGAAAGGTTCAGGCCATTTTGGAGACCGGTTACAACACTACATGACAGGTTATACCCACAAACTCCAAACAAAGTGGCTGAGGACAAACTGCCAACTACCACAAGACCTACGTTATCTATGCAGGAGTAAGCAGTATATGTTCTGCCAAAGCAAGCCCTATGCATGAGTAAGCAGAAGGAAGCATTCGTAACAATACCAAAATCAAAGCAATACAAAAAACTCCTAATTGCCCAACACTGGAAGATGCTAACAAATTCATTATTTTTTTAACAGAAGTGTAGTTGACATACAATATTATATTAGTTTCAGGTGTACAGTATAGTAATTCAACATTTATATACATTATGAAGTGATCGCTATAATCTAGCTACCATTGGCCCCCATACAAAATTACTACGTATTATTAATTATATTCCCTGTGTTATACATTGTTTCTCCATGTCCTATCTTTTATAACTGGAAGTGTGTACCTTTTAGTCCCCTTCCTCTATTTTTGTCCCTGTAACCCATTCCCCCTGGTAACTTCCAGATTGTTCTCTGTATCTATGAGTCTATTTCTGTTTATTTTGTTTTTTTAGAGTCACATATAAGTGAAATAATATATTTGCCTTTCTTTGATTCTTTTCACTTAGCATAATTCCCTCTAGCTGCATCCATGTTAGGGGAAATGACAAGATTTCATTGTTTTTTATTGCTGAGTAATATTCCATTGTGTATATACATCTTCCATTGTGTATATACATCTTTATCCATTCATCTATTGATGTACACTAAGGTTGCTTCCATACTTGTCTATTATAAATAATGCTGCAGTGAAAATAATTATTCATATATCTTTACATATTTTGGATATTAACCCCTTAATAGATACATTATTTGCAAATATCTCCTCCCATTCAGAGGGAAGCCTTATGTTTTATTGCTTTCCTTCTCTATGCAAAAGTTTTGTTGTTTTTTTTTTTTAGTTTTATGTAGTCCCACTTGTTTACTTTTGTTTTTCTTGCCCTTGTATAAGGAGACAGATCCAAAAAATATTGCTAAGACTGATGTCTCATACTACCTATGTTTTCTTGGATTTTTATGATTTCTAGTCTTGCATGTATTTAATCCACTTTGAGTTTATTTTTTATATGGTATAAGAAAGTTTCATTCTTTCATATTTTAGCTGTTCCATTGAAGATTAATTGACTGCATAAGCATGGGGTTTATTTCTAAATTCTGTTCCATTGATCTATGTGTTTGGTTTTGTGCAAGTACCATACTGTTTTAATTGCTATAACTTTGTAATATAGTTTGACATCAGAGAGACATATGATAACCCCAGCTTTGTTCTTCTTTCTCAAGATTACTTTGGCTATTCAGGGTATTTTTTGGTTCCATACAAATTTTAAGTTATTTGTTCTAGTTCTGTGAAAAATGCCATCGATATTTTGGTAGGGTTTGCATTGAATCTGTAGATTTTTTTTTGAGCACCATGGACATTTTAACAATATTAATTATTTCATTTCATGAATATAGTGTGTCTTTTCCATTTATTTGTGTCCTCTTCAATTTCTTTCATAAATATTCTATACTTTTCAAGTACAGGTCTTTCGCCCTTTTGCTTAAATTTATTCCTAGGTGTTTTAATCATTATGATGCAATTGTGAGTGGCATTGTTTTCTTAATTTCTCATCCTGATCACTACAAAATTCATTATTTTAAAACTTTATATAAAAGAAGATAATTAAACATTTATTCTGTGTTTCTTTATGAACTATGCCACTGAGTAACAGATGAGGAAGTTTCTCTTTATAGACATGAATGAAGAAGGAAGGATATAATTAGAACACCATCACTTTGCAAACCCAAATCAAATTGCAGACTCAGTCAGCAGAACCCAGACTGGGAACATTTATAGGACAAACACCCTGATTTCATCAACAACTAAATTCAAGTAAGAGAGCAAGAGAGAGAAACCTATAGATTCAAATAGACCTAAGAGACATAGCAACCACCATGTGTAATAATGTATTAATTTTATTTGTATCCTAATTCCAAAAAAATATGCTGGAAAATATGAAATTTATTAAAAAATTGGAGATGTGAACACTGACTTGAAATTTTATGATTTTAAAGAACTATTATTATTAGCATGATAATGGGACTATAGTACTTAAGCATTCTTAACTTAAAGATACTGAGATACTATGATGTCTAGAATTTGCTTCAAAATAAGTGAAAGATGATAAGTGGGTAGGGAAACAGATGAAACCAACTTTGCCATGAATTAATCACCCCTGAAGCTAAGTATGGACAATAATTATATTATACTATTTCTCTAATTTTATATATTTTGAAATTTTCCATTCTAAAAAGTTATGGAAAAAAATTATGCCTGATACTTAACCAGGCCTCCAGCATGCATAGGGTTATCAAATGTTTTATTGTCTAGGAAATCTATTTCCTTATTTTATGTTATCAATACTAAACTCAGATTTTTTATAATTAAAGAGTAACATTATAAAAATTACAAAATTATGATTATTAGAAACATTACTTAATAATTTAAAGTAGAGGGCTCCTGGGTGGCTCAGTCAGTTGAGAATCTGACCCTTGATTTTGGCTCAGATCATGATCCTAGGTTCATGGGAGTGAGCCCACATTGGGCTCTGTGCTGAACGTAGACCCTGCTTAAGATTCTCTCTCTTTGCCCTCTCCCCTGCTCACACTGTGTCTTTCTCTAAAATAAAAATAAAAATAGAATTTAAAGGACAGTCTATACAATTTAAGTGTATGAAGTGCAGATGGAATAGATCATTTTATTGTATGTGAATTACATTTATTAAAATGCAAACTCAACACAATGAGCATTCAATAAGATGTCCTGATAAGATACATAAATTAAAGATTACAATTATCGCTTCTTCCTTACTCATGTGATATTATAGTTTTGAATTTAAATGGGTGAAATAAAACACACTAAATAGTGTGGCATCTTTCTCCAGGCAATATTCTTATGAATTAGTATCTTGTTTTCATTTTAAAACATGTAATTTAGGTAAAGTAAGGTTATTTTCTGGGGAAAAAATGAAACTTTTTTAAAATTCCAATATAGTTAACATTCAGTGTTATATTAGTTTTAAGTGTACAATATAGTGATTCAACATTTTATCCATTACTCAGTGCTCATCATGGTAAGTGTACTCTTAATCCTCTTCACCTATTTCTCCCATCCCCCAACCCACTTCCCCTCTGGTACCATCAGTTTGTTCTCTATAGTTAAGAGTCTATTTTTTGGATGGTCTCTTTTTTTCTTTGTTCATTTCTTTTGTTTCTTAAATTCCATGTATGAGTGAAATTTAATGGCATTTGTCTTTCTCTGACTGACTTAGTTCAACTTAGCATTTCTTCTCTAGATCCATCCATATTATTGCAAATAACAAGATTTCATTCTTTTTTATGGCTGAGTAGTATTCCATCATGCATCTATGTGTCTGTATGTATGTGTCCATATACACCACAGCTTCTTTATCCATTCATCTATCAGTGGACACTTGGGCTTCTTCCATAATTTGACAATTATAAATAATGCGGTAAACATAGGGGTGCATATATCTTTTCACATTAGTGTTTTGTTCTTTGAAACAATTAGGTTTTTTAAGTTTGCATTTGTATATTTGTCAAACATTTGCTCAGCTGTTGATTTTTATATTTTCTTTGTGTTAGAAACTGTTCTAGGCACTGGCAACTACCTTAGATTCTACCAATAAAAAAAAACACATGCAAAGTATTAATACAATATAACATCACATCTTAAAGAATTAATAGGCTCTGATAGATAATACAGTTCCTTAATCTATACATATGTATTAAAAAGACTTCTAGCGCCATATTTTTTTGTATGAATTCAAAAAACACATACCCAAAACAACACAACAGAGTTTTCTAAGTTATCCTTACGTTAAAAGACATACAGCAAAATACGAGATTTCAGCTGCCTGCAGAATATGAGGAATGGAGAAGAGATAGAGTGTGGGGATTGAAGCTAAAAGGAAAAAAAAATAATAAAATAATAGCCTACCATTAGCTTAAAATAATTAATAACTCAGTTGTCTGCTACCTAAGGCAAAACAGCAGTGGATAAGGTAGAATATGTAAAGGAAGAAAAAAGGAAAATACTGCCTAGAATTATTACATATCATTTTCACTCACATTCCATCAATGGAATTTACTCCATTCATGATAATGAATGATATGGCCATATCTGAATGCAAAAGTGCAGAGGATGTGGTCTTGAGCTGGACAAGTGCCTCCCAGAGACAACTCTCCCCATTGTAGAAGAAAGAGCACACATGGTTAGTGGATAGCTAGATTTTCTGCTTGTCTGCTAAAAGCTTCTGAGCTTAAGAATATGTTCAAAGAGGGACACCTGGGTGACTCAGTTGGCTGAGCATCCAACTTCAGCTCAGGTCATGATCTCGTGGTCTGTGAGTTCGAGCCCCACGTCGGGCTCTGCTGACAGCTCGGAGCCTGGAGCCTGCTTCAGATTCTGTGTCTCCCTCTCTCTCTGCCCCTCCCCTACTCATGCTCTGTCTCCCTCCCCGCCCCCCCCAATCAAAAATAAACAAACATTGAAAAAAAAAAGAATATGTTGAAAGATATGCAGTAAAAGGAATTTGTCAACCAGAACATCCAACTCAAATAAAATTAAATAAGCTGTTATTATGGGTCCTTGCATTGGTTTACTCATTTAATTCTTACATTAACCCTATGAAATAAGCACTCTCATTATTCAAAATTACAAATGAAGAAACTGAAATTTCAAGAGGTTAGGTAGCTTGCCCAGTATCCCATAGTCAACAAATGACAGAGCAGGGATTTTATGTACTTTTGAAGTCTTTAGTTTCCACCAGCAAGCTGTTTAAATGGTCTTCTTAATACTTTTCTCACTTGGATATTTTGAGGAGAAAGCAACTGTCTCCTTATCCCCCCTTTACCTTGTGATTAGGGAGTGGGGGTAATGCAAGTGTATTGCAACTCTCTCCAGAAAAAAATCTCTCCTTTCCTCTCCTCTCTCTCCCTTATAAGCTGGAAGTGGGTCATCTTGTTTCATAGTCTCTAGGTCTGCATTACATAGATGAGCTGCCTCTTTACATCTTTAGGATGTTAGAGAACTATTATATCAGCCCCTATTGTAATGTTCTTAGCCTTTGAAACCTCATTTAATAGCATGTTGTGTTTTCTGTCTTCACCACTGGACTGTAAACCTCCTCTAGTTCAGGAAACATTTGTCAAAAGCCTGTTGTGTCGAGTACTGTGGTGGGCATGAGATATAAAATGAATAAGTTATAGTTTGGGCCCTGGAGGAACTTTCTGGGATCATGGAAATGTTCTATATTTAGATGGTTCAGTGTGGTACCCAGTAGCTGTACATGGCTACTGAGCTTAAAATGTGGCCAAAGGAAGTGTGGAACTGAGTGTTTACTCTTATTTAATTTTAATTAATTTAACTTTAAATGCTCAGTTAACACATGGCTAGTGGCTACCACATGGTGCAGCACAGATTTAGAGGAAGAGTAGGCAATTCTTTCAAATCAAAACCACAATGAGATACCAGCTCACCCCTGTCAGAATGGCTAACATTGACACCTCAGGCAACAACAGATATTGGATGGAAAACAGTATGGATGTTCCTCAAAAAATTAAACATAGAACTACCCTACGACCCAGCAATTGCACTACTAGGTATTTATCCAAAGGATACAGGAGTGCTGTTTCAAAGGGGCATATGCACTCCAATATTTATAGCGGTGCTATCAACAATAGCCAAAGTATGGAAAGAGCCCAAATGTCCATTGACTGATGAATGGATAAAGAAGATGTGGTATATACATACAGTGGAATATTATTCAGAGATCAAAAAGAATGAAATCTTAGCATTTGCAACAACATGGATGGAACTAAAGTGTATTATGCTAAGCGAAGTTAGTCAGAAAAAGACAAATATATGATTTGACTCATACGTGGAATTTAAGATACAAAACATATGAACATAAGGAAAGGGAAAGAAAAATAATATAAAAACAGGGAGAGGGACAAACCATAAGAAACTCTTAAATACAGAGAACAAACTGAGGGTTGCTGGAGGGGTTTGGGGTGGGGGGGGATGAAAAAAACAACAAGATATATACCAATATGTATAATGAAAAACAATGTTGAGTTAAAGAATACAAAAACAGAAGAAGCCATATTGTATGATATCATTTATATAATGTTTGAAAGTAGGCAAAACTATAATGATAGTATTTTAGAATGCATAAAAGCAGGGAAGTGATTACATAATTAGAATGAGAGCTGCCTTTGGGAGCAGGGAGGGGATAGAGGTGGGGAAGAGGTGTGGGAGAAGCTACTGAGGAGCTAAGCAGTATTGTTTTGTAACTTGGTAGCTACATACACATTTGCTTTGTAAATTTTGTTAAAGTTATACATTTGTTTTATGTCTTTAGGTAAGTGCGTATGTATATACATATGTATATACATATACATATGTAAGTGTATGTGTGTGTGTGTGTGTGTGTATAGTCTTTTAGATAAATATTCTTTTTTTAGAAAATTAATATTGAATGTGATCGTTAAGGTCAGCTCCTCTGAGTTCCTGATGCAGTTTCACCATTCTAATCTTAAGTAAACAAGTGCTTGTAATATTTTTACACCAGAATTTTTTGAGTTTTTAAAAATACTTCTCTTCTCCATAATGGTAGTTAAATTAATTCTTTGTATTGAGGTTTGGGAGTGGATAAAAAAAAATTTAATTTTCCTATTTGTGAGAACAGTTGAAAATTGCATCTTGCTATTTGGAGACTTTGGGAATTTAACAATACCACAACTTAGTTATTTGAAAAAGGTTGATTTTAGTCTGCTGCAGAAATTGATTCTTTTCCAATCTGGAGACCTCAGAATGTTCTGATCTTGGAGAAAATTGCTAGTAGAATAAAAACGGATAGCACTGAGTACATCATGTCCCTCATTTTTCTTTGCCAATCTTAAATGATGCTTAGAATAGACCATAGCATCAGTTCTCCAAGTTGTCCTACTTGGGACTTCCTTTTTACAACTCTCCACAAGCCAACCAATGAAAAAACTGCAAAAGAGTCAACTCTTAGTTTGCAAAAGGAAAAAGGTTTTCCTGGAAAAGAGTAGCTGAATCTGAAAGTAAGCCTTTTAAGATGCATCTTATTGTCAATGACAGACCAGTAGCAGTCATGATAGAAATGTGTGAAAACCTTCACTGACACCATCTAATAAGACAAGAGATAACAGGTGCCGGCAAGAATGTGGTGAAAAGTTAACCCCTATACATTGTTAATGGGAATGTAAGTTGGCCCAACCACTATGGAAAATAATATGGAGATTTCTCAAAAAATTAAAAACAGACCTACTGTACTATCCAGCAATTCCTCTTCTGGGTATATACCCAGAGGAATTCAAAACAGGATTTTGAAAAGATATATGCACTTCCATGTTTATCACAGCATTATTCATAATAGCTAAGATATGGAAACAACCCAAATGCCCATCGTGAATGAATGGATAAAAAAGATGTGGAAAAGATTCCATATACACAATGAAATATTATTCAGCCATGAAAAAGGAATGTGACTGGCTTGTCCTCCCATTTTTGAGAACATAGATAGACTTTGAGCACATTATGCTAAGCGAGATATGTCAGAGAAAGAAAGATCTGATACTTGTCTTTTATAGTTTGTCTCTATTGGGTAGTTCTAGTTCTCCATTGACCTTAATCATAGGGCATGGTAATACTAAGAGACACCCTAACAGATCTCCTGTATTCCAGACATAGTCTCCCTTACCTCCATTATGGGGTAGTAGTTCAATTTCACCTTGGTATCATAATCAGTCACCCAGCCAATACCATAACTCTCTTGTTACCTGCTGTTTCAGAGGCATGAGAAGCTCTAAGAGGCCAGGCAGAAATATTAACTTCCAGTCCAATGGAATAATTGTTGTGTCTCTTTGGTGGAAACATTCCTCCCTCTAGAACTAAGACCTCCAGATCAGCAAAGCATAAAGTCACAGTTACAGGAAGCAAAAATTTTGCCAGTGGATCACTAGAGACAATAGTGAATGGTGCCACTCCAATTTCTACTTCCATGATTCCTAGACTCATGAATCCTACAGTAGAAACAGCACCATATATTGGATACTGATTCAGAGCACATGCAGCTTTCTGTGGAACTTTGCCCCAGTGCAACTTATTGCCACCTGGCTGGCATTGTACTAAGTCTTCAAAAGACCATTTTACCACTCTATCAAGCCAGTCACATATATACCACTTTCATTTGATGATGAAGTATCACTGTTCATGCCTAACTTTATAGCTTCATGAGTCAGGTAACACCTAGTTCATGATAGGAAGCTAATGTCATGTGGTAACATGGTAACACGTGGTCAAGTGTTCAATCTCTACAAAGGCTCAGTAGCAGGCCAGGAGCTGTTTCTCAACAGGAGAGTACTTACCTGCAGATGATGTCAGGACTTTGCTTCAAAATCCTAAAGGTCTATGATGCAACTCACCTGTAGGGGCCTCCCAAAGGCTCCAAACATCATCCCTATCTGCCATTGAAACTTTATGTACCTTTGGATCTGCTGGATCATTTGGACCAAGTGGCAGAGCATCTTGCACAGCACTTGGACCTGTTGCAGAGCCTTCTCTTCTCTTGGACCACAGTCAAAACAAGCAGCTTTTGGGTCACTCAATAAATGGACAAGAGTAACACTCCCAAAAAATAAATATATTGTCTCCAAAATCCAAAAAGGCCCATTGCACCTTGTGCCTCTTTCTTAGTTGTAGGAAGGGCCAGATTCAACAGTTTACCTTTCATCTTAGAAGGGATATCTCAACATGCCTCATACCACTGAACCCCCAGAAAGTCCACAGAAGTAAAAGGCCCCTGAATTTTAGTAAGATTTATGTCTCACTTTCTAACATGCAAATATATTACCAGTAAATCTAGAGTCGTTTCTACTTACTCGGTCCAGTCAGCAGAATCTCATGAGTTGCATCAGCGTAATAGACCAATGTGAAGTCTTCTAGAAGGCATAAGCAATAAAAATTCCTACAAAGTAAATTATGACATAGGGCTGGAAAGTTGATAGGTATAGTGAAGATAAAAAGTGAAGGTGTATTACTGCTTTGCAAGCTGAAAGTAAACTGCTTCTGGTGGTTTTTATGGATAGAGATGGAGATAAAGACATTTGCCAGATTGGTGCTGCATACCAAGTACCAGTAGATGTGTTAATCTGCACAAGCAATGAAACCGCATCTGGTATAAAACCACATCTGGTATAGCAGCTGAAGTTGGAGTCACCACCAACTTCATAGTTGCATAGGGATGTGGTGGGAATCACCACCCTTGCATCTTTCAAGTCTGTGATGGTGGCACTAACCTCTGTAATCTTCCAGGGATTCAGTATCACTTTTGATTTACTATTTTCCTAAGTAGAGTCAGTTCTAATGCTTCCACTGGACTTTCTCACTATAAAAGCCCTCACTCTACAGGTTAGGAAACCAGTGTGGGGATTCTGCCATCTGTTAGTATGTTTACTCCAGTTACTCATTTTGCAACTGGGGATATAATCAGAGAATGAGTTTGAGGACCTAGTGGACCCACTATGAGATGGACCGGAGCTAATTGTTCACCTGACCTCCATTAGCCCCTTCTCTGACTGATGGGCCACAGTGGCATTTTGAGTCTCCTAGAATTAGTGTCAGTTTAGAGCCAGTGTCCTGTAGTCCCCACAATATCTCATTGCTTTATTTTCCCCAGTGATGTACAGGCCTGGTAAAAGGCCATAGGCCCCTTTGGGGAAGGTTAGAAGAAAGATCAACAGTATAAGTTTCTGGTAGTGTGTTTAAGGTCCTTCCTCAAGGAGTTCTAGATCTATAAACAGTTTCAAGTCTGGGAATTGATTGAGGGACTGTAAATCTTTGTTTTTATTATTTGAATTAGACTTTTGACATAGAATTTTTCTGCTTATACAGACAAAGAATTTATTAGGCTCACCATCAGTTTCACTTCTAGGAGCACCATGATTAACTAGCCAATACCATACATCTACACAAGTCAGACAATTTCAGTTGCTATTTTGACTTTGCTGTCCAATACAGTAACCATACCCACCTTACCTTTGGCAGTTGAGTGCCACCATTTGGCCCCTGCCACCTTAGGGATCCAGTTATCTTTATTGCATTTAGGCTTCAAATTGAATAGCTGAGATTCCCACTGTAAGGTCTGGCTTATAGATAAGAGCAATCGTGGAGCTTTTCAGTGATGCTGGGGCTTCCCTAAAAAATGTATTTCTCAAAGTATTGATGAGAGTTATGTCTTCTAGATTCTCCAAGTATAGGCAAGTAGATCTTAAATGACAAATCCACTCTAAAATTTCAATCTCCCTTAAATCCCTTCCTCTACATCAAATCAAGAGAGGTCAGGCATTTCCAATTCACTCACGGTTTGCCACCTTTTGGTCCATGTTTCAATCAACCAACAAGTCAGACTCTTAGAGCACTTTCTAACTCATTGAACTGCAATATTAAATGTAGAATCTCTGCTTAGCCTATATCAATAACTTCGGCCTGATTCAACTTTATGTTCCTTCTGCTATTATCCCACATCCTTAATATCCATTCCCAAATATTTCCTGGATTTATGCTTATATAAATACAATGAAAATGAATTACTAGAAAAATGATCACACTTGGATTTCATGGCAATGTCACGTTGCTATAAATTGCTTATTCTCAATTCCTGTCCTTCTAAAGCCTAACAAAACAGTTTACACATTGTAACTACTCCACTGGCCAGGTTTTGATTAGCATTGATGTGGATACTGTAAACACCTATAAGTGGATAAGATTATTTCAAAGTTCTAAAAAGTTAAAGTTCTCAATGGTGTTGCCAAAGCTCTAGCTGTAGACATCCTGGATTGGGACATTTCTCCATCAAACACTCCTCTGAAGATAAGTAAAAGAGGTAAGGAAGAAGACATTTAACTAAATTTATGTATTCACAACAGTAATATTACTGAGCTATTCCTTACCTATCTGATAAGTTGAGAGTAAATTTACTTATCAACAGCCATTTTGTTTCAAGGTGGCAGTCTTTTTCTGAAGCGTAGAGCCATGAAGCATAATGTGGATTTTTTTTCTGATTGTTTTTGTAGGAGTTTTCCTATCTTGTTTATCCTGGGTCTAGTCAGAATGGAAAAGAGGACTATGATAAGATTCTCTGGCTGAACAAAATGGCTGCATTTCTTTAACTACTTTCTTGAAAATGAAATTCAATCCTAACAACTGGCAGATAATGACTGATGACAATTTGAGTACCAAAAGATAAAAGCCAGAACCAGTTATAAACATCAGTCTTTTAACTGTTCTTCAGACAAACCAAAAAAGACGAGGAGACATACGTAAAAAATTAAGACTCAAACCTCAGAAACCTAGAGTTAGATTTCTGAGAAGAAAACATCTACAAAGTTAATGCACAACAATTTGACCTCCAGAAGAGGCCTCAAGTTCAGTTAGAGATGAGAACTGTTAACTACCAGAACTCAAACAATTGAAGGCCTCTAATAGCTAAGTGGAGGAGACAGAGCGTAGATCTCCCTGTCTCCATGAGGCAGTGAGAAATGGCAGTGGAGAAGTGCCATGTTGCAGGGTTTAAATGGGGCAATTTGTGTGCAAAACACTGGGACTAAGAGGAAATAACAGTGTGTGTTCAGGGTACAAAGAGTAATCAGCAAAAAAGAAGCAGAAATCACAGGAGTGATGTAAAGTCCAAAGGTGGTGATTTAGGGGTGCCTGGGTGGCTCCAAGTCAGTTAAGTGTCTGACTTTGGCTCAGGTCATGATCTCAGGGTTCATGAGTTCAAGCCCCGCGTTGGTCTCCATGCTGACAGCTCAGAGCCTGGAGCCTACTTTGAGTTCTATGTCTCCCTCTCTCTCTGCCACTCCCCCACTTGTACTCTGTCTCTGTCTCTCTCAGAAATAAATAAAACATTAAAAAAATTTTTTTATTCAAAGGTGGTGATGTAGAATGGGAATATTTAAAGAGCAGTCAGCCATTGAGAGTAGGGAAAAGGCTAGCAAGATAAGCAGAGTCTTGGTTTTAGCAGAAATATACCTTCTAAGAAGGTAAAAATTAGCTTGGGCTGGAAAGAGTAGACACAGATAAAGCCAGCTGAAAACTTAACAGAAAAAAAAATCTCACTCTCAAGGACACTGTAAAATGACATAACAACCCTCTACTGTGAGTTACTTCTGTTTTATTAATCTCTGAGAAACTTTGTTCCCTAAAATTATAGATTATTAGAGACTCTGGTGTTTAAAATTATATCAATAAAATTAAAAAAAAAACACTCTTGTCTGAAGGGTCTGAGGCCCTTGGACACAGAGAATCATTCTCAATTTACAGCCTAGATGCGGAGGTTCAGATAAGAGGTTTCTGAATACAGCAGTCCACATCCATCTTACCTGCACGTTCCAAGGACACCAGAGCCTGGGTCTACTTCACACTCCCGACCTGATGATGAATCCTTTAGCCACAATCCTGCTTTGCTTTGAGCCTCTTAAACACTGTTTCATTTAAATATCACCTAAATTTCACCCTTTCCCAAGATCCTGTAATAGTTTGTTCTTTTTCTTTGTTTGCCAAGATACTGGAGGTTGCTCTTATATACAGCGTCCTTCCTCACATGGGGTCAGTAAGCCTCATTGTGTCAGACAACAGGTTTGCTGGTGATCTTAGGCTGATTGGGCTAGGACAGTTCTGGTCAGTGTACTACAATGTGAGGAGAAAGCTATGCAGAAGCCCAGTTAGAAGGATTAAAGGGGATTGCCATTTGGGGACGACGAAAGAGTCTGCTTACTGGAATTGGGATATTCGGATAATATTGACAAGAAGTAAATGTGCTTTGGTGCCAAGTGTTGGTCTGTTACAGCCTAAGTATTTTCTGCCTTCAGTTCAGATTGGTCTGAAGATAGGGAGATGAAGTTGGGATAGCAAGGAAAGATTCAGTGGATTCAAGTGAGGAAAGTACCAGGGAATCGGAGCTGGGTCCCAGCTAGTTGCAACTGAAAGGTGGGAGCAGGGGGAAAGGGCCATGATATAAGCTCAAGCCTGGCAGTCCCTGACTGTGGGGTTTGCCTGGGGCCTCACACAGGGAGACACCCAGGAACTAAATTCTGCAAATGACAAAGCATTTCCTTGCCACAATTTCTTCATCTCTTTGAAGAGAAAACTACTAGGGAGGAAAAGAAGGAAAGGGTAAAAGAAGAAGGCATATAGCCAGTGGCAAAGCCCAAAATAATGGACTTGGGAGTAAGAGAAGCACCTTCTGAGAAAGCTCTCTGTAAATACAGTGTTTCAGCAGAGCTGGGACTGTGCTAACTACTAGAAAACACACAGAGTCCAACATATTGTGATCTTTACACTTTAGACTGTTTTTCTGAGCTATATGAGAGCCCTGTAGGAATTGACTTCTATTTTTTAGCATATGAACCCAAGGTCCCTGTGCAGAGGGAGGAGGTTGGGAACATCTTGTTGTTGACTTGTTTCGTCCTCTAGAGGATTTGCTTGCAAGCAGCAGTGAATGGACCACTGTGAGAACACAATGATATTTTCATCTATGACTGAACTATTCTATTCTGTTCCTGCTCCTTTTAGGGAGAGGAAAATTGTTCCTGGCTATTTCGGTCCAAAGTTTTTCAGAACTTCCATTACAAACCATAAAGCAATTTTGACTTCTGGGAATCCCTTTTCAGTTAATAATTTAAAATGTATTTATATGGGTAGGTATGACTCTCTAAAGGTTATCTTTTTATAATCTTTTTTAAGGTTATATTTTATAAACAAACAAAACCCTTATTGCATTCCCTGATTTGTGGTGTGAGCAGGTGTGGAAGGAATTCCTAGGTTAAGTGGAGAGGATAAAATGATTGCTGAGAGCCAATTTTAAGGTCGTTCATCTTCAGTCAGATACAAAGTAACCCGTGCCACCAAAAAGAAATCTTGAATCCTCAGCAAAGTCACCATCACTTCCATGATAGCCTCTTGTTGAAAAGATGACAGTGTTACCTCGGGTCTTTTACTGTAGCACAAATAAATCCAAAAACCTATCCCCCTACCACCATTCTTCCCACCCCCGTATACATATACCACTATTTCTTTCTTTCTTATTAGACCACTGCTTAAAAAGTGGGGAAGAAACTTACAGGTTTGTAAAGAGAAAAGTGAATGTGAAAAGTGAATATGAAATGACTTCTAGTAGCGATAATGTTTTATAATGCTTCTCTAAACCAATGGCTTTCAAATCTTTTTTTTTTTTACTACAGCGAGTCAGAATGATATTTTAAATCATGTCTTAGTATATGCATACTTAGACATATTGTGTGTGTATGCATGTAGAGGCAAATATTGTTAGGTTTCATAAAACACTACCTATAATGCTCTTAAATTTTTCCTTTTTATTCTTTCATTTTACAAAATGTAAGGCATGAGTCACTAAATTGATTTCATGACCTACTAAGTGAAAAGTAATTTAAAAAATACTGCTCCCATGGGCAATATTAGCAGATAGCTTACTAATCTTATTCCAGAAAATAACACGAAACAGATATTGTTTTCTAATATCAGACTTCTTATATTCGAAAGATCTACTCTTGAGACATCCTTTTAGAGGGTCACCTTTATTTTTGCCTCAAAGTTCCAGAGGTCAATGTAGATATTATATAAGAAAATCAGGATCATAGTCTTCCTTCACTATTTTTGACATCAGCCCTAGATTCTGAGCATCTCCTTTATCCCCCATATACTTCTCAAGGTGAAGTCTTTATAAGAACTGGTTGGGAATTTATCCAGCTTGAGCTATTAACCTAGGCTATTTACCTGCAGGGACTCTCGTACCAGAAATGCTTAGGACGTGATTCAAAAAAAGAGACAGATTAAATATCTATGGCAGTTCAAAAAATGAAATACAACACAACTATGGGGAAAAAAAGTTGTCAATCTCTGTGCTGTGAGCCAATATTCAAGGCATACTCTTAGGTTAAAAAGAGTAATACAAGCACACTGTGTATAATAGACTTCCATGTGTTTTTATTTATTATTTTTTTTAATTTTTTTTAACGTTTTATTTTTGAGACAGAGAGAGACAGAGCATGAATGGGGGAGGGGCAGAGAGAGAAGGAGACACAGAATCGGAAGCAGGCTCCAGGCTCTGAGCCATCAGCCCAGAGCTCAACACGGGGCTCGAACTCACGGACTGTGAGATCGTGACCTGAGCCGAAGTTGGCTGCTTAACCGACTGAGCCACCCAGGCGCCCCACTTCCATGTGTTTTTAAAAGGGAAACATACATGACGCACCTGGGTGGCTCAATCGAGTGAGCAGCTAACTCTTGATTTCAACTCAGGTCCTGATCCCAGGGTCATGGGATGGAGCTCAGTATCAGACTGAGTGTTGAGCCTGCTTAAGATTCTCTATCTCCCTCTGCCCATCTTCCCCACTCACATGCTCTCTCTCTCTCTCTCTCTCTCTCTCTCAAAAAAAAAGGGGGGGGGGAGGGAACATGGGTGTTTATATGTACATAGAATATTTCTGGACAGTTTCACAAGTTATTAGTAATGGGAATTGCCTCAAGGAAGAGAAGTAGAGGACTAGGAATCTGGGATGAGGAAGAAATAATATATTTATACCTTTTCATAGTGTTTGAAATTTTTATTTTGTGCATATACTTGTTATTTTTTTCAATTAAAAATAGCTAAATCTTCAAAATGTGATGTAAGGAGTAAGGACTTGTAAACCCATTAAGATTAAGGGAGTTTTCCTTGTGAATAGTCACATAAATAGAGGTTTATTGTAACACCAAAATTAATTCTCTTTAATTTACATATCTTGTGTAATTTACAAAGAGTTTCACATCCATTGCCTGACTTAATGCTCATAACAACCTTTAAAAATAGGTAAGACAGGTACTAGAAGCCACACTTTACAAATTAAAAAAAGACAAAAAGCTGAAGCCTAAAGGAATTAAAAATCTAGAACATGTTTTAAGGAAAGAAGTTTGGAGTCGTTTACATGATTATAATATAGTAGGGACTTGAAATGTTACAGTACTATGAGTATGAATAGTTTATGAATAGTAGTACTTTTATTTTTATTTTTTTATTTTTTTTTAATTTTTTTTATTTATTTTTGGGACAGAGAGAGACAGAGCATGAATGGGGGAGGGGCAGAGAGAGAGGGAGACACAGAATCGGAAACAGGCTCCAGGCTCTGAGCCATCAGCCCAGAGCCCGACGCGGGGCTCGAACCCACGGACCGCGAGATCGTGACCCGGCTGAAGTCGGACGCTTAACCGACTGCGCCACCCAGGTGCCCCGAATAGTAGTATTTTTAAATCCTTCAGCAGTATTCCTTGTAATGCTGATCTCACCTAAGAAACTCTTACATTAAAGAAGAAGGTAGAAACAAAACCTACTGAAACTCTATAAAATATGCGTAATATTAGGAAATAAATTGTCAAATGATGACTGGTTGAAAATTAGCATCAAAGAAGTTTCATTCAGAACTTCGCTACTAGATTTTTACCTTTGATTAGACAAATCTAAAAATAATTGCCTAAATGGAAAAAGAGGGAAGTTACAAATCATCGGTACTAAATCTTGAAGAATACCTTAAAGGTCTATGGCTATGTTTATTGCATCTCCCAGTATTCCTGAACAATCTCAATTTACACCTCCTGTTGCCAAGTGACTATTGATAGCACCCCCTTCACTTTCAAACATTTCCTAGCTTGGGTGATAAATTCTGTCTCCACCCTCTTAAATAGCACACTTTTAGTTGCATACATCTTTGAGATCCTCATGTTGCAGGGTTTGGGCTTTACCTCGAAACTAAGAATTACCCTCATTCATGCAAAAGTAGAACAATCCATGCTCAGATTATAGTTGCATATATGACTCTCAAAGAAGAGTAATTTCCAAAGCATTACCTACCAGCAACTGTTGGCTTTATTAAAGAGATTAACAGTGAGAAGGGAGTCTCAGGGTCTGATCTGAGAGTTTGGACATGTAGGGGTTTAAAAGGGAAATGTGAACCAAGTTTGACTTGGTGAGACTGAAGTAGAAAAATGCTAATTCCACTTAACAGAGCTCTGAACATAGAGTTCAAAAAGTGAACCCGCTCTTAAGAGTCCTTCATTCATGTATCATTTATTTATTAATAGTTGGAGAGTGCTACTGGAGGCAAGACACTGTTCTAAGTACTGCATCAATTTTGTCAATAGTTTAAGGAACATTATGCTAAATTTCCAGTGCTTTGCAGGAATGAAATATTGTACATCAGATTTTGTTATGTAAACCAGCCTCTAAATTATTTTCTGACTAGCACTCTTTAAATTTTTTCTAATTTGTAATTATTCCATTCAATAATGAGATAGATTATTCCCATGGTCCAGATAGGTTCAGTTGTTGCTGCATTTCTTATTCATGTTACAAGTGTATTTCTTCCTTAGAACAAGCAAATGAATGTGTAGCCAAGCTGAATATCATGGTAACAGCATCTTTTACTCAGCAGTAAGCAGACCATCTATCCAGAATGTATAATTACTGAAAGATTAAAGCAGTGCCACAGGTTGTTTTTAAGATGTGTTTACTTGCTACATTCCCTGAAGCACTTGGCATTTAAATTAAAGTTATCATGTAGTACGTGATTACTTGAGGTTTCTATGTAAAGTATTAAAGAATATTTTAATTGTTCTTTTATGTTTAGATATGTACTTTTAACAGAATCTTTTCAGAATGTGTTTTAACATGCACGTACCAAAGATCATGCATTCAGATTCTCTCCTGAGGGTGCGGGAACTTGGTTCCAAATCTGACAATTTGACTATTTCTCTCACTGTTTCTGTGAATGTTTACATCTTTTGTTTATGTCTCCCCTTTCTTTCCTTCCTTAGAAATCTTCATTTCCTGTAAATTACTCACTAGACTTTTCAAAAAAAAATCTTGTGGGTTTTTATTTTGTTCTAATCATCACTGGTTGAGTGATTACTGTCACTGCCTTCACTGTCACTATCACTGTCACCTCCATTGTTGCCATTACCAGCCTTGCTCTTGCTGTGACTCTCATCACTACTATCAGATGCACTGTCACTGCTGTCGCTGTCACTGCTATCACTGTTGTCACTGTCACTGCTATCACTGCTATCACTGCTATCACTGTTGTCACTGTCACTACTATCACTGCTGTCACTGCTGTCGCTGTTGCTGCTGTCACTGCTATCACTATCTGATTTGCTGTTGCTGCTGTCACTGCTGTCTGATTTACTGTCACTATCACTGCTGTCACTACTATCTGATTTGCTATTGCCGCTGTCACTACTGTCTGATTTACTATCACTGTCACTGCTGTCACTACTATCTGATTTACTGTCACTACTGTCACTGCTATCACTGCTGTCACTGCTGTCACTGCTGTCGCTACTGTCACTGCTGTCACTGCCATCTGATTTGCTGTCGCTACTGTCACTGCTGTCGCTGCTGTCACTGCTGTCTGACTTGCTGTCACTGCTGTCACTACTGTCACTGCTATCACTGCTGTCTGATTTGCTGTCACTGCTGTCACTGCTGTCGCTGCTATCTGATTTACTGTTGCTACTGTCACTGCTGTCACTGCTGTCTGACTTGCTGTCACTGCTGTCACTACTGTCACTGCTATCACTGCTGTCACTGCTGTCTGATTTGCTGTCACTGCTGTCGCTACTGTCACTGCTGTCACTACTATTACTACTGTCACTACTGTCGCTGCTGTCTGACTTGTCACTGCTGTCACTACTGTCACTGCTGTCGCTGCTATCTGATTTGCTGTCACTACTGTCACTGCTGTCGCTGCTGTCACTGCTGTCTGACTTGCTGTCACTGCTGTCATTATCACTGCTGTTGCTGCTGTCACTACTGTCATTGCTATCACTGCTGTCTGACTTGCTGTCACTGCTGTTGCTGCTGTCACTACTGTCACTGCTATCACTGCTGTCTGACTTGCTGTCACTGCTGTCACTACTATCACTGCTGTCACTACTGTCACTGCTATCACTGCTGTCTGACTTGCTGTCACTGCTGTCACTACTATCACTGCTGTCGCTGCTGTCACTACTGTCACTGCTATCACTGCTGTCTGACTTGCTGTCACTGCTGTCACTACTATCACTGCTGTCGCTGCTGTCACTACTGTCACTGCTATCACTGCTGTCTGACTTGCTGTCACTGCTGTCACTACTATCACTGCTGTCGCTGCTGTCACTACTGTCACTGCTATCACTGCTGTCTGACTTGCTGTCACTGCTGTCACTACTATCACTGCTGTCGCTGCTGTCACTACTGTCACTGCTATCACTGCTGTCTGACTTGCTGTCACTGCTGTCGCTACTGTCACTGCTGTCACTATCACTGCTGTTGCTGCTATCACTGCTGTTGCTATCACTACTGTCACTACTATCACTGCTGTCACTGCTGTCACTACTGTCACTGCTGTCACTACTGTCTGATTTATCTTTGCTACTGTCTGGTTTGCCATTGTCATTGCTCCCATTGTTACCGTTGCCATTACTGTCACTATCATTAGCATCTGATGTGCTGTCACTGTCATCATCATCTCCTCCGTTTGAGTCACTGTCATTGCCATTATCTTTTGATTCATCAGAGTCATAACCAGGATCTCCTCGGCTATCACTGTTATTGTCACCTTCAGAATTGACATCATCATTATCATTAGACTCATCACTGCTGTTGGGATCGTCTCCTTGCATGGATTCATCATCAAACTCATAACTGTCATATCCATCACTAGTACTCTCACTACCTGTTTTGCTGTGTGCAACCTTATTTCCGGGTTCTGATTTCTGACCAGGTCCTTGTATGTTGTCAATCTCTCCTGGTGTCTTGACATTTCCTTTGCCCATGACCATTACATGTTGTCTTTTACCCTCTTTATCTTCACTAACTTTCCCAGCTTCTTTGGTAATATTGTTTCTGTTGCCACTATTGGGACCTTCAATTTCTATTCCCTGTGGAAATATGGAGAAAAGAATGATTGGTTAGTTGGTGTTATGCTGCCAAACTGCATTGGTCTGAGGAAGACTGACTGGGGAAGGTAACCAGAGGAACAGAAGTTCAGCTTCCAATACTTCATAAACTTCTATTTGTGAAAATGTGCTTTATTCACATGACAGAACCCTGGTATTTAGATTATAAAACAACCCATTTGCATTTTTACTCAGTAGGAACTTGTGTGAACAGTTACATTGTGTGAATCAGTTATTTAGTATTAGACTTGTAAAATTGCAGTCAAATTTTCAGAAGTATCTGCTTTTAAAAATTGTTCTGTATCAAAGTCTAGTAAGAACTCTAACTTTCCCATTAAATATTCACGTAGCTTAGGTGCAAAAAAGAGATGAACGCCTATTACGATTTATTTTTGTGTTACCATCAGTGAATGGAGAGGGAGAATTTAAACTGCCATTGAAAGAAATCAGTTTCACAAACTAACCTTATCTTGGCTCTTCCCAATAGCACTTGGCTCTGATTCATCAGTGATTTTCTTTTCCACAGCTTTGTTTTCTCTGTGATTGGGTGTTTGCATGTCTTCTATTATTTGGCTATCTTTATTTTTGGGAATACCATCAGAATCCTCCTCACTCTTGGAAGTGTTGTCTCCATTGATGTCATGGGGATCTTCTTTGTCTTCAGGGTCATCATCTTCACTACTAATTGAATTTTGCCCTAAGCTATTATCATTATCTTCTTTTCCATGAGGCTGACCCTCTTGGCCCTTGCTGTTGTTACCAGTGTCCTCTTCTCCATTCCCGGTTTCTTCACCTTCATCATCACCAGAGCCTTTGTCTTCATCCTCCTCTGCTCCATTCCCACTAGGACTCCCTTCAGAATTATCCAGACCAGCATCTTCTCCATTGCCAGCTCCACTTCCCCCTGGTGTTACTCCTTCCTGATTCCCATTTCTCTCACCTTCTCTTTGAGGTGTTATTTCACTTGTATTACCTTCATTTCCACAGGAATTCCTATTTATTTCATCCTCATGGCCTGTACTGTTATTGCTTCCATCTATTTGATGTCCATCTTCTTGGACAACAGTGGCATCCTCACTCTGACTTGCATCTCCAACATCTCCATTTTTTGAATTCTTATCAGTTTTTCTATTAACATTGGTCCCATTTACAATTCCAGCATTGTCGAGAATGCTTACTTGTCCCCTAATGCCATTTGCTGTGGTGCTACCTTCTTTTCCATGTATCCCATCATAACCATATGTTTCTGGTTTTCCTGTGACCCTGTTTTGATCTTCAGTATTCCCCTCTTCATTTACTAACATGGAATGTGTAGAGGAACTTTTCCCTCCTACTTCTCCCCACTCAGAGCCATTTTTTTCTCCATTGTAACCATCTTCAGCATACTGTTGCCTTCCTCTTTCATTTTCATGGGGGACACTACCTTCTTTGTTGGTGTCATTGGCATTTAACTCATCCTGGAGAAGAGAAACAATTCAAAGTAAGTTGTAGATATCATCTTGAAGCACAACGAACTGAAAAGATGAGCATCAGTTTTCTGGAAGTTAATAGAATTTTAAGAACAGCTTAGAAACACATTTTATATCTTATACCTGTATTGGCACTTTTGCTCTCTCTAGAAGTTTTACATTCACAGATTTGTCAACAGCATGTCTCTCCAGTGGCTTGATTTGAGGAACCTACCAAAATGAAAATATTGGAAACTGAAAACATTCTGATTTTGTGTCCATGCATGCATGCACACATGCATGTGTGCACACACACAGACACACATTTTCCCCTAAATAAAGAAAAAAATATAGAACACAAAGGCCAAAGTGTGATCTAATCAGGTAGAAAACAAAAGTGGTTTGTTTCATAGTTTATGTAGAATTTTAACTGGGCATACAGATAATTTTCACAATGGTATTACCAATTTTATTGAAGTACTAACCAGACTACTTATCTCAGGAGAATTGTCTTTTATAAAAATGAGGAGATAGACCTGTGGTGTTTCTGTACAAGCCTCCCACACTAGCACAAGACCCACCTTAAGTATAACCTGGCCAAAACCTCCAAGAAAATAGCAGGTCTGACAAGAGCCAGGGCAGAAACAAAAGCTAGTAATATGCTACTTCTATGTCCTTCAGGAGTACATTTGAAATAGTTGAGAAAATTCTCAACTACATAAATACCAATGTGCTGGATGGTATGAAAACATACCAAAATGTTACCCTTAGCAGCTGGCTAATACAATTACAAATGGTTTAATTTTCCTAACTTTTTCCTTCTTGGTGTTTATCTGTATATTCCAAATTTTCCCCAAGGAGCATTAAAAAAAGTATATGAGTGAAACATTTTCTCCTATGTTGAAAAAAATCAGATTTTTTCCTGTTTTCATTTCTTGAAAATTTCCTAAAAAATGCAGGCCTCATTGATATTAGAATGAAATTGATAGGGCATGAGCAAAGATGGCTAAAGTCTCCATGACTTTTGGGCATTGAATGTAAATTAATCTGAATGAATTTTACAAATTTGTGTGTTATCGTTGTACAGGGTCCATGCTAATCTTCTCTTTATTGTTCCAATTTTACTATACGTGCTACTGAAGGGATTACAATCTGAATGAATTTTTTTCTAATTTTTTTAACATTTATTCATTTTTGAGAGACAGAGAAACAGAGCTTGAGTGGGGCAGGGGCAGAGAGAGAGGGAGATACAGAATCTGAAGCAGGCTCCAGGCTCTGAGCTGTCAGCACAGAGCCTGACACAGGGCTGGAACTCAGAATGGCGAGATCATGACCTGAGCCGAAACTGGATGCTCAACTGACTGAGCCACCCAGGCGCCCCTAATTTGAATGATTTTAAAAGTAATAATCCGGGGTACCTGGGTGGCTCAGTCAGTTAAGTGTCCAACTTCAGCTCAAGTCATGATCTCATGGTTTGTGAGCTCGAGCCCCATGTCCAGCTCTATGCTGACACCTTGCTCAGACCCTGGAGCCTGCTTCTGATTCTGTCTCCCCGTCTCTGCCCCTCCAGTGCCTATGCTCTGTCTCTCTCATGTCTCTCAATAATAAATAAACGTTAAAAAAAACAAAAGTAATAATCCATCTGACAAGACATGAGTTTCAATTTGAGTAATGGGAGCATGAATTGGAGTGCATATTTGGATTTGTGGAGATCCCCAAAAATATCTTGTTAAAGTCTTTCATGCAAATCTAGATATTTAGACACAACTTATCTGCAAAATCTTAAATATATATTATTTGATGTTAGGTTAAAAGAGATAGGAAAGTAAGGAGAGTTTTCTGAGGAACACATACTTACTGGAATGGCCCATGCTGCTGACCAAATGCAAAAATATATAATTATCTTCATTTTCTTTAGGAATATTAACCTGTTTTTAAAGAAAAAAATAACAACATGAAATTACTTATAAAGCAAAAGATGATAACCACTAATAATAAGGTATTATTTTGGTCAAGAAGCATTTGACTTTTTCCTGGGCAAGAAGAAGGCTATGACAACTCAGTGTTCCAGAACATATCTGGAATGTTCACAGAGTCATACAGGGAGCATCATCAGGCTTAGCACTGAGGTCGCTAACTAGATTTTTTTCTGCCTGTGCCAATGAAGGGACAGAGCTGTGTAGTTGCAAAGGGCATAACCATAACTTTGTCTTGCTGTTCTTGATGGTAATAACATTTCTTCTGAATAGTTTTATTTAAGTATTAACTAAATCTAAGATTATGCTTAAAGGATGAATTATTTATCATCCCCACACCAAATCCATACAAGTGGCAATAGTAGACTGTAAAGAAAAGAACTTCGTAGCATCAAGGAGCCTTGGCTAGTGGAAGCAACATGGAGTTTGGATTTAAGGACCTGGGTTCAAGTTCTCCCTTTGCTACTTGATGTGTGAGCTTGAGAAATTTAAATAGTTTTATTAAACCTTTATTTCCTCCATCTGGGATAATAATACCTGTGCTTTAGGATTATCCCAATTACCTTAGCAGAAGAATCTTCCCTGAGAAGCATTATCTGACTCAAAGTCAAAGGGCATTTGATATCTCTATCCTCTTTACGCCTAGTAGCTTCTGCAAACTTCACTGGTAGCATATTGTACTATTTGAGCATAGTCTGGTTATATACATATTCCCCTGATCTACTGAGAGCTCCTGAGGTCTAGGAGAATGTTTTGGTGATCACTGTATTCCAACACTCAGTACAGAAAAAGATGGTTTTTAAAAATTGTTGGTGAATAAATACTGGTATAAGCACAGCCTAGTACCGTTCTGGGTAGTTAGCAATCCCTTAATAAATGATAGCAGTTATTATGTGGAACTTCTAACAACATGATCCTTTATTCATGTTAGAATTAACATTCAGAAATGGTATAATTAATAGATAGATTGGAATAGACATTGTGTAGTACATGTGAATCAAAAATTTAAATTGCTATTACTGAAAATTATATTTTTTGATGTAATGATGCTATATAGAAAGGGAAAAAGTTTTACTCCTATTTCATGAACTCCCACTGGGTTTATAGACTATGGTAATACAAGTCATAAGATAGCTTTGGTTGAATTTAATGTTGATAGTGGAAACGTAATAAAACCTCAGTGAATGTCAACCGTCATAGAATTATTGGCAATTCCTCACAGGAGAGAGGACATGGTTTCAGGGAGAAAAAAAAAGGCTTACTCTTATAGCCGTTCAGTAGAAAGCCAAGAATAGCTAGACCTCCTTTAAAAATACTGTGGATTAAAAATGAAGCTGAGGTGACCTCAGGACAAGTATAATACAGAGTTCTAGGGCATAGATGTTAAAGGGCAGCTGTTTAGTAAGCAGGGGGTACACTGTACTTTGCAGTACCAAACCTAATTATTACATAGACTGCAGAAGGCTGGTATACACTGTGATTTGGAGGAAGCATGGTGTCCTAGAAAGGTACCTGTAGTGAAGATCAGGGTTATGCGCATCCCATTTCTAAACTGCAGTCCAGCAACCTGACTACTTTGGGTCTCTTTCAGGTCCATGCCAGAACAATTGCACAGTGCACCATGATGCTTGCCACTGTATCCACAGGTGAGTGAATAGCTCAAAAGACTGCTATAGAAATGGCCCTAGTTTTGTCAGCTTGAAACCTCTTTCATTTTCCAAACCTATTATGATACCGTGAAACAGAAAAAGTATGTGATAGAGGTCGGAATCTCCAGATATCCTAAGTAGAAGTATTCTAATCTAGCTTTGAAAACCCTAATGTCACTTGGCAAGAAAAAAAAAAAACTAATCTTTTAGGCGGAAAGTTGATTTTTTTAGGGACCAAAAAATTAAATGTAAACTGGGATTCATTCATTCATCCATTCATTCATTCAACATTTGAAGACCTAATGTGGGCCAGATACTCAGCCCTGGAAATAGATATGAGCCCTACCCTCATGGGGCTTATCACTGAGTGGATTAGCCAGACTTTGAAGTAAATGTTGAATAAAATTCCTAAATCGACGTTTATTTCCAAACAGAATCAGTGTTTAAATGTCACTATTGTTACTATTTGAGAGGAAGAGATTGTTTCTTTCCTTTTTTATTAAATCTCATCACATCTTATATTGCATTGGTGAGACTAAAAAAAATGTGTTTAGATTCAAGATTCTTAAAGATGGCTTGTCTAGATAAAAATAACAGTAATGGAGCTTTCGTGAAGTGTGCATAAAGTATTCTAATCACTCATTCTGTTGTTAATATTTTAGATTTAAAATATTTGCTTCATTTTCTATATACCTTTTCTGACTATCAGCAACTGATACTTTTAACACAGTGGCTGTAAAAAAAAATTCCTGTTTTTCAGTGATGCAATACTTTTCTAGATGGAATTACCATCCCTACCACATAATTTTCTGCTATCTTTTAATACATAGTCTTGATTTGTCAAATCAAAAGAGAAGGGGAAAAATCTAATCATAAGGATTATTCACTTCTTAAAGTCAAGTCTGCTTCTTCTCTGAAATTCAAATTTCTACAGGAATCTGTTGGTTCTGAGTAAAGAGGATGTTTCATCTTACCTTAAAAGCCTTCAAAGGGACTTTGAAAATCCAGGATTTCTTATCTTTCTCTTTGAAGACTGAAAGTGGCTCACTGTCTTGGACTTTTGCGTGACAATTTTGTACCTGCTGAAATTTAAACTCAGTTTGATAATTTTCTCAGCCAATCACTGTTTAGGATCCCTGATATGGGGTTATAAAGTGTCACCGTGTCTATGAAGCACATAATAACTTCCCCCACTTCCTTCACATACTGATATGTATTTGCTTACTGAACCATTCGGTTCCAAAGGGACCAGACTTACTTTCACTTAATTAAATAGCTCCTGGAAGGCTGTTTTGCATCTTAAATATAGAGAATCAGTGTAACATATCTGAAAAGAGCCACTTAAACTCTGTCACCCTGGCATTTCTTGTCTTACTAAGGTTGGCAATCTAAGAAAACTCTAGGTTTCTTTAGTAAATATGACTACCTATTTAAGACTCCTATCATTCCTGAGGTAGGTATTAAAGTTTCTGTGCTATAATTCAAGAAACTGTCCACATGCAACAGCCTGACATTGCCTGAGGGGTCTTTAGCATATATAAATAGTAACTGTCATGCAATCTCTCTGACCTAAAGAAATACTTATGTGAGGTTTAAGAATGGATCAGTTTAGTATTCAAACTAAATTTTAAAAATAGATATTCAAAATACCAAAATTAGTGTAAGATACCTGGATATGCAAAAGTGCATACAGACAATATATTCAGCTCTCAGTTATCTCTCAGTTATTTGTATTAGCTGTGAAGGACAAAATAGAAAACCAGATACTATTTTTAGCAGAAAGTTTTGCTACCCTGAACTCACCATTCTATTGAACCCCATATGTATACCATAATGCAGGTATCCCTAAACCATTTATCTAGTCTGTGTGTTCAAAAACTTGACAATCTATGTCTCTTCATATATTTCTTCAGAACTTTCAGGAATATTCCAATCTTTTCTTTATGTTATAATACCAAAGGATGTGAACCACATAAAAGCACTAATATACCACTACCTAACAGTGGTGAGTTCAGGATTTATATGTAGAACTATTACAGGGAAAACAATAATGTTGAAAGAGAATGAAGGGAATGGAAAAAGGATTTGCCATGAAGTTGTGTCTTCATAACAAGCACTTTGTTTTTATTTAGACAGCATGTTTATATGGATAGCTTAAAGGGCTTAACCAAATTTTAAGGAGTCCTGAATCACTCCTGGGAGCAACTCAATACCTTCTCTCACATAGAGACACCAGTGGAGATTAGTGAACTAAACCTCTCTTCCTTGTCCTTTGACTTGAATTAACATGATCTCAATAACTGATAGAACTAGTACAGAAAAATCATTGCTGATAAGATTTAAAGAGAAATATCAACCAGCTTGATCTAATTGACATCCATTGAACACTTCATCCAACTATAGCAGAATAAACATTCTTTCCAAATGCAGGTGGAAGATTTACCAAGATAGGCCGTATTCTAGGCCCCCCCAAAAAGTCTCAATAAATTTAAAAGGATTTGAGCCATGCAAAGTATGGTTACTGACCCAAAAAGAATTAAATTAGGAGTCAGTAACAAAAGAAAGAAAAATAAGTCAGTAACAGATCTCTGGAAAATCTGAATATTTGGAAACCAAATTACATACTTCTAAATAACCAATCAGTAAAAGAAGAAACCAAAGAGAAATTCAAAATATATTGAATTAAATAAAAATGAAAACAGAACAATTGATCAAAATTTTCAGGATGTCACTGAAGCACTTATTAGGGGGAAATTTATAGCCCTAAATTCCCGTGTTAGGATAGAAAAAGGTCTCAGGGTGCCTGGGTAGCTCAGTAGCTCAGTTGGTTAAACATCTGACTCTTGATTTCAGCTCAGGTCATGATCTCACGGTTGTAGGATTGAGCCCCCTGTCCAACTCTGTGCTGAATGTACAGCCTGCTTGGGTTTCTCCCTCTCTCTCTCTGTCCCTCCCCTGCTTTCATGTGCTCTCTCTAGCCCCCCCCCAAATAAATTAACATTTAAAAAAAGAAGAAAAAGGTCTCAAAACAATGACTATGGCTTCTGCCTTAAGTAACTAAGAAAAATTAAATTCAAATTAACTAAAAGGAAATAAAAAATCAGAACTACAATCAGCAAAATAAAAATATAATAATAATAATAATAGAGGAAAATCAGTGAAACCAAGAGCTGGATTTTTAAGAAGCTTAATAAGATTTATCAGACTCTAATCAGACTAATCAGAGAAATATGAGAGAAGACATAATTATCGATATAAGGAATGAGAGAGATGAAAATACTACAGATTCTATAGACATCAAAAGACAAAAAGGGAATACTAAGAACAACTTTATGCCAATAAATCCAACAATTTATAGAAATGGATAGATTCCTTGAAACCACCAGAGCTCACCCAAGAAGAAATAGATAAATAACTCTACATCTATTAAAGAAGTTAAATTCATAGCTAAACACCTTCCCCAAGCAGCCTCTTTTCATTTCATACTCTCTCTGTCCCTTTTAATCTAAGCTGTCAGTGTCTCCACTGATACAAATTTTTCAGGAAGCCTTCCATGAATTTCACTCAGTCATACAAATGTCATATCCACAGACCTTTCCACATCATCCCTTCTGTACCTTTGGCATTTGCTAAGATGACTAAAGGACAATGCCCTGAAACTTCTTAGAGGACCTCTGGTTTGAGTTAAAAGATCCACAAAGAACACTCTTAAACTCTTGCAAATATTCTGATCTTTGGATAACTTTCCTGGGTTTCAGCAAAGGGTTGTAGAGTCATACCCTCAGTCTTTTTTCTAGATCATGCCTTCCCGGCAGTGAATCTCTTAATTTTAGCATCTTTTGCTATTGGGGTGGCAGAGATTTTTCAGTTACTGTCAGGTGCTAGTTCATTTTTCTTTAACAGTTCTCAATGTATTTATCTCCTCTTGCATATTACTATAAGCAGCAAGAAGGAGCCAGGCCCCATCTTCAACACTTTGCTTACAAATCTCCTTAACTGTATATCCAAGTTCATTGCTTGCAAGTCTTCCACATAACTGCAGGACACAATTCTGCTAAGATATCTTCCATGAAGATAACAAAAATTCTCATTCCTCCAGATTCCAGTAATGCTTTGCTTACTTCCTTCTGAGACCACACCAGCTATGACTTTAACATCTATATTTCTACTAACAGTCTTCCAGCCTCCACCCACTGGCAAATTCTAAAGCCACTCCCACGTTTTAGGAATTGTAGCAGCACCCCACTTCCATGTTCAGAAATTTGTACTAGTTTTCTATTGCTGCCTAACAAGTTGTCAAAAATACCTCTGCTCTTAGAGATCTCATTTGGCTGGGTTAGCTTTATCCAAATAATCTCTTTGCCTTAAGGTCAACTGATTACTAAATTCAATTATATTTGTCAAATCCCTTTTGCCACATAATGAGACATAGTCATGGAAATGATGCATCATCGTATTTACACATTCTCCTCACACTCAAAGGAGTGGGGATTATATAAGCAGAAGAGTCATTAGGGGTCATCTTAAAACTCTGTGTACCATACATTTTAATCTATAGCAAAGGAAATAGATCAGTGTCTTCATGGGCTGGGGGAAAGGTAGAAAGAAGGGATGGTAAAGGGTCACGAGGAAATTTTTTTTTTTAATGTTTTTATTTATTTTTGAAGGAGAGAGAGACAGAGCATGAGCAGGGGAGTTGCAGAGAGAGAGGGAGACATAGAATTTGAAGCAGGCTCCAGGCTCTGAGCGGCCAGCACAGAGCCCGATGTAGGGCTCAAACTCACGAGCCGTGAGATCATGACCTGAGCCGAAGTCGGACGCTCAACCGACTGAGCCACCCAGGCGTCCCGGAAATTTTAATAGATACTTTTTACTATCTTAATTGTGGTAATGGTTTCGCAGTTATATACATATATCAGAACTTATCAAAATATACACTTTAGGGGCGCCTGGGTGGCGCAGTCGGTTAAGCGTCCGACTTCAGCCAGGTCACGGTCTCGCGGTCCGGGAGTTCGAGCCCCGCGTCAGGCTCTGGGCTGATGGCTCAGAGCCTGGAGCCTGTTTCCGATTCTGTGTCTCCCTCTCTCTCTGCCCCTCCCCCGTTCATGCTCTGTCTCTCTCTGTCCCAAAAAAATAAATAAATGTTGAAAAATATATATATATATATACACTTTAAATATATGCAGTTTATTATGTGTCAGTTATACCTCAGTAAAGCTATTGGGGAAAAAGTAATTAACATATTTCAAATCTTGTAAATTGAGGAGTTAAAACTGTGGTGTTAATAAGGGCATCCCAAAGGGAAACATAAACCCCAATTTATTGTGAAAACCAAACAATTAACTAAAAGTTAAGATCTAAACTCAGAAATCTACATCAGTTTAGTAACTAAGCAAGTTATCTAAATACCTTAATTAGAATTGTTATTCTGTTCCTAAGAGTTTGAAATGAAACCCTTAACCTAGTTGCTACTCTACAACTCTGAACTATCTGCCTAAATTTGGATAAACAGTATCATAAGGGACTTGAATAGGGGTTCTGTCTATATGGGCAGGTATACAACATCACTACCAGGCATTTTTGATTAGTAGAAACTTAAAAGGCAAAATGTCCAGTTCAACTGCCCAATATTGAATTAATGCCAGTGCAGTTGGAATGGTACAATATTATTTTTTAAGAAACAACTATAGTTTTCAGCTATAGAAACATTTTTTTAGATATGTCTCTTCTAGCAAGGGGAAAAAAGCGAAATTAAACTACTAGGACTGCAACAAAATAAAATGCTTTTGCACATCAAAGGAAACCATCAACAAAACGAAAAGGCAACCTACTGAATGGGAGAAGATATTTGCAAAGTATATAGTGGGCAAGGGGTTAATATCCAAAATATGAAGAATTTACACAATGCAAATAATCCAATTTTAAAATAGGCAGAGAAACAATAGACATTTCTCAAAAAAAGATATTCAGATGGCCAACAGACACATGAAAAGATGTTCCGAGTCACTAATCATCAGGGAAATGCAAATCAAGACCATAGTGAGATGTTACCTCACACCTGTCTGAAAGGCTAGTATTGAGAAGACAAGAAACAACAAGTGTTGGTGAGTATGCGGAGCAAAGGAGCCCTCTTGCACTATTGGTGGGAATGTAAACTGGTGCAACTTCTGGGGAAAACAGTGTGGAGGTTCCTCAAAAAATTAAAAATAGAATCACCACATGATCCTAGTAATTCCACATTACTGGGTATTTACTGAAAGAAAATGAAAACAGTAATTCAAAAAGATATATGCAGCCCTTTGTTTATTGCAGCAATAATGCTAACAATAATAGCTAATAATAATAATAATAATAATAATAATAGCTAAAATATAGAAGCAACCCAAGTGTCCATCTTAGATGAATGGGGGGTGCCTGGGTGGCTCAGTCAGTTAACCATCCGACTCCTGCTGAGGTCATGATCTCATGGTCTGTGGGTTTGGCCCCACATCACGCTCTGTGTTGACAGCTCAGAGCCAGGAGCCTGCTTCAGATTCTGTGTCTCCCTCTTTCTCTGCCCCTTCCCCTCTCATGCTCTGTCTCTCCCTCAAAAATAAATAAGCATTAACAAAAAAAAATTTTTAATAGGTGAATGGATAAAGAAGATGTAATATATACACACACATACATATACACACGCATATATGTATACATACACACACACACACACACACACACACACACACACACACTACACAATGGAATATTACTCAGCCATAAAAAAGAATGAAACCTTGCCATTTGTGATGACATGGATGGACCTAGAGGATACAATCCTAAGTAAATCAAATCAGAGAAAGACAAATATTATATGATTTCATTCATATGCAGAATTTAAGAAACAAAACAAATGAACAAACAAAAAGAGACAAAAGAATAGACTTAAATACAGAGAACAAATGGGTGATTGCCAGAGAGAGGTGGGTGGGAGGAATAGGTAAAATAGATAAAGGAATTAAGAGTACACTTACCATGATGAGCATTGAGTAATGTGCTCAATAGTAGAATTATTGAATCATTATATTGTACACTTGAAATTAATATAACACTGTATGTTAATTATACTTTGAGTTTAAAAAATAGCTTTTTGAAAAGTGGTAACCATTTCTTCTGGATTCCTTATTCCATTTCCACCAAGTCCACAATTGGCATAACGTTCTCTCAAATACCTTAATTAATGAGAGTATTATAATCCAACCTCAAGTAACAGACATGTCTGTTGGTTAGTCTTAGCGTCCACTGTCTTATTATGACTGAGAATACAACAATTGCTACATCACATAATCTTTTCTTGTCATGAAAAAAAAATCAGTTTTTCTCTTTTCATGGGCATATATGTTATCACCTCCAGACCTGTGTCTCAGATATTGAGAACTAGTAAAAAGTAATGATTAAGATCAGAGACTTTGAAGTCAGATATATCTAGGTCAAACTGCTGCCTGTTACCTACTGTGTGACTTTGGAAAAGAAACCTAGTTTCTCTAAGATTCAGTTTCCTCATCTGCAAAATTATGTTACAATACCTAACATTTACTGAGCACTTAGAACGCGATATGCCCTATACACAATAATCTAAGCCCATTATCTCATGTAGTCCTTGAAATGATCATACATGGTAACACTGTTTATCCACATCATAGGGATTAAGAAAGTGGGTCCTAAGTTGGCACCACCAATAAGTGACAGAGCCAAGATTTTCTGACCTCTGAACATGGCTTTTAGCCACTGCACTGAATTAATTGCCTACTTCATGATGACTTTGTGGAAGTAATGTATGGAAAACTGCTCAGTGTCCAGCACACACACATAAATCCTAATAAGGGGAGCTATTATGAATTTCATGATTATTTATGAAGTCTGAGCCCTTTCCTTGTCACTGCCCAGATGTTCCTAGGATTATTTGCACCGTGATTCCTTTTAAATAAGACCCCAAAACTTTGGCACTTATTTTATTCAGTACTATAATTACTAGTATTTGGCGAAAACAAAAGTCTAATGGCCCTCATTCTCTCTCTCCTACTGAGTGCTAAGTCTTCTAACAGGTTTGCTTCCCAGTCTCTCGGTCCTACTCCCAAATCTCTCACACAGATGCTTGTGAGGAAGTGGAGAAAAGGAACCTTCTTGCACTGTTGGTGAGAATGTAAATTACTGCGGCCCCTGTTGAAAACAGTATGGAAGGTTCTCAAAAAACTAAAAATAGGGGCGCCTGGGTCACTCAGTCAGTTAAGCATCTGACTTCAGCTTAGGTCATGATCTCACGGTTTGTGGGTTTGACCTCTGTGTCAGGCTCTGTGCTGACAACTCAGAGCCTGGAGCCTGCTTCAGATTCTTTGTCTCCCTCTCTCTCTGCCCCTCCCCCACTCACGCTCTGTCTCTTTCTCAAAAATAAGTAAACATTAAAATGTTTTTTTAATTAAAAATAAAACTACCATATGATCCAGCACTTCCACTTCTGTGTATTTATCTGAAGAAAACAAAAACATTAACTCAAAAAGGTGTATGCACTCCCATGTTCATTGCAGCATTACTTAGCCAAAATATGGAAACAACCTAAGTGTCCTAATCTAGTAATCATAATTGATGGATTAATGGATAAAGAAAGTGTGGTATGTATATACAATGGAATATTATTCAATCATAAAAAAAGGAAGAAATATCACCATTTGTGACAACATGAATGGACCTTGAGGGCATTATGCTAAGCGAAATAAGAGAAAGATAAATAACATATGATCTTATGTGGAATTAAAAAACACAAAAACAAACAAACATACAAAATTAGCTCATAAATGCAGAGAAGAGATAGGTGGTTGCCAGAGGCAGAGGGCAGAGGGCAGGGGAGATAGGCAAAATGAGTGAAGGGGGATCAAAAAGTACAAACTTCTAGATGTAATATATAGCATGGTGACTACAGTATATAATGTATTGCATATTTGAAATTTACTAAGAGAAGATCTTAAAAGTTCTCATTTTTTTGGTGCACCTGGGTGACTCGGTTAAGCGTCTGACTTCAGCTCAGGTCGTGGTCTCACAGTCTGTGAGTTCGAGCTCCACATCGGGCTCTGTGCTGACATTTAATGTTTAATAAACATTAAAAAAAAAAGTTCTCATTTTAAAAAAAATGTGGACAAGCACCAAAGGCAAGGGAAACTGAAGCAAACATGAACTATTGGGATGTCAAGATAAAAAGCTTCTGCACAGCAAAGGAACCAATCAACAAAACTAAAAAGCAACCAGTGGAATAGGAGAAGATATTTGCAAATGACATATCAAAGGGTTAGTATCTAAAATCTATAAAGAACTTATCACTCAAACTCAACACTCAAAAAACAACCCAATTAAGAAATGGGCAAAAGACATGAATAGACACTTTTCCAAAGAAGATATCCAGATGGTTAACAGACACATGAAAGATACTCAGCATCGCTCATCGTCAGGGAAATACAAATCAAAACCACGATGAGATATGATCTCATACCTGTGAGAATGGCTAAAATTAAAAACACAAGAGAAGGCATTTGGGTGAATCAGTCAGTTGAGTGTCATTCTTTTGGTTTTGGCTCAGGTCATGGTCTCCCAATTTGTGAGTTCAAGCCCCGCATTGGGTTCTGCACTGGCAGTGTGGAGCCTGCTTGGGATTCTTTTTCTCTCTCACTCTCGCTCTTGCTCTCGCTCTCTCTCTCTCTCTCAAAATAAATAAATAAACTTAAAAAAAGAAAAATAAGTAAAATCAACGACACAAGAAATAACAGGTGTTGGTGAAGATGTAGAGAAAGGGGAATGCTCTTACACTGCTGGTGGGAATACATACTGGTGCAGCCACTCTGGAGAACAATATAGAGGTTCCTCAGAAAACTAAAAATAGAACTACCTTACAATCCAGCAGTTTCCCTATTGTATTTACCCAAATCATATAAAAATACAGATTCGAAGAGGTATACGCACCCCAATGCTTATAGCAACATTATCAACAATAGCCAAACTATGGAGAGAGCGCAAATGTCCGTCGACTGACAAGTGGATAAAGAAGATGTAGTTTACATATACAATGGAATATGAGCCATCAAAAAAATGAAATCTTGCCATTTGCAGTGACATGGATGGAGCTAAGAATGTATTATGCTAAGCGAAATAAGTCAGAGAAGACAAATATCATGATTTCACTCATGATGAATTTAAGAAACAAAACAGATGAACATATAAGAGACTATTAATGATGGAGAACAAACTGAAGGTTGATGGAGAGAGGTGGGTAGGAGATGAGTTAGATGGGTATTAAGAAGGGCACTTGTGATGAGCACTGGATGTTGTATGTAAGTGATGAATCACTGAATTCTGCTTTTAAAACCAGTATTGCACTGTATACTAACTAAAATATAAATTAAAAATAAATGTGATCAGTGATATTCATTGCTGTTTCTTATATTAGCAAAAAAACCCAGAAACAGCCTAAATGTCCATCACTGGGGGACTAGATGAATGAAGAATGATATATTTTTAAATGCATAACATAACCGGGGTGCCTGAGTGGCTCAGTCGGTTGAGCAGCTGACTCTGGATTTTGGGCTGGTCATGATCTGATGGTTCATGAGATCAAGCCCCATGTTGGGCTCCATGCCTATAGCACAGAGCCTGCTTGGGATTCTCTCTCCCTCTCTTTTGCCCCTCCCATCCTTCTCTCTCTCCCCCTCTCTCCCTCTCTCTTTCTCTCTCTCTTCTGTTTCAAAATAAATAAACATTTTAAAAATCTAAAATATATAATTATATAACTATATAGCAATTAAAAAGAAATGAACTAGAACTCTACATCTCAACATGGATAGATGAAAAATAAATAGTTAAGAAAAACAGTATAGTCACTGATATGTTTTCTGTCTTTACAGTTTTGCCTTATACAAAATGTTGTATGAATGAAAACATACAATATATAGCCTTCTTTCTGGCTTCTTTCACTTAGCTTAATACATTTGAGATTCATCCATATTGTTTTAGATAGCAGTAGTTCCTTACTGTTGTTCAAATATTTTGCCCAATTTTTTATTGAACTGTTTTCTATGTAACACTGCTCTAAAATATAAAATCTTAGGAAGGCTTTTTTAATAAAAATATTTTTGTGATATTATTGACATTCAGCAATCTTCAGTTCTCTTGGATTTAGATTAGAATCCATTGGCTCTTTTGAACAAAGTCATTTGAGAAAACCCTCAGTTTATTTGAAGCACTTAAATCATACTTTAATTTTAAAGAAAAGACTCCCAAATTAAAATAATCCATTGAGTGAAGCCTACTTATTTCTTGATCATACTTTCAATATCTCTTTAGTAATAGGATTATGCAAATTGAAAGAAGAACAGTGTTACTGAAGTCCTCCAACCCTTAAAGAAAATTGTGGAATATGTTAAAGAATTACAGAAAAATTTATCCCTTCAAGTGTCAAGACTGTTCTTAAAAGGGATATTACTTATGAACAAGATAAGAAGTTCTGACTTGAAATGGATTATTATTATGACACTTGTCATGACTGTTTTGTTATATGATTTAATCCCTTGAAGGATTTTATTCTTTTATATGGATGTTTCTAAATACTCTTCTAGCATGGGAGCAAGTGGAATTATCATGTGCAATGTTGAAGAAAGGAACAAACATTGACAACAATGCTTTTGTCAGTGGACAACATTTTCAAAAGTCATTTATCAATCAATGGAATATAATCCTGAAGATTAAAAAACTAAGTTATATGGTAGAAGATGGTATTATGTGCTTCAATAAACTAAATTTAAAAAGTGATTCTGAAAGTTTATGACAGTACATACCAGTTAATAATACTAATATTGAATGTGTTTTTCCATTAATGAATGTTCAGTGGACAAGAAGAAACTAAAAAATTTTCCACGGACCACTGTAGAAACTATGTCACAATGCAAATTAAACATAGACTGTAATGCAAAATTTTATAAGTAAATTTTGCAAGGTAAATAACTGTTAAAGACAATCAAATCATGAGGGAAATATGATTAAAGAAAGAGGTATGTAGTTTAGATATTTTTAAAATTTGTTTTGGATAAACAACAAATACTTTAGTATAATTCTGTCCCATGCAATATTTTGTCTTTTATCTCAATTTATATTAGCATAGGTGATTAGAAATCACTCAAATTTAACTGGGCATTCTGTATTTTCATTTGCTAAATCTGGCAACCCTAGGTTGGATTCAGTAAGAAGATAGAGTCTGCTCTCCAAGTGGTCATTTTGTGATTTTATTTTTTTCTTTTCAAAAAATGACAGTCAGAAATCTGAGGAGAATCAGTGGTCTCACACTCTGGCACAAGCATTCATAAGCCTTAGTAGGTTGCAGGGAATTCCCAATCTCATATCCCATCACCTCCCAGACCAATTCAGAGGAGAAAAACAAACTAGGAAGGACTATGCTATAGAATTGTTTAGATAAAGCTGCCACAACTGAACTTTTCTGAATTTGAACAGCTACTTCAGTTTGAAATAGAACTCTTCCAAGACTAGTTGTACCACCTTTGGCTACCATTAATACATAGCAAATTTGTAGAGAAAGGCATTGGGCTAAGGCTCCATGGAGGACACAGGTGATTTGCTCCTAAGGAGTCTCCATTTTTCATATCATCAGTGGTTTTCTGTCAGTTACCTATTATGTTACATACTTTGCATGTCTGGCCTATAGTATTTTTATTGTATTAATATTTATATATAAACTTTGTGGCATTAATTAATATAAATATATTCATAAAGTATTTTAGTTAAAGCAAACTTTTAATATCCAACAGCTTTTTTTTTAAGTATAATTGGCATACAATGTTATATTAGTTTCAGGGGTATAACATACTGATTCCACAGTTCTATACATTACTCAGCACTCACCACAATAAGTGTAGTAACTATCTGTCATCATACAACATTATTATGACTTTTTTTTAAGGTATAAGTGTTTTTATTTAAATTCCAGTTAGTTAACATACAGGATAATATTAGTTTCAGGTATGCAATACAGTTATTCAACACTTCTGTACAACACCTGGTGCACTCCTTAATCACCATCATCTATTTAACCTATCCTCCCCACCTACCTCCCCTCTGGTAACCATCAGTTTATCAGTTTGTTCTCTATATTTAAGAGTCTGTTTCTTCATTTACCTCTCTCTTTTTCCTTTTTTTCCCTTTGCTCATTTGTTTCTTAAATTCCTCATAGGAGTGAAATCATAGGGTATTTGTCTTTCTCTGAGTGACTTATTTCACTTAGGATAATACTGTCTAGCTCCATCTATGTCATTGCAAATGGCAAGATTCCATTCTGTTTTCTGGATGAGAAATATTCCATTTTATACATATACCACATCTTCTTTATCCATTCATCTATTGATGGACACTTGGGTTGCTTCCATAAGCTATTGTAAATAATGCTGCAGTAAACATAGGGGTGCATATGTCATTTGAATTAGTCTTTTTGTTTTATTTGGGTAAATACCCACTAGTGGAATTACTAGATCATGTGGTAATTCTGTTTTTAATTCTTTGAGGAATCTCTGTACTGTTTTCCACAATGGTTGCACCAGTTTGCACTCCTACCAACAGTGCCCGAGGATTCCTTTTCTCCACATCCTCGCTAATACTTGTTATTTCTTGTCTTGATACTAGACATTCTGACAGGTGTGAGGTAGTATCTCATTGTGGTTTTGATTTGCATTTCTCTGATGATTAGTGATGTTGAGCATCTTTTCATGTTTGTTGACCATCTGTATGTCTTTTTTGGAGAAATGTCTGTTCAGGTCCTCGGCTCATTTTTTAATCAGATTGTTTGGGTTCTTTGGTGTTACGTTTGTAAGTTCTTCATATATTTGAGATATTAATTCCTTATCTAATATATCATTTGCAAATATCTTGTCCTATTCAGTCGGTTGCCTTTTTGTTTTGTTAATTATTTCCCTTCTATGCAAAAGCTTCAGCATATAACAGCTTTGATAGTCAATCCTGATTATTGAAAGATTCCATATTTGGTAATTCACCAACTCACTGATGTTTATTTATAACACCCAAATCAATATTACAGTCATTTTATGGTCAATTGAGGACAATGAGCATGCACAGAGAAACAAAAAAATTGAGTTGTCTTACATGTAAGTTCCTAGCTGAGGTCAAAAAATGTAATGCTTAGAGTTCTTGTTTCAGCTGTCATACTGTAAATAAGTGTCCTTTCTGTGGCCTATTTAATGCCACACTTTAGTATTTTGTACTTTATGATTTTGCTGTTTAAAATTGCCCCCAACCACAGTACTGAAATGGTATCTAGTGTTCCAAAATATAAGAGGGATGTGATGTGTCACATGGAGAAAATACATGTTCAGTGAACTTCATTAAGGCATGAGGTATAGTGCTGTCATCTATTAATTCAATGTTAATCAATACATATTAGTAGAGTGTCTTGAAATAGAAACACACAGAAAACAAGGATATGTATTGATCAGTGGATGAAAATGTTGTGACCCATGGTTCATAGGAATCTAACCCAATATATCCACTAGAAGCAATGGTTCAGTGTTTAAGGCAACTGAACAGAACATAACTACCTTGATAAGAAGAATCAACTGTGTGTGTGTGTGTATTTATATCAGAATCAGTTTTCCTGAAATATATTACTTACCTTTACTATGTGTGACACACTTTGATAATCTCTCATATTTCCTTTTAATTCTTACAAATGTCTGAACTCCCTGCATTAATTTATAACCCATTAATAGATTATGATTATCAGTTGGAAACACTGTTCTAGCACAGAAAGAACAGCAGTTTTTTCTAAGATTGTAAATAAAGGTGGTATTCAGTGTTTATGGGAAAAATAATGGGACAAGTTAAATGATTGCATTCTGATGAAATCTGAAAAGTGGTAGCAGTACTGCATGTTTTTTATTATTTTTCATCCTTTCAGATACATGTTAGTTTCTATTTTCCCATTGGATATATAGCAGCCATTGAATGTAAGAACTGTTTAATTCATAGACACTATTTTTCTTTTGAATTTGAGGGAGTTCATAACCCTTTATAAATGAAGCAGTAAAGAAAAGGATAGTTTGTGATCAAGTTTAAGGCAGAAGGCCAGAAACTTCATAGGTGAAAAAGTGGACAGTTTTTCTTTGCATGCTAAATAAGACTGGCTAATATCTTTCAGCAAATATTTGGTTGGAACCGTTCTGTGTGGGATATTGGTTTGAAGGGGCAATGGCAAGATTGTCCCAGCTTTGTTCTGCTAGGTTATTAACCCAATTTAGTCCAATTTAGTCTGTTCTGATATAATAAAGGAAGAATTTCTATCATGATTATTAATTAGTTCTTAACATAGTAGCATATTAGTCAGGATATAGTAGAGTATGCTGCCAGAATGAGTAAGTTCCAATAAATAAGCAGCTTAGTACATAGAGGCTTATGTTTGTTCATGTCTCAGTTCAGTGCAGGCCAGATAGCTCTCCTGTGGGCAAAGACTCATGAACCCAGGCTGTTTCCTGTGTTTCTTAATTTTTTAATGTTAATTTTTGAGAGAGAGTGGATGAGTTGGGGAGGAGTAGAGAGAGAGGGAGACACAGAATCTGAAGCAGGCTCCAGGCTCCAAGCTGTCAGCACAGAGCCCAACACGGGGCTCGAACCCACGAACCGTAAGATCATAACCTAAACTAAAGTTGGACACTTAACCGACTGAGCCATCCAGATGTCCCTAGGCTGTTTCCATTTTGTTCTACCAATATGCAGCTTCAAGGTCACCCTGGCATTACTTTTCTGAAGATGGGGAAGAGAAGACAAAGAACATAAAAGACTGTTCTGGATATTTTAGACATCAAGTCTAGAAGTGGTTCTTTACTTCTGTCCATGTTCTGCTGGCCAGGAGTCAGTCACAGGGCCAACCAAACTCCAAGGGAAGCTAGGAAATGTGGCGGAGCATTCAGATATGGAAGAACACTAATAGTCTCTGCCACAGACAGCAGTTTTTCCAGCCTCCATGCTGATCCTAGCATTTGTGCAGGGAACTTGAATCTTGGTTGATTATGTGGCTGAGGATACTTTAACTCTCTGTGTTCATGGTTATTAATAAATATTATTGTCTTTAATAAAAACATTTGAAGACATCTATGACTATTGTAAAGATGGGACTAAGAAAGAGGCAGGCCTACAAAGTAGATTACTCCTACATATATTTTATAGTATCTAAAATTTGCATTTTTCCAAATGTGGCTCCTAGATAACTTGAATCTGAATCACCTTGATTAAAATTGTTAAATCTAATTTTTTTAATGTAGATTTCAGGGAACCACTTCTGACCTATTAAATCAGAATGTGTCTTCGTAGAGCTCAGGAATATGAATTTTAAGATACTTCTTTGATTATTCCTGTGTGCACTGGTATCTGAGAACCAGTGCCCAACAAACTGAAATCTCTTCTGCTTGAAAGCTTAAGCTTTCTGTGATTACAAAATAACCTCAGATCTGAGAGCCAATTTCAATCTTCTTTTCTAAATGAGAAAAGCCAAGGACGGAAAATTCTAGGATTTAAATTGTCGCAATTTTGGCTGAAACAGATGGTAATAGAGCCCAGATAATCAAGGCCAGAAAAAGAGGAAAGCAGGACAGACCTAGCTTAGACACCAAAACCCCTCAAATCTTTATTTGATGTGTGCATGTGTGTAAGCATCATCTCTACTACTTCCTTTCTCATCACATTTTCTAAGTCAACCCTCCCTTCCCCTTCAAAGTGTCTACTGAACAAAAGCCACCTTCCAACCTAGCCTTTCTGCTAATATTAAATGTTGTAATAACATTCTCATCACAAGGCTGCTCTGAAGATTCAATAAGAGAATGTGTGTGAAGTATTTAACTCAGTTCCTGACCTAGAAGGCTAAATAAATGACAGCGATTATAAAAATCTGACATAACCACTGACAGACCAGTGGTGTTTCCGGGATTATGGTGGGCCAAGAAATTGAAAGTTCTGATAGACCATTTCCCAAGGAAGGGTTGTGAATGGTTGATACAGATGACCCGATGGATACATCATGACATCCACCAGAAGATGAGTTAGGAATGTCAGACCACCCAAGTACACCCTGTCCCATGGAGTATTGCCAGGGTAAATGATACATAGCCCAACCCCACCTCTACCACCACCCAACCCACCCACTCAGAGAAGGTTTTAAGCCAAATGTAAATCAGTGGATAACTTGCCTACATTTGCCTCTTATAGACATGTCCTTGGAGTCTCCTCAAACAACAAACCAACCATCAGTTCAGAAAATGACAGGGTTCGATTTTAATGGGTCTCTCTGCCCCCTCACAGGGATGTGGTCAGGAAGAGAAAGAGAGAGGAAGGGGGAGGGGAGTCCAAAGTGCCTAAGACCACAAGAAGAATCATGCTACAGTGTTTTACATGAGCTATTACGAATTTAAAGAAGCAAAGGCTAAGACAACATCCCCTTTAATTTGGGTATGTGAGATCTAAGCAAAGCTGAAAAGAAGACTGTTGTTTAACATTGAAAAAGAAGGATTCTTCCAAAATATTAATGGAATGGTCGTAAGAAAGGGAAAATAGCTTGCTGTGTTTTTTAAACTGTGGGTCACAACCCATTAATGAATCATAAAATCAATTTTAGTGTATTTTTAATGGAAAAAATAGAACAGAACATCATACATAGTGAACATATTTGACAAAGGTTTATTTCTGTTTGTGTATGTATTTGGGCTATACTATAATATTTATTTTTAATAGTGGATTATAGTAAGAAAAGTTTGAAAATGTGTAGCAAAAAGCCACTTGCTCTGGAATCACAGGGAGTTTGAATGCAGGCTCTATTGCTTTTTAATTTTATGACTTGCAACAAGCCTCAATTTCTTCAGATGTAAAATGGGAATAATATCTATAAGAATTCTTGGGAAGTAAATAGGATCTTGTATATAAAACCCTTTAGCACAGTGTCTGCCACAAAATAGTCACCCAATAAATGTCAGTTTCCTTCTATCCACTTAAAGTATTTTGTATATAGGTATATTCAGGTACCAAAGCAGCAATTATTTAATTTTCCCTTGGCCTCAGTTTCTTCATTCTGAAATAATGTAGAGCTTTGCCTGCTCTATAATTGTCCAATTTAATTAAAAAAGGTCATTCTATTATTACATCAGAAAGATTCTCATTGAAATGTATTACAAATCGCAAATGACAAATGGATTTTTTTAAGTAAACTTTTTGTTTGGATATAAATAGATTCACATGAGGTTGTAAGAAATAATAGAGAAACTTTGTATACCTGTAATAATAAGAATATACATTTGGTCTTTGTCCTTGGTTCCTGGCACACAGCTGCTAAAACCTTTGGCATCTCCAGAATGACAAGAGTGCCTTTTGTATACTAATGAGATGGCTGATGACCAGAGCTCCTAGGTACATTCAGGATGGATGCTGGTCATCAGAAAGACCAAAGCATGATCAGAGGGTTGAAACTTATTTTAAGTTTTAATTTTAATTCCAGCTAGTTAACATATATCGTTACATTTGTTTCAGGTGTACAGTAATCAACAATTTCATACATCATCCTGTGCTCATCCTTAATCCCTATCACCTATTTAACCCATCCCCTACCCACCTCTTCTCTGGTAACCATCAGTTCTCTATAGTTAAGAATATTTCCTGGATTGTTTCTCTCTCATTTTTTTCCCTTTACTCATTTGTTTTGTTTCTCAAATTCCACACATGAGTGAAATCATGGTATTTGTCTTTCTCTGACTGACTTATTTCACTTACCATTATACTCTCTAGCTCCATCCACATCATTGCAAATGGCAAGATTTTTTTTCCTAGCTGAATAACATTATGGTGTGTGTGTGTGTGTGTGTGTGTGTGTGTGTGTGTACATACATATACATATCTTCTTCATCCATTCATCTATTGATAGACACTTGCATGATTCTGCTATAAATATGAGGGTGCCTATCTCCCTTCAAATAAGTGTTCTTATACTATTTCCCATGCCCTCCTCCTCAAGTCTGATAATTTGCTAGAACCTTTCACAGAACTTTAGGAAGGCACTTTACTTACTGGTTTATTATAAACCATTCCTGCCCCCTGACCTCCAAGGAGGGGAGAGAGGCTAGAGATTGATTCAGTCACCAATGGTCAATGATTTAATTAATAATTCCCACATAATAGAACCTCCATACATACCACTAATGACAGGGTTCAGAGACATTCCAGGTTAGTAAAAAAAAAAAGTTGAGGTGCTGGGAGGATGGTGAACCCAGAGAGGACATGGAAGCTCCAACACCTCTCCCCTAAATACCTTCCCCTACACATCTCTTCCATTTGGCCATTCTTGTGTTGTGTCTTTACAATAAACCAGTAAGTAAAGCGCCTTCCTAAAGTTCTGTGAACAGTTCTAGCAAATTATCAAACCTGAAGAGAAGGTTATGGGAACCTCTGATTTATAGCCAGTCAGCTAGAAGTGTGGGAAGCCTGGAACTTATAGTTGGAATCTCAAAATGGGGGTGGTCTTATGGAACTGAGCCCTGTACTTGTGAGATCTGATGCTAACTTCATTTAACTTTTCCGAGCCTCAGCAATTTCACTGGCAAAAGGGTGAATAATAATAATGCTTTTTATGCCTACCTCACAGGATTATTGTAAGAATCAAACAAGATTGTGCTCGTGAAAATACTTTGTAAACAGAAAAGGACTATAAGTGCATTAGTTATTATTGTGTATATAATATTTTCCCTTTTACTATGAAAAAGGTAATTATACCTAAGTATTCTATAGCCTAGTTCTGATATGGTTCACATGGTAGATACTGCTAAGTAAAAGAATATGGTAGTATTTTCCAGTCTGCTGACTCCATGTTCTTCTTTAAACCCCCACTTCCTGCTGCTACTCCTACTGCTACAACCTACAGAACATTAGTGAGCTGGGGGCACCTGGATGGCTCAGTCAGTTGGGCATCAGACTTTGCCTCAGGTTCATGATCTCACAGTTCATGGGTTTGAGCCCCGTATCAGGCTCTGTGCTGACAGCTCAGAGCCTGGAAACTTCTTTGGATTCTATGTCTTCCTCTCTCTCTGCTCCTCCCCCACTCATGTTCTGTCTCTCTCAAAAATAAATATTAAAAAAAAAATTAGTTGTGTACCTCTACTGGGACAACAGCTTTCCTCTGTTCTGATGTGGAGGTGGTAACAGGAAAAAGTTGGCAGAGAGAGGATGGATTTAGACACCAAATCAGTGGACAGGGAAAATTATAGCAAATTGACATCACATGCACAAAATGTTTAGAAGAGACTATACCAAAGAACATTGCAAAGTAAATTATTCCCATTTAAAGTTAAAACACTGTCAAAGTTAGAAAATATAAACCAATATCTCAGCGATACATGTATTCAAGGAAGGTATTATTTTATATAAGCTTAAGTTAATGCTTAGTTCTTTTGCTATAGAATACCCCCTCCCTGATATCAAAGGATGTGTCCTCTGTGAGAGACAGGCTGGGGTGAGGATCAGTCCCCACAAGAGAAAGCTATTTAAGTTTGGTGGGCCTAGGTCTTCACTTGGAGTATTGTCACAGTGCTCAGTCATAAGGGAAATTTACCAAACTTTCTGGTTTTCAGGGCCATAATTATGTCTGTATTTTGTCTAAATTGATGGCTTCTATGTTTGAAAAGGCAGGAAGCTATACCACAGTCATCCTCAGAGTTTGAAGATGTATGATAATTAATGTCACCAACATGCCCAAGTTGCAAATCAGGACAGGATTGATTCATTATTCAGAAATGTGGATGCTGTTTTCATCAGGGCTGTATTTCATCAGTATCTAAAATCATGTCAGAGGATGGAAATAGTAAAAGGACACAAGATCACAGTGTACAGTTTGACTTAATCAGCACAACATAAAATCACATCTCTAAAATAATTCTGATTTGCACTAATGCTGGCAAATCAATTTTTTAACTTTATTTCTTTATTTTGAGAGAGAGCATGAGGAGAGGAGGGACAGAGAGAGAGAGAGAGAGAGAGAGAGAAAGTAAGTCCCAAGCAGGCATCAGCATGAAGTCTGATGTAGGGCCTGATCCCATGAACCATGAGATTATGACCTGAGCCACAATCAAGAGTTGGACACTTAACCAATTGAGCCATCCAGGCACCGCAGCAAATCAGACTTTTAAGCAGGCATACTACAAAATAGCAGAAAATAATATTCTTCATAAATAATTTTTTAAACTTTAAGTTTGAATTACACGTTTTAATCACAAAAAATAGCTTCATAAAGGGGTGCCTGGGTGGCTCAGTTGGTTGAGTGTCCAACTTTGGCTCAGGTCATGATTTCACGGTTCGTGGGTTTGAGCCCCATGTTGGGCTCTGTGTTAACAGCTCAGAGCCTGGAGCCTGCTTTGGATTCTGTGTCTCCCTCTCTCTCTGCCCCTCCCCTTCTCTCTCTCTCTCTCTCTCTCTCTCTCTCTCTCTCTCTCTCTCAAAAATAAACATTAAAAAATTAAGAAAAGAAAATAGCTTCATAAAAAAAAGAAAATAAGCTTTTCTGTATATATTATGTGTATTATATGTTCAATATTATATAATGAAGTAAGAGCAATTTTAAGGTAGGACCAGATTTCTTGATTAGTTACTATCTAGATGAAAAGGTAAACAGGTAAAATTTTGATAGACATCATCCAAGGTACAAGTGAATGATACCAAGAGATCCTACCCTGGGGTCTACTACTTGGATACATCCTGTAGAAAATCCAAATAGGTCTTCATTCAGATGCTCTTCTCCTCAGATTCTGAGCCATTGTTTCTTTCATGGATGAGGCAGACAATTGGTGTAATTATTCTTCAGACTCTCTCTTGTGGATCTGTCACATTAGGACATAGGGCTTTGAGGTCTCCATCAAGTTTTTATGCAGACACTTTCAGATCGCCGTAGGTTCTCTTCTGAGGAAAGAGGCTTCCTGCTATATCTGCTGACATAAAGCAAGAGAATTGTCCAGATTCTTACTTTTATTAAGAATTTTTTAACTTTGCCCCTTTTTGCTTGATAACTAAACGGTATATATCTTTAATCAGTTATACTCAATAGGTGCACTTCAAAATTGAGGACAGAAGCTTCAATTTAGAAGTAACTATGACCAGGTACCTGCTGTCTGGTTGAGGAAGTGATATTGAGAAATTGTGAGGAGCACATTAAATTTCTAGGCCTCTAGATTGCTTTATCCTTGTATAAACTGGAGAAAGTAACCCTATCCCAACTAATAACAATTGCTAGATCTTTTGAGGATTTAAATATGTGCTAAGCAATAAGAGCTTTACATGAATTAATTTATTTAATTCTCACAACAATCCCCACTTCACAAATGAGGAAACTGAGGCACAGAGAGGTTAAGTGCTTTATTCAGAACCTGAGTAGTGAATAGTGGACTCAAGATCCAAACAGTTGGTGGAATGGGTAAGAAAACCTAGAGTCACTTTTCTGGCTCAATCCAAAGAAGTCTGTGAAACATTTTTGTAACTCATTTTTTTGGCTCGATTTTATATTCCTATTCTTGTTTTTCCTTTCTTCATCATCTATTTCCAACATCTTGATTGTATTAACTTTTGTATGTTCCCTTGGGTTTTTTCTCCTTAATCAAGGTTGTTCATAAATAAAATGCCAATTATGACTTTTATTCCAAAGTATTGTTATCTATGATTAACCATAACCATCATTATCAATAATATGAAACATGTATATTTGTTCAAAATATCCTGGACCCTTAACTGAAAAATATCAAAATTTAGTCAATAGAAAGTGAATGGGATTTGGCCAGATTGGTACCATGTAAAATCTGTGAAATGAAACTTAAAAGGCAATGCCTTGTCCCTTCCCCTTCCCTTTCCCCCTGTGAAGAAGTCAGCAAGATGGCTGAAAGGGTTAGTGCAGCAAAGAGTTTGGGGCATCATGGGGACGCATAGGCCGACAGGTGTATTGGTCAAGGGCATAAGACAATAGGGAGTAAGGAGACTGAGGTAGCAGAAGGAGGAAATGACTGATTTAGTTGGGAATTGATTACACTGAGAAAATGAGTAAGCATATTGGGGAAAATAAGAGCCAAGTTTCTTACTGCCAGAAAAGGTATTTGAACCATAGGAAGGGGGAAATGTTAGGAAAAACCTTGACGTATGGGATTAGAGTCAGAGGTAACAATGTGAACTTACTGTTTTATAATACATATATATACATGGAAATAGAAATATTTATGGATACACACACACACACACACACACACACACACTTATATAGCCTAGTTCTGTCTACTAAGAAAACCTGGAAGTAATGATACTCCAGGAGTAATGAGCACACCAGGCACCTACATTTTGGTTTCTAAATACTGTTCTCCAAAAAGAATCAGAGCACTTTGGAAAAATCATTGGTTCTAACAATGAGGCAAATAAAATACAGAATGACCCTGGAATATCTTTTTATATCAGAAAGTGTGTAAATACTCATAGAATGATGAGGATATGTCAAAGGGGCACAGGAGCCTGGGACACCCCCCCCCCCCGGCCAATCTGGGGACAATTTGAACATCAAAATAAATAATAGTAGTAACTGATTACAACCAGTAATAAAATAGGAATCCATGAGTCAATACAGGTATAAAGGAATAAATAAATAAATAAAAGATAAGAGAATGTTTTTCTTAAAACATGTCAACTATTAATGTAGAAAATAGAGAATAACTGTTTTTGCAACCATTATAAAGGTTGATTGAAACAAACTGTCAGTGGATAATTAAACTGGTGGGCAGAAATTGGATGAGGTACAAGATATACCCCAAATACTAATCTGTTGCAAAGGGGGAAATAATGACTTTAAGGTCAAGAAATCTGGTAGAGAGCAACATGGCAAGTAATCAGGATTAACACCACCAGCAGTAGGATGAGTTAATATCATGTCCCCGGGATGTGACGTGCTGAGAAGAGCACAGAGTCATTTCAGCAGTAACCCTGCTAACAATGTGTGGCCTGAGTCTGGTCATGAAAGCATCACATGGACCCCATTGAAGATTATCCTATAAAATTCAAGGCTTCTACTCTAAAACTGTCAAGCATGTGAAAGGCAGATAAAGAGTAGGAACAAATGGAAGATGTCTTAACAGACAAGACAGCTAAATGCAACTCATTTTCCTGGTAGCATCTGGAGTCAAAAAGGAAAAAGATATTTGGCAAAATTTGGATGATGTCTTTTGATTAGACAGTTGTGTTGTACCAATACTGACATATTTATATGAGTGTCATTAATTTTAGGAAATACACACCAGAGTGTCTAGAGGTAATGGAGCATTTCTGCATCTTTCTCTCCAAATATTCAGAAACAGATTAATGATAATGGAGTGTGAGTGATGGCAGCAAATATTGTACAGTAATATTATGCAATAAAATAGAAACATTTGAAGAATGTAGGTGAAAGAGACCCTTCAGTTCTTCATTCTGACAACTGTCCTATAAGTTTGGGATTCTTTCACAATAAATTATTTAAAAATGTAAAAGTAAGTATATCATATTGATAGACTTGTAAGGCAATTTGATAAAAGGCAAAAAAAACCAGCCACTTATATTGCCATACACATTATTATAACAAATGTTTTTCGACTGAAATGATCAGTAGTGCATAGATACTTATTCCCTGCCACAGAAAGTAACAGCAGGTTAGATTTAGTTTTGTGTGATTACCTCTTGACATAAATCTCTAACTTTGAGTCAAATTGTGTGTCTAGTTTTGAAACACAGATGCAAAAATTATAATTATCTGTCTATGAAAACACTGTTTTTCTATGAAAATACTATTCTTTGGAAAGCAGTTTATGTGATGCCATCTTAAAACTTATAAACTAGTGGCATAAAACACAAAAAAAGGCCCTTAAACAAAAACTGATTCTGGAGTTTAGACATAACAAGAGAAAGTACTGTCAAAATACATGATGTGAACCTGCTCTTTCTTCTAGTAGTGATACCTTTATGACCCACATTGGCCACAATATATGATCTTTTTCTAATGTGTATGTGTGTATTTATTATTTCAGTATAGTTGACATATAGTGTTACATTACTTTCAGGTGTACAACTTAGTGACTTGACAAGTTTATACATTATACTATGTTCACCACAAGTATAGCTATTACCTATCCCATTACATAACTATTACAATATCTTTAACTGTATTCCTTATGCTCTGCTTTTTATTCCTGTGACTTATTACATAACTAGAGGCTGTATCTTCCTCTCCCCTTTATCCATTTTGCCCAACCCCCAACCCCTTCCCCTCTGGCAACCATTAGTTTGTTCTCTGTATTTATAGTTCTGATTCTACTTTTTGTTTATTCATTTTTTTTGGATTCCATTTATGAATCATACAGTATTTGTCTTCTTAGTCTGACTTATTTCACTCAGCATAATACCCTCTAGGTGCATCCATGTTATCTCAAATGGCACAATCTCATCCTTTCTTATGACTAATTGTCCATTGTGTATATATGCCACATTTTCCTTATCCATTTGTCTATTGATGAACAGTTATTTTGCTTCCATGTCTTGGATATTTAAATAATGCTACAGTAAACATAGGGGTACATATATCTTTTCAAATTACTGTTTTTGTTTTTCCTGGGTAAATACCCAATAGTGGAATTATTAAATAATATAGTATTTCTAATTTTTAAGTTTTCAAGGAACCTTCATATAGTACTGTACCAATTTACTTTCCCACCAATACTGCACAAGGGTTCCTTTTTCTTCACATTCTCCCCAACACTTGTTTCTGTCTTCTGGTATTAGCCATTGTAACAGGTATAGGGTGATACGTAGGGTGATATCTCATTATGGTTTGTATGTATATACTTTTTTAATGTTTTTTTACTTTTGAGAATGAGAAAGAGACAGAGAGACAAACCATGAGCAAGGGCGGGGCAGAGGAAGAGAGAAACAGAACTTGAACCAGGCCCTGAGCTGTCAGCACAGAGCCCAATGCGGGGCTCAAATTCACTAACCATGAGATCATGACCTGAGCTGAAGTCACAGGCTTAACCTGCTGAGCCACCTAGGTGCCCCTCTCTTTGTGGTTCTGATTTGCATTTACCTAATGATTAGTGATATTGAACATCTTTCCGTGTGTCTGTTGACCATCAGTATGTCTTCTTTGGAAAAATATCTGTTCGAGTCCTCTCGAACATTTTTTAATTTTTTGTTTTTTAATCCAATTTTTTTGTATGATCCAAATCTAAAATCCAATCCATTTTTTAATCCAATTGTTTGTATTTTGGGTGGTCGAATTGTATGAGTTCTTTTTATCTTTTGGATATTAATCCCTTATTGGACATATAATTTACAAATATCTCCCATTTGGTAGGTTGTCTGTTTGTTGATGGTTTCATTTGCTGTGCAAAAGCTTTTTAGTCTCAATTGTTTATTTTTGCTTTTGTTTCCCTTGCCTTAGGAGACATATCTAGGAAAATTGTCCTGTGCCTGATGTCAGAGAATACTGCCTATGTTCTCCTCCCGGATTTTTATGGCTTCAGGTCTCACATTTAGGTCTTTAATCAGTTTTGAGTTTGTTTTTGTATATGGGGTAAGAAAGTATTCCAGTGTCATTTTTTTTTACATGTAGCTATCCAGTTTTCCCTGCACTATTTATTGAAAAGACCATCTTTTCCTTGTGTATTCCTGCCTCCTTTGTCATAGATTAATTGATCATATAAATGTGGGACCTCTATCCTGTTCTGTTGATCAGTGTGTCTGTTTTTTGTGCTGGTACCATACCGTTTTGATTACTATAGCTTTGAAGTATAGCTTGAAATCTGGAATTGTGATACCTCCAGCTTTGTTCTTCTTTCTTAGGATTGCATTGGCCATTCAGGATCTTCTGTAGTGCCATACAAATTTTAGTATTATTTCTTCTAGTTTTGTGGCAAATGCTGTTGGTATTTTAATAGAGATTGCATTGAATCTATAGATTGCTTTGAGTAATATGGACATTTTGATAATATTAATTCTTTCAGTCCATAAGCATGGAATGTCTTTCCATTTGTTTCTGTAATCTTCAATTTCTTTCATCAGTGTTTTATAGTTTTCAGAGTACAAGCTATTCAGCTGTTTGGTTAAGTTTATTCCTAGGTATTTTATTCTTTTTTGGTGCAGTTGTAAATGGTGTTGTCTTAATTTCTCTTTCTGAAACTTCATTGTTAGTGTATAGAAATGCTACTAATTTCTGGTTGTTAATTTTGTATTTTGCCACTTTACTGGATTTGTTTTTTGCTTCTAGTAGTTTTTTGGTGGAATATTTAGGATTTTATATGTGTAGTATCATGTTGTCTGCAAATAGTGACAATTCAACTTCTTTACCAATACATATGCCTCTTATTTCTTTTTCTTGTCTGACTGATGTGGCTAGGACTTCTAGTACTGCATTGAATAAAAGTGGCAAGAGTGGACATCCTTGTCTTGTTCCTGACCTTAGAGGGAAAGCTCTCAGTTTCTCACCATTGAGGATGATGTTAGCTGTGTTTTTTTCATATATGGCCTTTATTATGGTGAGGTATGTTCCTTCTAGCCCCATTTGCTGAGAGTTTTCATCATGAATGATGTTAAATCTTGTGAAATGCTTTTTCTGCTTCTATTGAGTTGATCATATGATTCCTATTCTTAGTTTTGTTGATGTGGAGTATTGAACCACATGTGCATCCCAGGAATGAATCCCACTTGATCTTTTTAATGTATTGTTGAAGTGTGGTGTGCTAATATTTTGTTGAGGACTTTTGCATCTATGTTTATCAGGAATATTGGCCTGTAGTTTTTTGTGTGTGGTGTCTTTGCCTGGTTGTGGTATCAGGGTAATTGTGGCCTTATAAAATGCATATGGTAGTTTTCCTTCCTCTTCTATTTTTTGGAATAGTTTGAGGAGAATAGGTTAGCTCTTCTTTAGAAGTCTGATAGAATTCACTTGTAAATCTATCTGGTTCTAGACTTTTATTTTTTGGTAGTTTTTTGATTCATTTTCATTACTTGTTATCAGTCCATTCAGATTTTCTATTTCTTCCTGGTTCATTTTTGGAAGATTGTATGTTTCTAGGAATTGTCCATTTCTTCTAGATTGTCCAGTTTGTTGACATATAATTTTTCATAGTATTCTCTTATAATCCTTTGAATTTCTGTGGTATAAATTTTTGCTTCTTCTCTCGTTTCTGATTTTATTTGGGTCCTTTCACTTTTTTCTTTGGTGGGTCTGGCTGAAAGTTTGTCAATTTTGTTTATCTTTTCAAAGAACCAGCTCTTGGTTTCATTGACCAACCCTCCTTCCTTCCTTCATTTTCCTCCTCCTCCTCCTCCTCGTCCTCGTCCTCCTCCTCGTCCTCGTCCTCCTCCTCGTCCTCGTCCTCCTCCTCGTCCTCGTCCTCCTCCTCGTCCTCGTCCTCGTCCTCCTCCTCGTCCTCCTTCTCGTCCTCCTCCTCCTCCTCGTCCTCGTCCTCCTCCTCCTCCTCGTCCTCGTCCTCCTCCTCCTCCTCGTCCTCCTCCTCCTCCTCCTCGTCCTCCTCCTCCTCCTCCTCGTCCTCCTCCTCCTCCTTGTCCTCCTCTTCCTCCTCCTCCTCGTCCTCCTCCTCCTCCTCGTCCTCCTCCTCCTCCTCGTCCTCCTCCTCCTCGTCGTCCTCCTCCTCCTCCTCCTCCTCGTCCTCCTCGTCCTCCTCCTCATTCCTCCTCCTCCTCCTCATTCCTCCTCCTCCTCCTCCTCATTCCTCCTCCTCCTCATTCCTCCTCCCCCTCATTCCTCCTCCCCCTCATTCCTCCTCCTCGTCCTCCTCCTCCTCCTCCTCGTCCTCCTCCTCCTCCTCGTCCTCCTCCTCCTCCTCCTCCTCGTCCTCCTCCTCTTCTACTCTCTGCATCGTTTATTTCTGCTCATATTTTTATTATTTCCTTTATTTTACTCACCTTGGACTTTATTTGTTTTCTAGTAATTTTAGGCATAGAGTTAGATTGTTTGAATTTTTTCTTATCTCTTGAGGAAAGCCTGTATTACTTTATACTTCCCACTTAGAATTGCTTTTGCTGTGTCCCAGAGATTTTGGACCATTGTGTTTTCATCTTCATTGGTCTCCATGTATTTTTTGGATTTTTTATTTGCTCCATTAACCCATTGGTTATTTAGTATCATGTTGTTTAGTCTCCACATGTTTGCATTTTCTCCAGTTTTTTTCTTGTGATTTATTTGTAGCTTTAGATCATTGTGGTTATAAAAGATGCATGTTATGATTTTAATCTTCTTAAACATACTGGAGCTTGTTTTATGGCCTGCTATGGGATTTGTTCCGGAGAATATTCCATGTACCCTTGGAAAGACTTGCATTTTATTGTTTTGGGGAAGAATGTTCTGTATATGTCTGTTACTTCCATCTGGTCCAAAGCGTCATTCAACCAAATTGTTTCTAATTGATTTTTCTGTATAGATGCTCTATCCTTAGATTTAAGTAGAGTGTTAAACTCCTCCACTATTATTGTATTGCCATAAGTTTCTCTCTTTATGTCTTTATGTCTATTTATATTTGCTTTATGTATTTAGGTGCTGCAGTATTGGGTTCAGTGTTATATCATCCTGTTGGATTGATCCCTTTATCATTATTTAATGCCCTTCTTTGCTTCTTGTTACAGTCTTTGTTTTAAAATCTATTATGTTTGATGTAAGTATTGCTACCCTGGCCTTTTTTTTTTTTTTCACTTCCATTTGCTTGGTGAATATTTTTTTTTATCCCTTCACTTTCTATCTTTATGCATCTTTAGATCTGAGGCAAATCTCTTGTAGGCAGCATGTAGATAGTTCTTGGTTTTTGATCTATCCCACCACTCTGTGTCCATTTAGGTCATTTACATTTCTTTTCAATATGAAGTTTATTGTCAAATTGGTTTCCATACAACACCCAGTGCTCATCCCAAAAGGTGCCCTCCTCAATACCCATCACCCACCCTCCCCTCCCTCCCACCCCACCCCCCATCAGCCCTCAGTTTGTTCTCAGTTTTTAAGAGTATCTTATGCTTTGGCTCTCTCCGACTCTAACCTCTTTTTTTTTTTCCTTCCCCTCCCCCATGGGTTTCTGTTATGTTTCTCAGGATCCACATAAGAGTGAAAATATATGGTATCTTTCTTTCTCTCTATGGCTCATTTCACTTAGCATAACACTCTCCAGTTCCGTCCACGTTGCTACAAAGGGCCATATTTCATTCTTTCTCATTGCCACGTAGTACTCCATTGTGTATATAAACCACAATTTCTTTTTTTTTTATTTTTTTTTATATACATGAAATGTATTAACAAATTGGTTTCCATACAACACCCAGTGCTCATCCCAAAAGGTGCCCTCCTCAGTACCCACCACCCACCCTTTCTTCCCTCCCACCCCCCATCAACCCTCAGTTTGTTCTCAGTTTTTAACAGTCTCTTAGGCTTTGGCTCTCTCCCACTCTAACCTCTTTTTTTTTTTTCCTTCCCCTCCCCCATGGGTTCCTGTTAAGTTTCTCAGGATCCACATGAGAGTGAAACCATATGGTATCTGTCTTTCTCTGTATGGCTTATTTCACTTAGCATCACACTCTCCAGTTCCATCCACGTTGCTACAAAAGGCCATATTTCATTTTTTCTCATTGCCACGTAATATTCCATTGTGTATATAAACCACAATTTCTTTATCCATTCATCAGTTGATGGACATTTAGGCTCTTTCCATAATTTGGCTATTGTTGAGAGTGCTGCTATGAACATTGGGGTACAAGTGCCCCTATGCATCAGTACTCCTGTATCCCTTGGATAAATTCCTAGCAGTGCTATTGCTGGGTCATAGGGTAGGTCTATTTTTAATTTTCTGAGGAACCTCCACACTGCTTTCCAGAGCGGCTGCACCAATTTGCATTCCCACCAACAGTGCAAGAGGGTTCCCGTTTCTCCACATCCTCTCCAGCATCTATAGTCTCCTGATTTGTTCATTTTGGCCACTCTGACTGGCGTGAGGTGATACCTGAGTGTGGTTTTGATTTGTATTTCCGTGATAAGGAGCGACGCTGAACATCTTTTCATGTGCCTGTTGGCCATCCGGATGTCTTCTTTAGAGAAGTGTCTATTCATGTTTTCTGCCCATTTCTTCACTGGGTTATTTGTTTTTGGGGTGTGGAGTTTGGTGAGCTCTTTATAGATTTTGGATACTAGCCCTTTGTCCGATATGTCATTTGCAAATATCTTTTCCCATTCCGTTGGTTGCCTTTTAGTTTTGTTGATTGTTTCCTTTGCTGTGCAGAAGCTTTTTATCTTCATAAGGTCCCAGTAATTCACTTTTGCTTTTAATTCCCTTGCCTTTGGGGATGTGTCGAGTAAGAGATTGCTACGGCTGAGGTCAGAGAGGTCTTTTCCTGCTTTCTCCTCTAGGGTTTTGATGGTTTCCTGTCTCACATTCAGGTCCTTTATCCATTTTGAGTTTATTTTTGTGAATGGTGTGAGAAAGTGGTCTAGTTTCAACCTTCTGCATGTTGCTGTCCAGTTCTCCCAGCACCATTTGTTAAAGAGGCTGTCTTTTTTCCATTGGATGTTCTTTCCTGTTTTGTCAAAGATGAGTTGGCCATACGTTTGTGGGTCTAGTTCTGGGGTTTCTATTCTATTCCATTGGTCTATGTGTCTGTTTTTGTGCCAATACCATGCTGTCTTGATGATGACAGCTTTGTAGTAGAGGCTAAAGTCTGGGATTGTGATGCCTCCTGCTTTGGTCTTCTTCAAAATTCCTTTGGCTATTCTGGGCCTTTTGTGGTTCCATATGAATTTTAGGATTGCTTGTTCTAGTTTCGAGAAGAATGCTGGTGCAATTTTGATTGGGATTGCATTGAATGTGTAGATAGCTTTGGGTAGTATTGACATTTTGACAATATTTATTTTTCCAATCCATGAGCAGGGAATGTCTTTCCATTTCTTTAAATCTTCTTCAATTTCCTTCATAAGCTTTCTATAGTTTTCAGCATACAGATCCTTTACATCTTTGGTTAGATTTATTCCTAGGTATTTTATGCTTCTTGGTGCAATTGTGAATGGGATCAGTTTCTTTATTTGTCTTTCTGTTGCTTCATTGTTAGTGTATAAGAATGCAACTGATTTCTGTACATTGATTTTGTATCCTGCAACTTTGCTGAATTCCTGTATCAGTTCTAGCAGACTTTTGGTGGAGTCTGTCGGGTTTTCCATGTATAATATCACGTCATCTGCAAAAAGCGAAAGCTTGACTTCATCTTTGCCACTTTTGATGCCTTTGATTTCCTTTTGTTGTCTGATTGCTGATGCTAGAACTTCCAGCACTATGTTAAACAGCAGCGGTGAGAGTGGGCATCCTTGTCGTGTTCCTGATCTCAGGGAGAAAGCTCTCAGTTTTTCCCCGTTGAGGATGATGTTAGCTGTGGGCTTTTCATAAGTAGCTTTTATGATCTTTAAGTATGTTCCTTCTATCCCGACTTTCTCGAGGGCTTTATTAAGAAAGGTTGCTGAATTTTGTCAAAGGCCTTTTCTGCATCGATTGACAGGATCATATAGTTCTTATCTTTTCTTTTATTAATGTGATGTATCACATTGATTGATCTGCGAATGTTGAACCAGCCCTGCATCCCCGGAATGAATCCCACTTGATCATGGTGAATAATTCTTTTTATATGCTGTTGAATTCGATTTGCTAGTATCTTATTGAGAATTTGTGCATCCATATTCATCAGGGATATTAGTATTAGTTCTCTTTTTTTACTGGGTCTCTGTATGGTTTGGGAATCAAAGTAACAGTGGCTTCATAGAATGAGTCTGGAAGTTTTCCTTCCCTTTCTATTTTTTGGAATAGCTTGAGAAGGATAGGTATTATCTCTGCTTTAAACGTCTGGTAGAACTCCCCTGGGAAGCCATCTGGTCCTGGACTCTTATTTGTTGGGAGATTTTTAATGACTGATTCAATTTCTTTGCTGGTTATGGGTCTGTTTAAGCTTTCTATTTCCTCCTGATTGAGTTTTGGAAGTGTGTGGGTGTTTAGGAATATGTCCATTTCTTCCAGGTTGTCCAGTTTGTTGGCATATAATTTTTCATAGTATTCCCTGATAATTGCTTGTATCTCTGAGGGATTGGTTGTCATAATTCCATTTTCATTGATGATTTTATCTATTTAGGTCATCTCCCTTTTCTTTTTGAGAAGCCTGGCTAGAGGTTTATCAATTTTGTTTATTTTTTCAAAAAACCAACTCTGGGTTTCGTTGATCTGCTCTACAGTTTTTTTAGATTCTATATTGTTTATTTCTGCTCTGATATTTATTATTTCTCTTCTTATGCTGGGTTTAGGCTGCCTTTGCTGTTCTGCTTCTATTTCCTTTAAGTGTGCTGTTAGATTTTGTATTTGGGATTTTTCTTGTTTCTTGAGATAGGCCTGGATTGCAATGTATTTTCCTCTCAGGACTGCCTTTGCTGCATCCCAAAGCGTATGGACTGTTGTATTTTCATTTTTGTTTGTTTCCATATTTTTTTTAATTTCTTCTCTAATTGCCTGGTTGACCCATTCATTCTTTAGTAGGGTGTTCTTTAACCTCCATGCTTTTGGAGGTTTTCCAGACTTTTTCCTGTGGTTGATTTCAAGCTTCATAGCATTGTGGTCTGAAAGTATGCATGGTATGATCTCAATTCTTGTATACTTATGAAGGGCTGTTTTGTGACCCAGTATGTGATCTATCTTGGAGAAGGTTCCATGTGCACTCGAGAAGAAAGTATATTCTGTTGCTTTGGGATGCAGAGTTCTAAGTATATCTGTCAAGTCCATCTGATCCAATGTATCATTCAGGGCCCTTGTTTCTTTATTGACCGTGTGTCTAGATGATCTATCCATTTCTGTAAGTGGAGTGTTAAAGCCCCCTGCAATTACCACATTATTATCTAAGGTTGCTTATGTTTGTAATTGTTTTGTATATTTGGGGGCTCCGGTATTCGGCGCATAGACATTTATAATTGTTAGCTCTTCCTGATGGATAGACCTTGTGATTATTATATAATACCCTTCTTCATCTCTTGTTACAGCCTTTAATTTAAAGTCTAGTTTGTCTGATATAAGTATGGCTACTCCAGCTTTCTTTTGGCTTCCAGTCGCATGATAAATAGTTCTCCATCCCCTCACTCTCAATCTGAAGGTGTCCTCAGGTCTAAAATGAGTCTCTTGTAGACAGAAAATAGATGGGTCTTGGTTTTTTATCCATTCTGATACCCTATGTCTTTTGGTTGGAGCATTTAATCCATTTACATTCAGTGTTATTATAGAAAGATATGGGTTTAGAGTCATTGTGATGTCCATAGGTTTCATGCTTATAGCGATGTCTCTGGTATTTTGTCTCACAGGATCCCCCTTAGGATCTCTTGTAGGGCTGGTTTAGTGGTGACGAATTCCTTCAGTTTTTGTTTGTTTGGGAAGACCTTTATCTCTCCTTCTATTCTAAATGACAGACTTGCTGGATACAGGATTCTTGGCTGCATATTTTTTCTGTTCATCACATTGAAGATCTCCTGCCATTCCTTTCTGGCCTGCCAAGTTTCAGTAGAGAGATTGGTCACAAGTCTTATAGGTCTCCCTTTATATGTTAGAGCACGTTTATCTCTAGCTGCTTTCAGAATTTTCTCTTTATCCTTGTATTTTGCCAGTTTCACTATGATATGTCGTGCAGAAGATCGATTCAAGTTACGTCTGAAGGGAGTTCTCCGTGCCTCTTGGATTTCACTGCCTTTTTCCTTCCCCAGATCCGGGAAGTTCTCAGCTATGATTTCTTCAAGTACACCTTCAGCACCTTTCCCTCTCTCTTCCTCCTCTGGAATACCAATTATGCGTAGATTATTTCTCTTTAGTGCATCACTTAGTTCTCTAATTTTCCCCTCATTCTCCTGGATTTTTTTTATCTTTTTCTCAGCTTCTTCCTTTTCCATAATTTTATCTTCTAGTTCACCTATTCTCTCCTCTGCCTCTTCAATCCGAGCCGTGGTTGTCTCCATTTTATTTTGCAGCTCATTGATAGCATTTTTTAGCTCCTCCTAGCTGTTCCTTAGTCCCTTGATCTCTGTAGCAATAGATTCTCTGCTGTCCTTTATACTGTTTTCAAGCCCAGCGATTAATTTTATGACTATTATTCTAAATTCACTTTCTATTATATTGTTGAAATTGTTTTTGATCGATCAGTTCATTAGCTGTTGTTATTTCCTGGATGTTTTTTTGAGGGGAATTCTTCCATTTCATCATTTTGGATAGTCCCTGGAGTGGTATGGAACTGCGGGGCACTTCCCCTGTGCTGTCTTGAATAACTTGCATTGGTGGGTGGGGCCGCCACAGTCAGACCTGATATCTGCCCACAGCCCACCACTGGGGCCACAGTCAGACTGGTGTATGCCTTCTCTTCCCCTCTCCTAGGGGCAGGATTCACCGTCTGGGCTACTTGCACAGTGCCAGGCTTGTGGTGCTGGGGATCTGGCATATTAGCTGGGGTGTATCAGCAAGGTGCACAGGGGTGGGAGGGGCAGGCTCAGCTTGCTTTTCCTTCGGAGATCCGCTTTGGGAGGGGCCCTGTGGTACCGGGAGGGAGTCAGACCCCCCGGAGGGATGGATCCACAGAAGCACAGCATTGGGTGTTTGTGTGGTGCAAGCAAGTACCCTGGCAGGAACTGGTTCCCTTTGGGATTTTGGCTGGGGGATGGGCAAGGGAGATGGCCCTGGCAAGCGCCTTTGTTCCCCACCAAGCTAAGCTCTGTCATCCTGGGCTCAACAACTCTCCCTCCCGTTGTCTTCCAGCCCTCCCGTTCTCCGAGGAGAGCTGTTAGCTTATAACCTTCCAGATGTTAAGTCCTGCTTACTGTCCAAACACACTCTGTCTGGCCCCTCTACTTTTGCATGCCAGACTCGAGGGCTCTGCTTGGCCAGCGGGCTGCCCCTCCGCCCCAGCTCCCTCCTGCCAGTCCGGGTAGCGCGCATCACCTTGCCACCCTTTCTACCTTCTTCCGTGGGCCTCTCATCTGCACTTGGCTCCAAAGACCCCGTTCTGCTAGTCTTCTGGCGGTTTTCTCGGTTATTTAGGCAGGTGTAGGTAGAATCTAAGTGATCAGCAGGACGCTTGGTGAGCCCAGCGTCCTCCTACGCCGCCATCTTCCCAGGATCCTCAGGTCATTTACATTTAAAGTAATTATTGATAGGTTTGTACATATTGCTATTTTAAAAATTTGTTTTCTGGTTGTTTTGCAATTCTTTGTTCCTTTCTTCTCTTGTTCTCTTTCTTTGTAATCAATAGGTATCTATAGTGTTCTATTTGTCTTTCTCTTTATTTTTTGTGGGTCTATCATGAGTTTGGTTTTGTGGTTACCATGAGGTTCTATATAACATCCTAAGTAAAAAGCAGTCCATATTAATTTGATGGTCATTTAAATTCAAACACATTCTAAAAACAAACAAAACAACAACAAAATTTTAAAAAGATTTTTTTCTTTTTCTTTCCCCCTTCTCTTCCCTTTTTACTCTCTTCTCCACATTTTATGTGTATGTTGTCATATTTTATTTTATGTCTTTTTATTCACATTTTTCTTATAATTATGTCTAATTATGGCCATTTCTTTTCACTTAAAGAGATCTCATTAACATTCTTGTAAAGTTGCTTTAGTGGTGATACACTCCTTTATCTTTTGTTTGTCTGGGAAACTCTTTATCTCTCCTTCAAATCTGAATGATAACCTTGCTGGGTAGAATATTCTTGGTTGTAAATTTTTCCTTTCAACACCTTAAATATATCATGCCACTCCCTTCTGGCTTGCAAAATTTCTGCTAAAAAATCATCTGATAGCCTTATAGGTTTTCTCTTGTAGGTAATTTTTGTTTCTCTCTTGCTGCTTTTAGGATTCTCTATCTTTAACCTTCAGCATTTTGAATATTATGTGGCATGATTTGGCCTTGAGTTCCTTTTGTTTCAGACTTTTTGTGCTTCTTAGATTTGGATGTTTATTTCCCTTCTTAGGTAAGGGAAATTTTCAGGTATTATTTCTTGAAATAATTTTTCTTCTTTTTCCGGGACTCCTGTAATGTGAATGTTTGTTTGCTTAATGTTGTCCAAGAGATATTTTTTCCCATTAAAAAATTTTTTTTTCTCTTTTTGCTGTTCATCTTGTGTGCTTTCCATTACCCTGTCTTCCAGATCGCTGATACGTTCTTCTGCATCCTCAACCTGCTGATTGCCTCTAGTGTGTTTTTTATTTTAGTTATTATAGTCTTTAGCTTTGACTGGTTCTTTTTAATATTTTCCATCTCTATTTTTCATGTTTATTTATTTTTGAGAGAGAGCAAGACACAGACCATGAGAAGGGGGAGGGGCAGAGAGAGGGAGACACAGAATCTGAAGTAGGCTCCAGGCTCTGAGTTGTCAGCACAGAGCCCGATGTGGGGCTTGAACCCACAAACTATGAGACGAAGTCAGACGCTCAACTGAGTCACCCAGGTGCCCCTTTTCTGTCTCTTTATTAAAGGTCTCACTGAGTTCTCCCATTCTTTTCTCCAGTCCAGTGAGTATGTTTACAATCATTACTTTAAATTCTTTACCAGGCATATTGCTTATCTCCATTTCATTCTTTTACTGAGGCTTTTTTTCTTATTCTTTATTTTGGCTCATAGTCTCTCTCTCTCTCTCTCCCCCCCCCCCCATTTTGCTTGATTTTCTGTTTGTTTCTATGGATTAGGTGAAACTGCCACTTCTCCTAAAGTTGAAGGAATGGTCTCATGTATGTTGACCTTTGTGCAGACTCTGAGTGCTTGGTGACTCCTGGCTGGCTGGACCCTTGGTTATATATGCTAGTTACTCTTTTAAAGCATAGCTTTTTACAGGAATAATAATAAAGAAAAAAATAAAGAAATGAAAAAGAAAAAGGAGAAAAAAAAACAAAACTAAAAGAAAAAAAGAAAAACAAGAAAAATCTTAAAAAGTAAAAAAATAAAACAGTAAAAATTTAAACATATATACACACACAAAACCACATATTATTTTTTGTACCACAGCACCACAAGGCAGCTGATATGGGCTCATGGACCCTAAGCTCACTGAGGTCACAAGCTTATGATGAGCCGGACCTTGGTCTGGTCTTGATTTGGTCTGGGCTTTTAAGGTGGGAAGAGAGGAAACATTTCCCACAGTTCGTTGACTCTGTTAAACTGTGGCTTTTTTTTCTGTGCTTCAATGAGACCAAGGCTGGTGTGGACCTCAGGATCCTGAGCTTGCTAAGGTCACAAGCTCCCTGTGATGATCTGATTCACCAGTTATGGTGTCTGGACCCTCCCTCCAATTATGGCACCCAAACCCACCCATTATGGCAGCCAGACCCTGCTTCAGTCTGGGCTTTTGAAGTAAAGGGAAAGCATTCCTCTGCCCTTTTAAACTGTGTCAGTTTTGTATGTGTGTGCCCCAGTGCATGTAGAGCTGGTGTGGGCTTATGGACCCTGGGCTCATTGAAGTCATGAGCTCCCTGCAACAGCCAGACGCTGGACTGGCCTGTTATGGTGTCTGGACCCTGCTCCATTCTGGGCTGTTAAACTTTTTTATGTTTATTGGGGCACCTGAGTGGCTCAGTTGGTTAAGCGTCTGACTTTGACTCAGGTCAGGATCTCATGGTTTGTGAGTTTGAGCCCTATGTCAGGCTCTGTACTGATAGCTCAGAGCCTGGAGCCTGCTTTGGATTCTGTGTCTCCTCTCTCTGCCCCTCCCCCCTACCCGCACCCCCCTCCCATCTCTCTCTGTCTCTCTGTGTCTCTCTCTCTTTCTCAAAATAAATAAACATAACATTCTTCAAAAAAATTTTTTAAAGTTTATTTATTTTGAGAGAGAGAGAGACAGAGAGCAAGCAGGGAGGGGCAGAGAGAGAAATATCAAGCAGGCTTCATGCTTGCAGTGCAGAGCCCAATGCAGGGCTCAAACTCATGAACTGTGAGGTCATGACCTGAGCCAAAACCAAGAATGGGACAATTAACTGACTGAGTCACCCAGGTGCCCCAGGCTTTTAAAGTGGGGTAGGAACATAAACCATGTCATTCTTTAGTGCCTGTAACCTGGAGACCTTTCCTGTAGGTCCTCCACTATTTGGCAGAGTTCTAGGGTTGTCTCTTTTATATGCCAGTTGCTCTTTTAAACCATGGGTTTTTTCTTGCCCAAGGACAGAGGGATCTGTTCTCGGTCCCTCAGTACCATCCTTCCCCACTACCATTTGAAGCATTAGAGATGGGGGTTCTTTTTGTTACCATGACTCTGTGTCTCTTGGTGTTCTGTTGCCTTTCTTTGTCTTTGGTTGTTCGGTAGCTGTTCAATCGGCCCTCAGTTCTTTTTTTAGAAGGAATTGTTCTATTAATAGGTGTAATCTGGTATTTTCTGTGGAGAAGGGGAGTTTAGAGTCTTCCTACATCACCATCTTAGCTTATAATGTTGCAATGGTTGAACTACGCTTTACTTAGTTTTATTCTTTCACTCATTCACTCATCCTTTCACCCAACAATAATTCAGTGAATGGCTAGTATGTTAATGGCAACTTGGAAAGCTCCTTGAGAATTACAAAGAAGTGTGTAACACATCTTTGCCTATGAGAACTGCAAATTGGTTAATCAACTTGCTTGGAAATATGCCAGAAATGTACCTAGTACACTTTCTGCATAGAACTGGACTTGGACAGAGGAGAAAAATCAATGATATTCAATACCTTGGACTATGAGGTTTGCAAGTTACTGCAAACCTCAGGATCTGAATGTATGTGGAACATGAGTTTTTAAAAAAAGAATTCCTGGAATAGTCTTTTCTAGTATTAGCAAAAGGGTCTTTATTTTTGGATTATTTTATTTTTTGTTACTTTCACAGCCCCATGGATAAGGATAAGAGTGAGAGTGGAATTGAAAATGTACCAGCTCCACAGCACAATGTGTTTGCGTTTTAGAATAGGGAAGAATCAAGTTCATTAGTGCCCCATCGTTGATAGCACCAGACCCCTCCCACCCCCTCCAGTCCCCTCTACACCCAGCCATACAATAGTTAGACACACTATCCAACTCCTCTGCATACACCTGAAATTGCGCAGAGGAAAAAACCTGATGACATTTGGTATTTCAGGCTGAAAGGTTGACAAGGTACTGGAGGTCTCTTAGGACCTAGTGTACTTAGAAAATAAATAAAAGAAGAAGGAAGGCTAAGCTTGCAGGATACCCTCAGTGTGGGAAGCAAAATGTTGACTCCTGTGATCTTTGTCCCCTGGTGTTACACACATGAATATATTACCTTACATGGCAAAAGGGACTGTATGTATAATTGAGGTTATGAATCAGTTGACTTTAAAATAGGGAGATTATCTTGGATGACTTGGGTGGGCCCAAGGCAACCACGGGGACCTTGAAAGCAGAAGACATGGAGAGAGATTTAAAGCAAGAGAAGCATTTGATGCACCATTGCTGACTTGAAGTTGAAGGCAGCCACCAAGGCAAGGAAGTCAGAACCTCAGTCTTACACCTGCAAGCAACTGACTTCTGCCAACAACCTGAATGAGTTTGAAAGTTATAATTCCTCAGAACCTTCAGAAAAGCATGCATTCCTGCCAACACCTTGATTTTGGCTTGTAACACCCTAAGCAGACAATTCAGCCGTGGCCATAGAACTTGAGATAAAAACTGGGTGTTATTTTAAGCCATTAAGTTTGTGATATTTGTTATACAATAGAAAACTAATACACTAGATACTGAGGTTGTCATCTTATATGATAAAAGATAATGACATAGACTAAAGGCCTAAAAACATAATCATGTCTTACTCCTACTGCTTAAAACTTTATCAGAATCCAGAAAATGCTGTGGTTCACTGATGCATTCCCTTCCTGCACACACATTTTCTAGTTATTCATGCATCTAGAGTGAGACCATAGGACTGAATGCTGATCAAAGGAATGTGGGCAAAACAGGCAAATGCTCTTCCATGCCCATGCAATCTTTTGTTTTCTTTCCTCCTGTCTATACATGCTGAAAGCAAAGGAATCTGTGATAGCAGAGCCAGAACATACAGAGACTGACCTAAGTTGGCAAACTTAAAATTAACTCTCTATTGTCACCAGTATTTCAAATAAGGAAGGATATTTTTAACACTGAATAGAAGGGATGTACTCTCATTAAAAGATGACAGTCTTTCTTTTTTTTTTTTTTTTTAAATTTTTTTTTTCAACGTTTATTTATTTTTTGGGACAGAGAGAAACAGAGCATGAACGGGGGAGGGGCAGAGAGAGAGGGAGACACAGAATCGGAAACAGGCTTCAGGCTCTGAGCCATCAGCCCAGAGCCCAACGCGGGGCTCAAATTCCTGGACCGCGAGATCGTGACCTGGCTGAAGTCGGACGCTTAACCGACTGCGCCACCCAGGCGCCCCGAAAGATGACAGTCTTTCTTAAGAGAGAACCATGGGCAACTCTACATGACATATATATATATCTCACACTGTCTTTCCTTTTCCTTTCATTTTATAATATTGAAAACTTTGTCAGGAATAACACTAACCTGAAGGCAAGTCCTGGGGAACCACTGTACTAGGTAGAAACCTCACATGACATTTATGGTATGGGGACAGCAGAGCTCCTACACATTTCGCCAAGGTTAGATTTCACGAAGACAAAAAAAGAAGCATAAGGTTCAGAGCCCTCACCTGTACAACCCCTTCCAGAACCTTGACCATATTTACATGGTCAGATGATTTCATAAAATCTGAAAAAGAAATTTTAACCACAATCCATAAATACTTCTATCTCTTTCCACTCCAGCTTCTCCTTATGTCCACTGATGCAGGCACTTTTCAAATCTAGTTAAAGTGAAATGTGAAATGGAGATGCATTCAGTTTGAGTTAAGTGGGATATATTTATGTGGTTTACAGTCATTTCCATATATAGTAAAGTTATTGCTAGCTGTCCCATTGTAGAAATGGCTTCCAGGAATACCCCTACCACCTTCTGTGCCAACTCACCCAGCATCATGAACAGAGCCAGTTTAAGAAATGGGCCTCTCATATTGCAATTGGCACCGGAAGCATCTGGGTTGTCAGTGAGAACCAGAACTGAAATGTATGGAGGCAAAAGTTAGTTTTGAACACCAGACATGCAAAATGGTAGTGGAGGATTCCGTTATCATGTATATCTTGTCAAAACGGAAGCTCTTGCCTGTCAAAATTATATACTCAGTGATGCAGCATGTACACCTGCTAAAACACCATACATTATTTTTTTCTTTTTTATGAAAATGGCATACTTGATACAGCTCAATTTCAATCTGGCAAAAAGTTTAGTTTTTTAAAAACAGTATGAAATTGTAAACTCCTGATTTAGTTTTATACAAAGTATAGCTTCTTTTGTAATTTAAGTTTATTTAATAAATTTTAAAAGGTTAAATAAAAACTAGTGGATTTTAAAAGAAAAGCAGTAAAGATGAGAATGAAATAAATTAAAATTAGTTTGGTGTTGAGAAGGAAATTGTAAAATCTTTTTTAGAATATACCAAAAGCAATAATTAATTAAAGGAAAGTAATAAATTTCAAATAGTAGTAATATGTAGTTGCCTAGATTGTTTGAAAATCTAAATAATGAAGACATGTGAATCATTGGAAAATGTTTTCAATTTTCTTTTTCCTGATTTGACATCTACAAAGATAATGACAACAAATCAATATAATGAAGACATAGGCACCAAACCAGTTAATGTATCACCAATTCAAAGTATTAACAATCAATCACTGCACAGGAAAAAATATAATGTACTGAAATCTTTCAGCTCATAAATGAAAGAAAGTTGAGAGATATTTCCTCAAATTTCACAATGTTACAGGCAGAATTGTAGTCCCTCAACATTCATATATTGAGTCCCTAATCCCCAGTGCCTCGGATTGTGACTATATTTGGACATAGGGCCTTTGATGAGGTAATTAAGTTGAAATGGAGTCATTAGGGTGGGCCCTAATCCAGTATGACTGGTGCCCTTATAAGAAGACATTAGGATGCAAACAACAAAGAGGGGCAACCACATGAGCAGACAGAGAGAAGGAGGCCATCTGTGAGCCAAGGAGAGAGGTCTCAGAAGCAACCAAACCTACCAACACCTTGATCTTGGACTTCTAGCCTCAGAATTGTATGAAAACATATTGTTGTTTTTGTTATGTGGTATTTTGCTATGGCAGCCCTAGCAAATTAATACAATAATCTAACAGTTTTATATGACATTTTCAATAACAAGTTGCAAAGCTGGAAGAAACTTTTCTCAGCTATCATCAATAAAAAATAAACTTGGGCACCTGGGTGGCTCAGTTACTTAAGCATCAGACTTTGGCTCAGGTCATGACCTCACAGTTCATGGGTTCGAGCCCTGCATCTGGCTCTGTGCTGACAGCTCAGAGCTGGAGCCTGCTTCAGATTCTGTGTCTCCCTCTCTCTCTGCCTCTCCTCTGCTTGTGTTCTCTGTCTCTCTCTCTCTCTCTCTCTCTCTCTCTCTCTCTCTCTCTCAAAAATAAATAAACATTAAAAAAAATTTTAATAAATAATAAACTTCAATCCAACAATATTGAAGGAAAGGCCAAACAGTTGTTTTATTCTCTCTAAACATAAGTTATATTATGAATCTAATAAATATAATGTAGAAAGTATTAAAGAGGCTATGTAATACAGTTAATTAGTAAAAATATTTTTATGGATTTGTTTATGTTCATGAGATTTGTCAGCCTTTTAAAATTTGTAATATATTGGGGCAACTGGGTGGTTCAGTCAGTTAAGTGTCTGACTCTTTTATTGTTTGTTTAATATTTACTTATTTTGGGGAGAGCATAAGAGGGGGGAGGGCAGAGAGAGGGGGACAGAGGATCAGAAGTGGACTTTGCGCAGACAGGCTGACATCAGCGAGCCTGATGTGGTGCCTGAACTCAAGAATGGTGAGATCATGACCTGAGGCAAAGTCAGATGCTCAACTGACTGAGCCATCCAGGCGTCCCAAGTGTCTGACTCTTGATTTTGGCTCAGGCGATGATTTCATGGTTCATGAGATCAAGCCCCTCATCATGCTCCACGCTGACAGCCTGGATCCTGCTTGGGATTCTCTCTCTCCCTTTCTCTATGCCGCTACCCCACTCATATGCATGCATTCTCTCTCTCTTCCCCTCTCTCTCTCTCTGTCTCAAAATAAATGAATAAACTTTAAAAAAATAAGATTTGTAATATAACTTGAAGTCGGGAATTGTGATGCCTCCAGCTTTGCTTTTCTTTTTCAATATTGCTTTGGCTATTTGGGGTCTTTTGTGGTTCCATACAAATTTTAGGATTGTTTGTTCTAGCTCTGTGAAAAATGCTTGTGGTATTTTGATAGGGATTGCATTAAATGTGTAGATTGCTTTGGGTATTATAGGCATTTTAACAATATTTGTTCTTCCAATCCATGAGCATGGAGTGTTTTTTCATTTATTTGTGGCATCTTCAGTTTCTTTCATCAGTGTTTTATAGTTTTCAGAGGACAGGTCTTTCACCTCTTTAGGTTTATTCCTAGGTATCTTATTAGTTTTGGTGGAGTTGTAAGTGGGATTGATTCCTTGATTGCTCTTTCTGCTACTTCATTATTGGTGTATAGAAATGCAACATATTTCTATACATTGATTTTGCATGTAGTGATTTTACTGAATTTATGTATCAGTTCTAGCAATTTTTTGGTGGAGACTTTTGAGTTTTCTATATAGAGTATCATGTTATCTACAAATAGTGAAAGTTTGATTTCTTCCTTGCTGATTTGGATGCCTTTTAATTCTTTTAGTTGTCTGATTGCTGAGGCTAAGACTTCCAGTACTATGTATGTTAAATAATAGAGGTGAGAGTGAAAATACTTGTCTCATTCCTGACCATAGAGGAAAAGCTTGCAGTCTCTCCTCATTGAAGATGATATTGGCTGTGGATTTTTTGTATATGGCCTTCATGATGTTAAGGTATGTTCCCTCTATCCCTCCTTTTTGAGGGTTTTTATCATTAATGAATGTTGTGCTTTGTCAAATGCTTTCTCTCCATCTATTGAGAGGATTATACGGTTCTTATCATTTCTTTTATTGTGGTGTATCACATTGATTTGCAAATATTGAACTACCCCTGTAGCCCAGGGATAAATCCCTCTTGATCATAGTGAATGCTTCTTTTAATGTACTTTTGGATTTGATCTGCTAGTATTTTGTTGAGAATTTTTGCTTCTATGTTCATTAGGGATACTGGCCTATAGTTCTGTTTTTTAGTGGAGTCCTTTGTCTGGTTTTGAAATCAGGGTAATGACAGCCTCAGAGAATAAGTTCGGAAGTTTTCCTTCCATTTGTATTTTTAGGATAGTTTGAGAAAAATAAGTATTAATTCTTCTTTAAATGTAGTAGAATTCCCCTGGGAAGCCATCTGACCCTGGCCTTTTGTTTATTGGGAGATTTTTGATTACTGATTCCATTTATTTGCTGCTTATGAGTCTGTTCAAGTTTTCTATTCCTGTTTCAGTTTTGGTAGTTTATATATTTCTAGGAATTTATCCATTTCTTCCAAATTGTTCAATTTGTTGGCAGATAATTTTTCATAATATTCTCTTATACAGTAAAACCTTGATTTGTGAGCATAGTTTAATCTGGAAATATACTTGTAATCCAAAGCACTCATATATCAAAGCGAATTTCAAGAACCATTGGCTCAGTTGTGATCATGTCATGTTTGGCATCATGTGCTATTTGTATTGCAAGACATGGCTCATTTATCAAGTTAAAATTTATTAAAAATATTTGTTCATCTTGTGAAACACTCACAGAACAAGTTACTCACAATCCAAGGTTTTACTGTAATTGTATTTCTGTGGTACTGGGTGTTATTTCCCTGCTCTCATTTGTGATTTTTATTTAGTTGGGCCCTTTTCCTTTTCTCTTTGATAAGTCTGGCTAGGGTTTTGTCAATTTTATTAATTATGAAAAGAGACCAAGTGTTCATTGACTGATGAATGGATAAGAAGATTTGGTATATATATGCAATGGAATATTACTCAGCTATCAAAAAGAATGGAATCTTGCCATTTACAATGACATGGATGGAACTAGAGAGTATGATAACTAAGCCAAATAAGTCAAGTAGAGAAAGACAGATACCATATAATTTCACTCATATGTGGAATTTAAGAAATAAAACAGGTGAACATAGGGGGGAAAAAGAAACCAAGAAACAAACTCCTAAATACAGAGACAAACTGAGGGTTGCTGGAGGGGAGGTGGATGGGGAGATAGGTTAAATGGGTGATGGGTATTAAGGAGTGTACTTGTTGTGATGAGACTGGGTGATGTATGGAAGTGATGAATCACTAAATTTTACACCTGAAATTAATATTGCACTGTGTTAACTGGAATTTAAATAAAAAACTTAATAGATAAAATACTATTTGTAATTTATTGTGCTTTATTTTGTCATTCTACAGAAATGTTTATTATCCTACTTAATTTGTATTGTTTCTTAAAAAGGACTCCAAAAGTGTACAACCTTCATGCTCCACCAAACCTGGATCTACCCCTGCAGTTCACTGATCTCACTTCTTAGTGACAAGTGAACTCATTCTTGTCACTCCCCCAGTCCAACTGTACTCCCAAATCTGTCAAGTGAAAAGTTTCAGAAACTTCCCTCTTAATTCCCTGGCTATTCTGATTTAATAAGTCCTATGTGAGACCTGGGTATTCATACTTTTGCAGTTTTACAAGTAGTTCTGACGTATGGTCCAGGTTCTGAAAGCCACAGTCCTGCAGTGCCTGGGATGCCACGCTTTGGGACACTTGACTTACAAAGGGTGGGTCATCACTCATTATGGGTTGTGAAATCAATTCAGTGGGCCCCAATCAGCATTGTTTTAACAGAATGGAATTAAGTTAGCATGCATCACAGGGTTAGTGGTTTTTGTCAAATTTTTGTTTTGTTTCAAAATGAAATAAAATCTACAAGATCTACATTGCCTTGGGGGACCCAATTCTTAATGTCTTGGTGATTAGAAGTTTCATAGCATCGATGTCAGGGATACTAGAGACCGTTAATGACGAAAGAGAACTACCTGGATTTAACTAATTGTAAACAGCCTATCTTATTTATGTCCTTAAGGATAACTGTTACAAGACTTATGGGGAAAACTTCAGAATAGAGAAATTATGAGCTCACAGAACTTTTTTTTTTAATATAGGGATTGTAGGGGGTGGGGGGTGTGTGAACACATGCTTTGAAATCCTGGAAATACTAAAATAGCTGTAGAAAGAGGAAAAGCAACTTGAGATATTTTTTTTTTTAAAAAAATATTGTTTTACTATGGAATGTGGTAAGGAAAGGAAATAGGAGTTTGGAAAAGTTTCATTCCATGCTAGCAAAAGTTTCTATCTGTGTACCTAAGAAGTAAGTAATAACCATAGACGAAAGAACATGGTATGAAAGCAAACTATATGACATTTGTAGGGCACGAAGACTGAGTTCTTTTTACTAAAAATAAGATGCTTAAGTTATGCTGTCTGGCAAAACCTACTGAGTGTTTGTAATGTTCTAGTACCTGGATATCTTTGCTTCCTGGAGCCCTAAAAATAAAAGGACATATTTTATGTGGCATTTAGATTTAGTCCTTAACTAACCCGGGACTTAGGTTTTCACTAAGAACCTGCTGCACTTTAATTTGGGCAGCAATGAATCATCTTTTCTTCTAGCATTCATGAGCTGATCATCATAAACTTGGAAGATCTTGAAAATTAAAGGTAGTGTTTTTTTGAAGCATTTTAACAAGAAAGTTTAAAATGATGAATCAATAGGAACTGCACTTTCCTATGAGAAAAAGTATTTCATGTGTTTTAGTTTGATTCCTGTTGAGTGATGTTAGGACATTTTTCTATTAAATATATTGGTATTTACTGAAGATAGTATTGTAAATGAATTGAAGCCATGGGCTCAGGAGTCAGACAACCTTGATGGCGAAACTACTGTACTTAGTTGCGTGAGCATTTGTAAGTAGGGATACTAATGCATGTAACTCATGGAGATATTGTGAACATTAAATGAAATAATGCATACAATGTGCTTAAGATGATCCTTGGCATGTGGTAAACATTCAGTAAATTAAACACACACAGAGAAAGATCAAAGAAGAGACTTTTAATTCAACATTCATCTAACTGTTTTGTCCAGTTTCAGTTCCAATATATTGGAAACAAGCAATGTCAGGAAAAATGGAGCTGTTATTAAAGAGGAACAAAAATTGATTTTTAAAAAAGACTCTAACGGAATGATTTTCAAATTAAGGCATTGAGGATTCTCACATTTCATTTAACAACACTATTGTTTTTAAACAAATTCTGGGTTTTTAAAATTAAATATGTTGTCAATAAAAAATTTTATTTATTACTTTGTTACAATTGTATAACCTGAGATTATTTGGGCTACCCTGGGATGACCAAACTAGGAGGCACAGTTGTATGTAAGAAATGTTCACCAACAGAGGTAGGAGGGATTGGAGGAGGGGATTGTCAGGAATCAGAGGTACTTGGAAAACTTCTGTAGAGAGGCAGGGTATAAAATAGGGAGGAAAATATAGGTACATGTTAGAAATTATGAATGTTCTCATTTTCATGCTGCGTGGTGCATATACAGGTATTTATTTAATAAACAAATGTGTAACTAAACAAAAAAATAAATAAATAAAGTCCAGGCCTGGACCAAGGTTGAGACTGTGTCAAGGGCCAAGGATTATGATTAATCAAATTTTACGCACCAAGTATTGGAAAGACAACAACTGGACTTTTGATTGTGTAGGTACATTGCTGATTGAATCAGCATTGGAAGCAAGAAGAGCTCTGGACCTGAGATGGGAGGAGGGACAAGATAAGGCCTAAAAGGTCAAGGGAAAGAAGGCCTAAGAAGGTCACAAACATGGCCTAAAGAGAAAGGCTTGCGAGAAATTCCCTGTTGAGAATGATCTGGGAGCTAGGAAAAAAGAGATGTGTAGCGTTTCATTTTAAATTGTTTTCCTATTCTGAGATCTGATTTAAGTAACCTCCATTATCCAAAGCTCACAGTAAAAGTCTGCTATATAGATTAAATAAATATCATTAATAATAATAAAGTTTTCAATCATTCATTCATCACACACATATTTATTGAGTTCCTTCTGCATGTGGAATAGCACTTAGGGATGTAGGAACAAATAGAATGGACCATGTCTCTGTCCCCATGAAATTAATATATAATTTTCCAGATGATGATAAATTCTAGGGCAAAAAATGAGATAGAGTAAAGGAGAGGGAGAGCTAGGAGTGGAGGTGAAATATATTAGTGGTACTTGAGTGAATGAAGAGAAAGTAAGCACAGAGAGGGCTACTCACACAGTAGAGTGAGAATACAAGTGAGTGGGGATCCAGAATTCTGCAGAAGCAGGAAACTTCAGTAACAAATGTCTGGAAGAACATTAATCTCTTTTACAGCAAATCACAGGATCATTGGAGAAGGTTCTGGATTTCCCTTTGTATGCGGAATGTGACTTAGATCACTTGGTTTGTAAATTAAAGAAAAAGTTAATTCCAGAGGTTGGAGAACTTGGGAATGCTTCCATTATACTTCCAACACTTCAACTGTTGTTTCTCTGAATTCTTTTGTATCAGTGGTTCTTACTTTAGAGGAGCAGTACATGGGGAGCATGGGCATTTCTACTTTTTTCCAACATGGGGCTCAAACCCATAAAACCGTGAGATCATGACCTGAGCCAAGATCAAGTGTAGGCCGCTCAACCAACTGAGCCACCCGGGTGCCCCACGAATCTCCAATTTTAAAAGATAATGCCAGATTATTTTCCAAAGTAGTTCATCTAATTTGTACTCCCACCAGCAAAGTACAAGCCAGTCTACTTATCCACATCATCTTCAGTGTTTGATTATATTAGACTTCTTCAGTTAACTAATTGGGTTTTAAATGGTATCTCATTGTGGTCTTATTACCTTATAGATATTTTGTATATATTCTGGCTATCAGTTCTTTGCCAAGGTGTTACAAATATTTTGTCTTCATTTATCTTTTTGCTTTCTTAAGGATACCTTTTCATGTCAGAAGTCTTTAGTTTAATATGTCAAATTTATTGTATGATAGAAATTAGCTATCATAAATGTTTAAGCGATACCCTTGAAACATAGTGATAAGGGAAATCACCCAGTAGGCAGAGCTTCAGGGCTGGATACCTAATTATCCATTTTGTGTGAAGAAAGAAACCACCAAAGGTCAGAATATACATGGACTCTTGGATAGTAGCAGATGCTTGGCCAGCTGGTCAGGGACTATGCTTATTTCCTAGAGCTGCCATGCAGATTAAACAGCTTAAATTTATTCTGTCATAGTTCAAGGAAGCCCGAAATCTGAAATCAAGGTGTTAGTAGGGTTAGTTCTTCTGAAGGCTCTAAGGACAAAACCATACCAAGCCTCTCTCCTAGCTTCCAGTAATCACCAGCCATCCTTGGCATTCCTTGGCTTGTAGACTTATTCCAATCTCTGCCTTTATTGTCAATAATGCCTTCTTCTCCATGCACCTCTCAGTACCCTCCCTTCTTCTTATAAGAGCCCCAGTCATTGGACTTCGGGCCCACTCTAAATCTGGTATGATTTTATCTCAAGATTTTTAACTAATTATATTTACAAAGATGCTAATTCCAAGGAAGGTCACAATCTGAGTTTCCAGGTAGGCATGAATTTGGGGGAAACACTTAAACCCACTATATGGGCCTATAAGGAGAAAGACTGGAATATCAGGAAAAAGGAAACCTGGGAAGTAGGCAGATAGTTGAACATTAGAGAATGAGCATGAAGTATAAAGAGCCTGAAAACATGTAACACCTACCCAAGATCAACCAACATGGAAGGGGTACCAAACAGCCAAGTAGACAAAAATGACTCAGCCAGGTGACATTATTCATCCTCTCATCAACCACCCATTGCTAGCACAATGGGAAAATGGATGAAATACCTTTGTCTCAGGGAGAGAGACTATGCATATGCCCAATACATGCTCCCGTTCACCACGGCTAATTTAACTATTGCACCTGCCAAATGTATAACCTGCAAGCAAGAGAGACCAATTCTGTGTACCACATATAGTATCACACTCTTCTGTATCTTGTTTTCCTCGCACAACAATAATTGAATTATTGTGGGAATTGCAGAAAATCATTTGGATTAGCTGGAAATTAATTATTTTTAGTGGCCATGTAATACTCCATGGCATTCCAAAACTTTTCCTGCTATGGCTTCCATTCACATACAACACCCTATCAAATTCCTCTTGCTGTAGGGAAATGGGACAAGTACCCAAGGACAAGAGATGGTGAGGACACCTGAGAAGACCCTATGTGACCTGTCCCCTCCCACCCCCATCAAACAGCATGCTCCTGCTCCAGTTTCACAGTTCGCATCCAAATTTAACAGTTCAGAGAAGAGTTGAGTTTCTGCAGCTGGTAAGTTTAATTTTGGGAACTAATTATATTTTTTAAATCCATTTTCGGCCCCAAGCTAATAAAGCTACTATTCTCTTAAATGATGAAAGCAGAGAAAACTCTTTGAAGAACTTTCCAGGACACTTGGCAGTAAGATAATAGAGTTGAAAAAGTTAGCTGCAAAAACATTCTCAGAGTCAGAGTAAGTGGAGGAAGGTCAAAAGCAATTATCCAGTGTAGGTCCTTTTAAGGATCACTGTATACATACAAGCCTCAAATTGATTTAGGAAGGGGAAACGGAGATGGTGAAAGAGAACATGTCTACCTTCCAGCTGCCAAAAAGTAGCAGCTGCTACAGGATGCCCTTACATGGAGTTTGTTTCCTGTTGTCCCCGAGTGAAGTCTGCCGGGACCAACTAAGGCAAGTGGTATTTGCCATTTCCTGGAAGACAACCACAAGGCCAACTCTATAATTACCCCAGAGCCCGTGTCTAAGCACCACAGCTGTAATCAGGCTTTGGTCACTGGGGTAAGAAACTTACTGGGGCTCTGGGTAGGTATGTTGGGCATGTAGAGTGAAGGGTCCAAACCACATCTGGTCAGATCCTACCAGGAAAGCTTTGCCTCTACAGGTGCCGCAAGAAACATCTCTGTATGAGGCAGCTGTCAACCACCTCAAACTGCTCTGCTGTCCAAAATACCTGCATGAGGGCAACATTTCATGGGAGCAAATAAAGATTTTTTTGAATATTTAGAGGTGCAGTTTATATTGGCAACAAATCCTACATTAGGCCAAGCTGAATAGTTTTGTAGCCGTTCTTGTCTTGCCTAACTGGATCTCAGATTGAAAAATCACTGCTCTACCAGCTAACTGCCAGTTTTAAATGACTTCTAGGAAAAGTCCACCAACAATTTCATTTCCCTGCAATGCAACAAGCAGCATGTTAGCTCTGGTTAACGTCAGCATCTGTAATTTCATAACAAACAAACCAGGTCTCATACCATGTCTAAAATATGTGGCTATTTATAATAACTTCCCTTGGAAGCTATAACTCTTTGTTACCGTAAATAATAATCAAAATGCCTTCTAAAGCATACCTACTTTTCTTGATTAAAAACTAAATTATTGTACATGATTTGGTTTTGTCTCAAGAAATGTCTATAACTTTTTAGAAGTGGTTTTCAGACTGTATCCCAAGAACTGTGTCTACATAAGAAATCTTCCCATAGGAATAAACAGATAAAAAGCAGAACTGTTCTGATTAAAGCAGTTTGACATTCTTGCTCCTCCTTGCATTACTTCCCATAAAATAAAATAAGTAGATTAAAAAGTAAACTGTAGTACTTGGTGAGTTAATATAATCAATTTAAATTTTTTTATTTGCAATAATTATAAATTGACAAGAAGTTGCAAAAATAGTATAGAGAGGTCCCATGAACCCTTTACCCAGCTTCTCCAAAACTAACATTTTGCTTAACTGTAGTACATTATCAAAACCAGGAATACTCTTACTATAGAATTTACTCAAATTTCACTAGTTTTCACATACACTCCCATTGTATGGTTCTATGAAATATTATCAGCATATAGATTTAATCACCACTGAACTCCTTCACGATGCCTAGTCATACCTCCCTCTTCCCCCATCCCTAACCCCATTGATCTATTCTCCACTGATCTGATTCCTATAATTTTGCTATTTTAAGAGTGGAATCATGTAGTAACTAATATTTTGAGTTAGGCTTTTTTCATTGAGCATAATGGCTTGAGATTTATCCAAGTTGATGTGTATATAAATAATACCTTTGTGTTTCAGAATAGTACTCCATTGTATAGATTTACCTCAGTTTGTTTATTCATTCACCTTTTGAAGGACATCTGGGTTGTTTTTAATTAGGGCTATCACAGTTAAAGTTGCTAAAAAAAATTTGTATACAGATTTTTATGAGAGTAAGTTTTAATTTTCCTAGGATAAATGTCTAAGAGGGCAATTGCCAGATTGTTAAGTATATGTTTAATTCTCTAAGAAACTGCAAAACGTTCTCTGGAGTAATTGTCTGCCTTTGTATTTGACCAACTATGTGTGAAAGATCCAGTTTCTCTGTATTCTTGTCAGCATTTGGTGTTAAATCAGTATTTTCCCTCAGGCTACTTAGTGTGTAGTGGGGTAATCATTTATTTTTAAGATCAATATTACCTGTCTTTCCTTTGTCTGATTTAAAATTGAGTACTGTTTAAATTATTAAGAATAGTACTCCCCCAGAAATAAAATTAGCATAAAAATACATGTGATGGTACGAACTCAAGGATAGCTATTCCAGACTGAATCTAATGGATGAGATTAATGATCTGGTCCCAGATCTAAATATTCAGAAACTTTCATTTACTCATTGACTTAGAAGTAAAAAGGTACATAGGCATTGAGCCATGTCAAAAGAACTTCTAAAAGATCTATCTGCAGGCTAGAAAATTAGTTGTAACGATATCAGGCAAACCTGGCCTAGAGAGAGGGTACCCATTTCCTCTCATGGTACCATTTCCTCTCATGGTGGGTCGATCCAAGAGCGCAAACCTCAGAGCAAATGTTTACAGAAGGAAAGGACAGGATGTGGATGTTCTTACAGGCATTTTTATTAAGCTATGCTAGCCTGATGAAAGGCTGCCTTCGCTTTAGATATTCCCTGATGAATCATAATCACAGTATGTGAGATGAAATCATCCTTTGGCCATGACTGTGTGGAAGAAAAAGGTCTACTTTTAATCTCCTTTCTACCGCAGAGTCACTTACCTTTTTTGGATTTCACACTGCAACATGAGCCTGCTTCTTTCAATTTCCATTAACATGCCAATTCCCAATTGTACTAATTTTCGGTTATTACATTTTACAATTGACTTCCTTACAGTCAACGTATTATAATAGTGCTATATGGTGACAGAGGGTAGCTACACTTTTGGTGAGCATAACGTAATGTATAGAGTTGTCAAATCAGTATGCTGTATATCTGAAACTAATGTAGCATTTTGTATCAAATATACTTTAATATTTATTGAATGTGTGTATATATATATGTGTGTGTATATATATATATATATATATATACACACACAGATTTATATATATATATATTTATACATAATTTACTTATATACATATAAATTAAAATACTGACTTCCTAAGGATGCTTAAGCTCACTCTCATAGAGCAGTAAACTACTAAATCAGAGGATAATTCTAAACTTGTAAACAATCAGTCACAACCTTAGCATGTAATTTTCTTTAAAGATTTTGTTAAACATAAAAGCAGTACATGCAGTAAATGATTCAGGCTTGTAAGTCTTGAGCATGTCATTCCCTGATGTGATTGTATCAACTTCTTACTGGCATTTTAATATAGTTGTCTTTTATCCTAAATTTTAGGGTCTATTTTACTTTGGTGTCTGCATCACTCTAATCCATGAACTGAATACATTAAAACCCTAAATAAAGGCGATGTAGATAATAACATTAGCATTTGTTTGAATTCTAACCATACAAAAGAGTATCTAACCACAAACCCAAAGAGCACTGGTAATTGGTACCATGCAGACATAACTGTTATGAGAAAAAGACTTGGAGAATTCTTTGAAGTTCAAAACTTAATGTAGTCTCTTAGATTTAAAATGATCTACCTATGGGGCACCTGGGTGGCTCAGTCAGTTTAGCATCTGACTTCGACTCAGGTCATGATCTCGCCACCCATGGGTTTGAGCCCCACATCAGGCTCTGTGGTGACAGCTTAGAGCCAGGAGCTGCCTCAGATTCTATGTCTCCATCTCCCTGCCCTTCCCCAACTCGCACTCTCTTTCTCTCAAAAATAAACAAACATAATAAATAAAAAAAAATAAAATAAAATGATCTACCTCAAAGACTGAGGTATTTCCTTTCTGAAAATGTTTTCATTACATTCAAGCAGTATGACATTGTCTTCCTTTATGATTGTGGTTGTGTAGAGTGCCATTTTTATTGAGTTATTTTGGCTGTATTAGTTACAGGCTAAGAGATCCTGAAGTCTAGCAGCTAATACAATATAGAAGTTTATCATTGTCTCTCATGTGAAAGTTCAGAGATAAGACAGTCCAATGTTGGGAGGGTATCTGTGCCATCCTCATTAAGAACCTTCCATCTCTGGATCTAAAGCAGATGCTCTAACACCCCCCATCATGTGTACATCCCAGGTAGTGAGAGGAAATAAAGGAGAAGACATGTGTATTACTCGTTTCTTTTAAGGTGTAACCTGGAAGTCGTACATATCACTTCTATTGCCATTCTATTTCAAGAACTTAGTCATAAGGGCACAGCTAGCTACAAATAAATCTGGGAAATAGAGTCTCCAACTAAAAATCAGAGTGCCCAACTATGACTCAGGAATTTTAATATTAGAGAAAGACAAAACAGATATTCATAGAGAACTTTCTGCCTCTCCCAGAGTGACCAGTTATTCCTCAGTTACAGCCAGCTCCTTGTTCCTTCCATTATTTTCAGGATGTCAAGTTCCAAATAAAATGAACCGGAAAACAGGGACTTTTGCCCTCAAAGATGCTGTTCAAATTATAATCCAAGGAACTCCACGCCTACTTCTAGAGTCTAGAATCTGAAGTGCATCCCCTTATTCTGGTATCTTGATAACATTCACCAATTTCTTTTGATAAATGCACTGCAGGGATAAACAAAGGAATATGGATAGGAAGGTGAGAGAAAATGTCTTCAAAATCTGTAAACCAAAGTCTCTATGAGAGTAAAAGTTTATGGGTTTTTTTCCAGCCTTCTCACATTGCTAATATGGTAGTAGCAGCATCAGCTGTGGTTGCAGTAACAGTAATAGTAGTGGTAGTAATTGTCGTGGTAAGAGTAATAACCGTTGCCTTTTATTGCACACTTGCTGTGTGTCAGGTGTTTCAGAAGTTATTTTCCTAAACTGTTTTGTTGAATTCTCCTTTGCAGTAATTTTTCCCTTAAAAGTGAAGCTGAAGCAAAGTGATGTGAAGTATCTTGCCCCAAGTTGCAAGGCAAGAAAGTAGTAAAGCCAGGATTTTAATATAGGCAATCTGACTCCCTGTATTATACAGTATGCCTAAGAGATACCCTTTGCTCAGCCTTGCTGGACACTTTACATATCTATCAGCTCATTTTATTCTCACGATAATCTCACAATACTATTAACAAATGGGAAAAACTGAGGATGAAGAGACTAAATAACTTTAGTCATAGCCATTTAAGTAATAGAATGAGATTTAGACCCAGGCAGTCTGATTCATAATTCAGAGCTCATGCTCAGAACTGTGCTCACTAGCAGAATCCTCATACTGGGGAAGAAAGCGTAAACTAACGTGACCTTTTAGTCTTCTAATAAACTTTCCATTTTGCCTTCTAATTCAGCTGGAGCACACTGGAATATCACATTAAAACAGCTTCCCAGGAGTGAGCAGGTGGGTTTGTAAAACTAGATTTGTTTTGTCTGATGAGTCATCTTTGTCTTGTGTCTGGTAAAAATGAAGTTGTTTTGTCTCACTGTGGCCCTGAGAGGTATTTAAGGTTATATCCAAAGATGTCTTGAGTTTGTCATCTTTGTCTGACTATAAAAATAAAACCAGATGGCACGCTGCAGGTATCAGCATGCTGGTTGAGTGCATGGAGGTGGAAGGTATGAGAGGTCAAGTGAGTGACAGGAAGTTTCTTAGCCATACTATTGCAATGCCTTCCTCTCTCTCTCTCTCTCTCTCTCTCTCTCTCTCTCTCTCTCTCTCCATCACTCTCTCTCTCTCTCCATCACTCTCTCTCTCTCTCTCTCTCTCTCTCTCACACACACACACACACACACACGCACACAACACTTACATACACTGGAAACAGCTGCCTATGAGCACCTATATCCAAGAATTTTCCTATTCCTCAGATATCCATCAGCAAGGCCAACCCTAGAAAAAGACTGTAAAATACAATACACATTATCCCCTCTCCCCTACCTCTGTCTTCCTTCTGTCCTTGTTTTAGGGTGTCTACAAGCTGCCCTCTTGAGAGTTGCAACCTCCTCACAGAGACCACTGCCATAACTAGAGCTCTCTGTCCCTGCTTATGTTTAACCAACCCATTCATTTATTCAATAAATATGTATGGAATGGCTACTATGAGCCAGACACTGTTCGAGGCTCTTGAGATATTGTGGGGAGCAAAACAGACAAAAGTCCTTGCCCTTGAGAAATATTCTAACAGAGGCAAGTAGGAAATAAACAAGTCACATTATAAATGAGTACATTATTTCGTTTGTTAGTTTGTTATTAATACTGTGTAAAACCAGAGAAAAGTTGAGTAGGGAAGAAGGATCAACAAAGCTGAGGGGAGAAGGCAAAGGTGTGTTTTGAAATATGAAATAGTGTGATCAATGAGAAAAAAGTAGAGCAAAGACTTGAGTTTGGAAGAAAGCAAGTGGATAAACTAGGAAAAAACATTCCAGGCATAAGGAACAAGTACAAAGGTCCTGAGACAGAGAGTGTCTGAAGAGTTTGAGGAAGTGCAAGGAGGCAGAGTTCTAGAACAGAGTAAGTGAGTGAGGGGAGAGTAGGAGATGAGGTTAGCAAGATGGAGGTAGCCATATCCTCTAGACCTTATAAACCAATGCAAGGATTTTGGATGTTAAATTGGGTGCAAATGGAAAATAAGTTACATTTTCTCTTAAATTTAATTGATATAGACAAAATATTTCTCCTCTTCTAAGAAAACATATAGAAACCTAAGAAATAACATAATGGGGTGGACCAGTGGCCTAGTCAACTCAATCTTCTACATGTAACATGTTTCCAACTTGCTGAGTAGAAGAGCCTTGTGTTATATCCTAATCACTAACCTCCCCTTAAAAATCTATTAGACATTTATGTAGAAGTGCACATAATATTCTTTTAGTTTGCATAAACTCTTGTGAGAAGATAATCTGTGTTGAAGATAGGGTGCTCTGACCCTTCAAGATTACCTCTTGGGTCCTCCATTTACATAGCAGCCGCTACCACTATGCCAGCCCTCTGTCACCATGAACCCAAGACTTTTACAAAATTAAAACACAAACACAGTTTCTTCCAATAACAATTTAAGGATTTAGGTGCCTTAGACATTAGGAACCTTGTTTAAAGCCACAGTGTTCTCTTTTTAGCCCCAAATTAAAATAAATGAAGTAATTCTTTGCTCTGGTTTTCTTTTTTATGTTAATTACTATTTATCCATTTCCTAATTAAGAAGGGCTATATGAGATAAAATTATTAAGTATTCAAGGGGAAATATTTATATTTAGATTTATACTTATTTAGAAGAGAATATTTTTTTCATCCAAATTTATCTTGTTAAGACACTATATTTGTTCAGGAAAAACACAGTAAGCTACTTGAGTGAAGGGTGAGACCCCAAGGGAATGCTTGAGTAAAACAAGATCGTTGATGAAATAGTCAGCAAATTAAGGGGAAATGAATAAGAGGTTGGAGCAAAACTATCCTTTAGGAAGAGGAAGAAGCCAGAGAGGTCAGAGGCAGGGATCCAGAGAGGGGAGACAGTCTGGAATAGAACAGCCACAAAGAGACCTAGAAGAGGAAACACATTGGCTATGGACTTTTTTACAGGGATTTCTGCACCCTTTGTTCTGTGACCTTCTCTCTATGACCCCACAGGGGATCACTAACTAGACATTTTAAGCTTCTCTAAATTATTTAAATTTTAAAAAAGCAGCCCTGAGTCAATACAGCCATGAAATCTAGAGATACTATTTAATCTTAATAAGTAGTAATAATTCCCTTCCTTAGGGATTTTTAATGCTTGAATTATTTGCAGTATTGGACAGTCATTATCTTCTCCCAGTGATAGAGGAAATAGACACCTGTTATTAATCCTAGGTTGCATAGGATGACATCACTAGGGCAGCAAGAAAGCAAATGGCTTAGAAAGGGAAAGGAAAAGTATTAACTATATTATAGGACAGGGTTTTTCAACCTTGGCACTGCTCACATTTTGAACAAGATAATTCCTTGTTGGGAAGTCAGGGGTACCTGTTCTGGGCATTGTAGAATGTTTAGAAGCACCCCTGTCTGATGTTGTTACACTAACATGCCAGTAACACCTTCTCAGTCATGGCAATTAAAAATATCTCCAGATTTTGCTAAATGCAAAATCATCCCCAGTTGAGGCTGGCTATCATGGAAGATCCACTTCTGCCACACCTAACTCTTAGTTCATGTTTACCACCCCCCGCCAAAACTATCTAAAAACAATAAGGAGGCTGATACACCTGTGCTTTTGGAAACTACAACTGAAGTAGCAATTAAAAAGCAGAAATAAAAAATAGACTTTCAGAATTCTGATTACATGGGTTCCAACCTTAATGCCTTTGCAGTAACTTTGTGAATATTTTGCATAGACAAGAGACTATATAAATTGGTGTTTGTTAATGTGCTCAAGAACTGTAACCCACATGGAAAAAAATTTTATCAATTACTGAAGGAACTGGAAGGTTGAATCTTTTATTTCCTTGATCAAAAGGTGAGCTTAGCCCTTCCCCTCTTCTTTTGAGTGAAATAAAGACATAGTTTGAAAATGCACCTACCCATTTGGCTCAATAGTTAAGTCTTGTCTGGCTATAGTGTAAAAATAGACCTTCTTCTGTCTGAACCTGAAAATAGTACTTCCCCAACAAAAGCCAAATGTCTTAGAGCTGCAAAAGATGTTTACTTTTATAAAAAAGCCTTTTCCTCTGGTGTTTATTTTAGGATCATGTAGGTGTTCTAGTGGAAGTAGGCAGGTATATAAGGCTTAGAGACAAACCCGTAAAAGCACGCTTCCCACCATAGGTGAGGAAGTCTTGTGGTAGTCACAACTGTCTACATGTTAGGTTGGGAATATATGCTGGGGTAATATATATCCTTCCCTTTTGAAAAGTTGTGGATATACTGAAATAATAATGACCATAATTAATCTTTTTGGAGCACTTTATATTCATTCATTCCTTCATTCATTCATTCAACAGTTATTAAAAACCTACCATGCAATTTGCAGTCTACATTGTCTCTCAACTCTGCTGCTTTAGGGCAGAATTGGCCACAATCAAGATATTAAAAAATGAAGATGGTTGTGTGCCAATGGGCCACAGTTTGTCAACCCCTAAAATAGAGAAAAAAGAATCAGGAGTTCAAGGGGGCCACAAGTTTTAATGTTTATTTATTTTTGGGCGAGAGGACAGAATGTGAGTGGGGGAGGGTCAGAGAGAGAAGGAGACACAATCCTAAGCAGGCTCCAGGCTCTGAGCCGTCAGCACAGAGCCCAATGCGGGGTTCAAACTCACCAATGGTGAGATCATGACCTGGGCTGAAGTCAGAGGCTTACCCAGCTGAGCCACCCAGGCGCCCCAAGGGGCCACCAGTTTTAAATAGGATGGATGATCAAGTGAGCTTCATTGAGAAGGTAACATTCAGTACAAAACTAGAAGGAGGTGAACAAGTCAGACTTGTGGTTACAGAGAGGAATAGCATTCCAAGTGGAGGGAGCAGCCAGTGCTAAAGTCCTGTGGCAATAGTGTGTCTGGTGTGATTCGAAGCATCGAGAAAGAGCTCTGTCTGGTTAAGGCACAGTGAATAAGTGACCCTACTTGTAACCACTCTCACTTAATGGAACGTGTTTTACTACAACTAGTAAGGGCCCAGAAATCGGCCTTTTTCGGGCATAGAAAAGATAAGCAGCATTGATATCTTTTGTGTTGTCCTCATTAAGGCCTTGTTTCAACTTAATACTGAGAACAAAAGCAACAGATGAAGGCAAAATTGCCTAACCATAGAGGTTTCCTCTAGGAATCTTTAACCAACACATTCTAATCCTCAGCAGAGTTCACAGAATGAAGGTTTATAATCAAAAAGCGACATAAAATACCGCCTTTTTATTCACTCGGCCTGTTTATTCCTGAAGTGTTTTTAAGAACTAACTAATGGTAGTATTTACAGAACCAGAAAGCAGGCTTGTTCTTTCTAAATTGTCAGTAAACCTAATGTCTAAAGAAGACTCTAGCTCTTGATCTGGATGTGCTGCAAAGCACGAATAGCATGAGCTTCCAGATGCCATGAGAGCAAAGCCAGTCTGTGTTCTCAAGTCCACAGGCTCACTCAGAGTGGGCCAGCACACCTGTGTCTGTAATGAGCCTCAGTGGACCTGAGCAAGCCTTGGTGGTGATATATGTGGGAAAATGTTTTCATGTAATGTTTGATGGAGCCAGCCTGTAATGCAACCTAGAATAATAACTTTTAATTTATACCCCATTTTGTTCCACAAAAATATGTTTATTAGGAAAGGATAACATAGACAAGAGATAGAGGGTAACACAGAAGCCTCGGTAAAGCCACCAAAACCTCACTGCCCTCTCAAGCCTTGCTCCATACCTTCCTCATCTTTACCTGTACTTGAGGTCCCCTGGAATTCTTCCAGCTGCCGAATGCACACTGTGCCCTTCTGAGCAGGAATGTCTGTGCCCCATCCCCTTTCACTCAGTTAACTTATATTCATCCTCATGTTCAAAGAGCACTTCTTCCCAATTAAATTCAGTATTCCTGTTACACACTTGCATGCTATGAAGCTTACTCTCCTTCATAATACTTTTCAGTGTGTAGTTTATACGTTCTTCGAGTGATTATATCAAATTGTGATTTGGCATGCTATCCTAGGCTTATCACAATTCATTATAAACATTCCTTTTTTTAAAAGTTTTTTACTTATTTTGAGAGAGAAAGCATGTGAATGGGGGGAGAGGCAGGGAGAGAGACAATTCCAAGCAGGTTCCACACTGTCAGTGTGGAGCCTGACATGGGGCTTGAACTCGAAACAGGGAGATCATGACCTGAGCCAAAAGCAAGAGTTGTTTAACCAACTGAGCCACCCAAGGTGCCCCTCGTCATATAAACAGTTCTAAATGGGGCAAAACAAGGTAATTAAAGAACACAATTTTCTCAGGGTCTGGTTTAATGCAAAGGTGAAATAACATTAGTGGAATTGAGAGAGAGAGGGACTGTATGTCCTTCAGACCCTTTCCAGAAATATTTCTTTTAATTAGTATTATGGTTTGATTAGACAGCTGGAAGTTGAAGGTTATATGCTCTGTGAACACATAAAGAGCAAACCCCCATTCATTCTTTGACAATCAGCTGAAAGGAGTATGATTATTTAATTGACTGTTGTTCAGAATCAAGCATGCATTCAGCTGGAGAAAGAATGATTCATCAGGTCACTCATTTGTGAAAGATGACAGTGGTTGATACTCCCCTCTTGTGGCCACTTGGAAGTATACCGGCTCATACATAGGAGTGTAGAAAGGCAAATGAGAAATCAAATTCCTTTATTCAAGTCAGGAACCTGAGAATCAGTCATTCTTTAATCCTTCTCAATGTCAGACCAGTTTTTAAAAATTGTCAGGATGTTTAGCAACATCTCCAAACAAGAGTCATTAGACTTTGTATTAAATCTTTAATGATTAACATTTAAAAAGCTTTTAAAGGCTCAACATCTGAAATGATAGAGGATTTAATGCAAATATATGAGAGACCTGATCATTTCTTGCACATTACCTTTCCTTAATTATATATGCCTTATCTCAATTTGGTCCCCCTCAAGTAGCACTTTTGTAGATTTGGAACTTTGGGGAAGTGTGAGGAGGAATGATCTGGTGGATGAAGCAATCAATAACATCACAAATGCTCACTTTACAAATATTTATTGAGTACTTGCCACTGTAGGGAATCATAGTGATATAAAAAATAATCCCTGTCTTAAAATATTACCTGGGAGGGGAGAAGGGACTTATATACATATCTATATTATGTGATGAAGAGTGATAAATGCCAAAGAAAAAAACTTTAATTTGCTGTTGATAAGCTGCTTCTTCAGAACCAACACATTCTACTGCAGGACAGATATGGATATAGCGCTTATTCTGCATCAGGTATTCCAAGCACCTTTTCAGATAATATACTATTTACCACACACCCATTAGGATGGCTACTATGCAAAAAGAAAATAACAAATGTTGTCAAGGATGTGGGGAAATTGGAATCCTTGTGCACTGTTATTGGGAATGTAAAAGGGTACAGCTACTGTAGAAAACAGTATGTTTCTCAAAAAAAAATTAAGTAAAATTACCCTGTGGTCCAGCAACTCCACTTCTGGGTATATACTGAAAAATTGAAAGCAGGATCTCAGATATTTGTTCACCCATGTACACAGCAGCATTAGTTACAATAAGTAAAACATAGAAGCAACCCAAGAGTCCATTGACAGATGAATGGATAAGCAAAATGTGGTGTATACATACAACAGAATATTATTCAGCTGTGAAAAAGAAGGAAATTCTGACACATGCTATGGTATGTTAACCTTGAAGACATTATGCTAAGTGAAATAAGCAGTCACAAAAAGACGATTACTGTATGATCCATTCAGATGAGGTACTTAGAATAGTCAAAATCATAAAGACAGAAAGTAGAATGGTGGTTGCCAGGGGTGGGGGCAGGGAGGAATGGGAGTTATTGTTTAATGGGTACAGAGTTTCAGCCTTACAAGATGAAAAGAGTTCTTGAAACAGATGGTAGTAAGGTTGCTCATTATAAACACAGTTAATATCACTGAACTGTAGGTTTAAAAATGGTTAAGTAGGTAAATTTCATCTTGTGTATATTTTACCACAATAAGAAATTCTTTTAAAAAATGCTGTTGAAGTCCAGAGAAAGAATAACTTTTTTTTTAATTTACTGTAGGTTTAAAAATGGTTAAGTAGGTAAATTTCATCTTGTGTATATTTTACCACAATAAGAAATTCTTTTAAAAAAATGCTATTGAAGTCCAGAGAAAGAATAACTTTTTTTTTAATTTTTCTAATGTTTATTTTTTGAGAGAGAGAGAGAGAGAGACACAGCATGAGCAGGGGAGGGGGCAGAGAGAGAGGGAGACACAGAATCCAAAGCAGGCTCCAGACTCCGAGCTGTCAGCACAGAGCCCAATGCGGGGTTGGAACCCATGAGCCATGAGATCATGACCTGAACAGAAGTCAGATGCTTAACCTACTGAGCCACCCAGGCACCCTGATAAAGAATAACTTCTATCAGAAATAGCAGAGAAATCTTCTTGGAAAGGAAGCATCTAAGTTGGACCTTTAAGCATTGGTAGGGTTTAAGCATGGAAATTTCCAGCAGAGGAAACCACGTAAGGAAAAGCATAGAGGCAGAAAAGAAAATGTTGGTGTTCAGTTAAGTAAATGGCAAGATAATGTATAACATGGCGGTTGGCTTTAAACAACTGGCTCGTGCGTTTAGAATTGACTTGGTGGGCAGTGAGAAGTTATTGAGAGCTTTTAAGTAGGAGAGGGATGGGATGTGAATTACGCTTTGAGATGATTAAATTTTTAAAATTCTCTTCAAGATGGATTGGATTGGTAAGGGAGGAAGTATCTGGAACTGAGGTCAAAAATTAGTGTTCTGTGGCTCATAGACCTGTTTTATTTGGCTTAAAAAGTGTTGAGCAATATTTAATAATCACAGAAAGTTTCAGATTTCTGGCTTCTTTTTAAAATGCTAAAATGAGGGGCGCCTGGGTGGCGCAGTCGGTTAAGCGTCCGACTTCAGCCAGGTCACGATCTCGCGGTCCGTGAGTTCGAGCCCCGCGTCAGGCTCTGGGCTGATGGCTCGGAGCCTGGAGCCTGTTTCCGATTCTGTGTCTCCCTCTCTCTCTGCCCCTCCCCCATTCATGCTCTGTCTCTCTCTGTCCCAAAAATAAATAAAAACATTGACAAAAAAATTTAAAAAAAAATGCTAAAATGATCTGGCAACAGCAGACTGTCATTTCCCCATGACAGTAAGACTACAGGAGTTGAGTAACAACTACCATCTTTCCGTGGACCAAATATTTTCCAGCTCCCAAGTACCAAGGACTCCTTCTTGTCTTCCTAACACAAAGGCCTGGTGTCAGGTGCCAGTCATCATTGTCTGGGGTGTGTGGTTTTCCTACTTCTGACCTTCTTTCTTAGTATATGTGACCTTCCTGATCCATGAGGGCAATTGCATTTGTGGCAATGAAATTTGCATTGTCCAGAGAGAGACAACAGTTGGATGTGAGGAGACCAGAACTTTCATCAGGAATATGATCACAGGATAAGAAGAAGGACATTTGCAAGAGATCTTTCCCCTGCTATTTTTTCTCGATCTCACCAACTATTAAATACAATATGAGAAGTGCTGAATTGGATGGAAAAAAATTATAATTATGAAAATTTTGACTAGATTTCCTCAGAAAGTCAACTATAACGTCTCCAAAGTTATTCTGTGTGTGTTCTTCCATAAAAGTTTTTAGAGTAATGAATTCTGTTATAAATACTATATAGAGTTCAACAGAAAAATAGGAATGACTCAGTTTCTCCAACCATAAGTTCTGATAGTCAATTGATTACACCACAGTAAACGGTACTTTTAAGCATGAGATGTGTTTCAGTCAGTTAGTGAGGCTCATTAGTCAAGGGGGCAAAATTGGCTCATTAGAGGTACAAAAGCATCCTTTTTTTAATATATAAAACATAGCTATGGGTATAGTACATAACCGGATATACAGAATATCTGTGGCATTACAATTGCATGGAGAGGGGACACAGGAAAAAAGTTCAAAGGACCCCTTGGGAGAGTGATATTGAAAAGAATATTTGAGAAATACTAGAGAGAATGGACATTGAACAAATCATTTGTTTTGTCTCCATCTGAATTGCCAACCAGTTAATGCCAGTGTAGACTCTAACCATTTCTAATCTGCTTGCTTATCATTTGTGAGAGATTGAGCCTCAGTCACAGCATCACCAATGCTCATGTGTACAGACCACACAAAAGCTCTGTAACAAATCCAGTACTTTTCATAGCCAAAATATTGACAAAAATACAGATGTCCTTGCTCAAAACCATGAAGAAAACACAATCACCAGAACAAATTTCCAGAATAGGATCACTTACTTCATTACACAAGCTGTACTTCTTAGTCTAAACCATCTTGCTCTGGGAACTTACCACTGCAGCCAAAAAAAATCAGACAGATTTGGAAGAGGGTGGTTTTTGGCTAATACCAGCAAAGTGACCTCACCCATGAGAAGGCCTGAGTGCAAACTTCAGTGTTGGTGAACAAGACACATCCTGCAAGTCAAATGCACAGAAGCATGAAGACATCCAGCTGCCCCTCAACTTAGACAAGAGATCTGAACACCAGGTGCTTCGATAGCCTGGGTTCTGTGTCTCTCCCAGTGTGAGGTCAGAGTGAGAGTGCGGCTAACCTAGCTCACGTTGCTCGTGCATGGCCAGCCCAAATTCCCCCAAACTCAATGAGTGTTCTGTCTGAGAAAAGACAACAGCACAGGACTCCAGGGATTGATGTGAGCAGCTGCTGTGTTTGCAGAGCTTGACTAAAAGGATGTGTTTCATCCCTCACAGAGGATATTAGCAGTTCATGTGAAAAGAGGAGGCATTCTAATTCTTTTTGTAGGAGGCTCCATGACAATCTCTAGCAGTGTTTGGCTTTCTTATTGGTGGCCTTCATCATCATCATCATTATCTTTTTATTATTATTTACTGAGCCCTAATCCAGTCATGCATTAGACGAAGCACTATGTAAACATCATCTCTTTTCCTTGAAATTACCCTGTGAAGTAGGCATTATTATCATCCTCATTTGAAAGATGAAAGAGGACATGGAAACACAGAGAGGCTAAGTAACTTGTCCAAGGTCACACAAGTAGGAAGCATCAGAGCGAGGGCTTGAATTCAGGTCTGTCTGACTCATCAATTCTCTACTGCTTCCTCCAGAGAGAAGAAGGATTTTGAACATGTGTTGCATCCTCTGAGGGCTTGATTGGTGTCATCTAGATTGAGAGGTAGTCGAATTTATTTCTAGTAGTATTCAATGGCATCAGTGATTAGCAAGATCCTATCAAGTCTTTCTGATGTCCTTTGATAATCTAGCACCTGATGAGGAAGTGGGCACAAAAGATTGGAGGTATGAGAAGACAGCAGGCATTTTAGAATTTACCAATTCTGAATCAAAGCTATGGATATATGTACCTAAATGTAACTCTTTGGGCTGGAACTCAGATATATGTGTCTTGCACCTTGATAATGCATTTGACATTCCATATTCTTAGCCAAGTACCATTAGACTAGGTTCTTTTGGAATCTTTCAATGTTGATTAACAACTTCTCAGAGGAAAGGAAGGAAGGAAGGAAGGAAGGGAGGGAGGGAGGGAGGGAGGGAGGGAAGGGAAGGGAAGGGAAGAAGGAAAAGGAAGGAAGGAATGGGGAAGAAAGGAAGAGAGAGGAGGGAAGGAAGGGAGGGAGGAAAGAGTAAAGAAAAAATATTTCTTGTTATTATGATGAAGGACTTCAAGAATACAAAAAGACAGAACTCATAACCACTAAATAAAAATCTGCTAAACAGGTGCAAGAATATCATGAACTGGGCCACATAAAAACAGGTATAGATTTTTATTAACCTGAGAATAATCTGAAACAATTTCAGAAGAAATCTCCTGTTTCCTTTCTCAAGCCACTGCAGCTTTACTTCTTTGACTTTCAACTTTACTTTTTAAACTCAGCTCTTCATCACTAAGTTATGCTCAATCATTATCTCCCAGATTTCTCATCTGTTCCTAGATTCCCAGTTAATCACATAATGTCTCCCATTTCCATAATCTCTTGCCATGGCTCCTCGGGGGTTAGTCACTGCCTGGAAAGTTGTATGAGATCAGAAGCCCTGCTCTGAGGCCCATGATTGAGCCACCTCTCACCAGCCATGTCCTCTACCCCCATTGGGTTCCACTATGTTTTCCAGACACCACAACCTCTAAAGGGCATCACTATCATTGATCCGACCTTATCAGGACTCTGCCTCTGCTGAGCACTGTCACCGCAAGTCAGCATCACTACCACCATCCCCCTGAGGGTCTACACGGTGTACTATTACTTGTGGCTGGTGCCACTGAGATGCCAAAGTAACTCTGTGTGCTCTGGAGTCATCCATGCACTGAAGCCTACTGGGCTTGCATTGCACTGAGTCACATGGGTATGAAAGCAAAGCTGCTTATGCCCTGGATATTCAAGAGATTTGATTAAATGGCTTGTTCCATTTAAACCCAGAGCCTCACCCTCTTTCCAGGATGCACTTGCATTCATTGAAAGCTGGGTGAGGAGAAAGCAGGCAAAAACCTCTTTGATCTTGCCCACAGCAACTTCTTACTCAACACATCTCCAGAGGCAAAATCCCTCTGGGGAATTTGAATGAATTCAAATGAATTATTGGGACCTCATCAAAATAAAAAGCTTCTGCACAGCGAAGGAAACAATCAGCAAAACTAAAAGGCCACCAATGGAATGGGAGAACATATTTGTAAATGACATATCAGATAAACGGTTAGTATCCAAAATCTACAAAGAACTTATCAAACTCAACACCAAAAAAACAAATAATCCAGTGAAGAAATGGGCAAAAGACATGAATAGACACTTGTCCAAAGAAGACGTCCAGATGGCCAACCGACACATGAAAATATGCTCAACATCACTCATCATCAGGGAAATACAAATCAAAACCACAATGGGATACCACCTTACACCTGTCAGAATGGCTAACATTAACAACTCAGGCAACAACAGATGTTGGTGAGGATGTGGAGAAAGAGGATCTCTTTTGCATTGTTGGTGGCAATGCAAGCTGGTGCAGCCACTCTGGAAAACAGTATGAAGGTTCCTCAAAAAAACTAAAAATAGAATTACCCTGTGACCCAGCAATTGCACTACTAGGCATTTATCCAAGAGATACAAGTGTGCTGTTTCGAAGGGACACATGCACCCCCGTGTTTATAGCAGCACTATCAACAATAGCCAAAGTATGGAAAGAGCCCAAATGTCCATCGATGGATGAATGGATAAAGCAACTGTGGCATATATATACAATACAGTATTACTCGGCAATCAAAAAGAATGAAACCTTGCCATTTGCAACTACGTGGATGGAACTGGAGGGTATTATGCTAAGTGAAATTAGTCAGAGAAAGACAAAAATCATATGACTTCACTCATATGAGGACTTTAAGAGACAAAACAGATGAACATAAGAGAAGGGAAACAAAAATAATATAAAAACAGGGAGGGGGACAAAACAGAAGAGACTCACAGATTTGGAGAACAAACTGAGGGTTACTAGAGGGGTTGTGGGAGGGGGGGTGGGCTAAATGGGTAAGGGGCACTAAGGAATCTACTCCTGAAATCATTGTTGCACTATATGCTAACTAATTTGGATATAAATTTAAATAAAATAAAATAAAATAAAATAAATAAATAAATAAATAAATAAATAAATAATAGAAAATAGAACATTGAAGACACACACACACACACACACACATACACACAAACTAAGGGAAATAAAATACAGGCCTACCTTATTTTATTGCACTTCACTTTATTGCACTTTGCAGATACTGCATTTTTTTTATAAATTGAAGGGTTGTGGCAACCCTGTGTTGAGCAAGTCTGTCAGCACCACTTTTTTTAATTGAAGTATAATTGACACACAATGTTACATTAGTTTCAGGTGTACATCATAGTGATTCCACAAGTCTATACATTGTACCATGCTTGACCGCAAGTCAAAGCTACCATTTATCACATCAGCAACATTTTTCCAACAACTTTCTGTCTCTGTGTCACATTTTGGTAATTCTCATAAAATTTTTCTTATTTTCACAAACCTTTTTTTTTTTGAACCACTGCACTCTCAAGGTAAATCTTTAATGAACAAGGAGTTGCTTCTTATAGATGAGCACAGCAAGTGGTTTATTTTTTTTATTTTTTTTTTAACGTTTATTTGAGAGAGAGCACAAGCGATGGAGAGGCAGAAAGAGAGGAGGACAGAGAATCTGAAGCCAGCTCTGTGCTAACAGAGAGCCGGAGGCGGGATTCAAACTCACAAACCATGAGATCATGACCTGAGCTGAAGTTGGGCGCTTAACCAGCTGAGCCACCCAGGTGCCCCACAAGTGTTTTCTTGAGATAGAATCTACTGTGAAGATTACTGGGGCACCTGGGTGGCTTAGTCAGTTAAGCATCCGACTTCAGCTCAGGTCATTATCTCACAGCTCATGAATTCGAACCCCGCGTAGGGCTCTGTGCTAACAGCTCAGAGCCTGGAGCCTGCTTCAGATTCTGTGTCTCTCTCTCTCTCTCTCTGCCCCTCTCCCCCTCACTTTCTGTCTCTGTCTCTGGAAAATGAATAACCCTTAAAAAAATTTTTTAAAAAAGAATCTACTGTGAAGATTATTAAAATGACAACAAAGGATTTAGGATATTACATAATCCTAGTTGATAAATCAGTGTCAGCGTTCAGAGAATTGATTCCAGTTTTGAAAGAATCTCTACTGTGGTAAAATGTTATCAAACAGCATCACATGCTACAGAAAAATTGTTCATCAAAGGAGGAATTAATCACAGCAAACTTCATCATTGTCTTATTTTAAGAAATTGTCACAGCCACCCCAGCTCTCAGCAATGACCACCCTAATCAGTCAGCAGCCATCAACATTGAGACAAGACCCTCTACCAGCAAAAAGATTACAACTCACCAAAAGCTCAGGTGATGGTTAGCATTTTTTAGCCATAAAGTATTTTTTAATTAATGTATATGAATTTTTTAAGGCATGTTATCACATACTTAATAGACTATAGCATAGGGTAAATATAACTTTTTTGTGCACTGGGAAACAAAAAAGTATTTGACTTGCTCTCCTCTGTAATATTTGCTTTATTGCAGTGATCTAGAACCAAACCCCCAGTGTCTTCTTGTATTCCACCACTCCCCTGGCTAAATAATTGAGCTAATCTTGTCTGCCTAGCTTCCTGTTCCCTTAGAATGAGTCTTTCCCAAAAAATCCTTGGCTCCTCCTAAAGGGCCCACCCCATTCATCCCTCAGTACATGTCCAGATTTTTCAGTAGTGGATGAAACTAAGTTCAAACTGAACCTACAGAACAGAGATTAGAATTTAATCACAAATAGGAGTTACATGTGTTTTTGCAGGTTTGTTAATGTCAGCAGGGAAGAATAAAAACCAAACAATCACAGATCATTTGTTACTTGTCTCATAGAATTTATTTTACTTAATCGGACTTTAGCCATTTTCTATTACCTGTCCACCCAGGGATGTTGTAGGAAGAAATAAAATGAAATGTGATATTGCAAAAGCATGCGGATGCTGTTAGGGCACCATTTTCTGCTTTACATAATGTCTCATATATTCTTTCTGAAATTATTTTACATTATGAATTTTACCGCTAATCATATTTTCCTCCTTCCTTTGGTCACCCAGTTTAGAGTCACATCTGCAACCCACCTGGTAGTGGCTTGAATTGTGTTCCCTCCAAAAAAATACGTTTGAGTCTCAACATCTGGCTCCTGTGAATGGGGCATTATTTGGAAATAGTGTCTTTATTTTTTTCATTAAAATTCTTTTATGTTTGTTTATTTTTGGGAGAGAGGCAGAGGCAAGTGAGTTAGGGGCAGAGAGAGAGGGGGACACAAGAATCTGAAGCAGGCTCCAGGCTCTGAGCTGTCAGCACAGAGCCCGTCATGGGGCTTGAACCCAGAAACCATGAGATCATGACCTGAGCCGAAGTCGGACACTCAACTGACTGAGCCACCCAGGCGCCCCTTAATTTTTTTTTTAACATTTATTCATTTTTGAGAGACAGAGTGTGAGTGAGTGAGGGGCAGAGAGTGAGAGGGAGACACAGAATCTGAAGCAGGCTCCACACTCTGAGCTGTCAGCACAGAGCCTGATGCAGGGCTTGAACTCACAGACCACAAGATCATGACCTGAGCCAAAGTCAGACTCTTAACTGACTGAGCCCCCCAGGCACCCCTGGAAATAGGGTCTTTGCAGATGTAATTAAGTTAAGATGAAGTCATACTGGATTTGAACTGGCCTTAGATCCAATGACTGGTATACTTAAAATAGGACGGGGGCACCTGGGTGGCTCAGTCGTTTGAGCGTCTAACTCCAGCTCAGGTCATAAGCTCGCAGTTCATGAGTTTGAGCCCCACGTCAGGCTCTGTGCTAACAGCTCAGAGCCTGGAGCCTGCTTGAGATTCTGTGCCTCTTCTCTCTCTCTGCCCCTCTCCTCCTGCCCCTCTCTCTCACTCTAAAAAATAAATAAACATTTAAAAAAGGAAAGAAAGAAAACAGGACACACAGAGATTCAGAGGAGACACTCAGGGACCGAAGTCATGTGAGGATGGATGCAGAGATTGATAAAATGCTGCTACAAACCAACGTATGCCAAGGATTTCTGGGAGCTAGGAAGCTCCCTTCCTAGAAGCTAGGAAGAGGCAAGGAAGGACTCTTCCTTAAAGCCATCTTAAGGAGCATATGCCTGTTGACACCTTGATTTCAGACTTTTATCTCGAGAACTTTGAGAAAATAAAGTTCTGCTATTTAAAGCCACCCAATCTGTGGTAATTTGTTATGACAGAGCTAGAAAACTAATATATAACTCTTAAAACTTCATAGAACCATCTGATTGGTATTTCTCTAACCTAATCTAACCCCTTTTATTTCTGTTGTCTCAGTTTTCTTGGTTATTTATTTGTGTCTTCTGTAGAGCTGCCTCTTATTTTCCCCTCTCTTCTTCTTCCCTTGCCCTTTTTATCCTCTCCCCTTTTTTTCTAACTTTACTTCTGCCCCTTTGTTTTCTTTTCTTCCTTTCTCCTAATACTTTTTTCAGTGGGCTATCCTATTTTTCCATTCTGATTAAAATCTACGTTCTGGTTTTCTTGACTATAGTTCCTCTTCTCTGTAGGAAGAATATACTTCCCCACGCTGTTAAGCTCAGGTGTGGCCACATGACCTGCTTTGGTCAATGAGATGTAGTCAGAAGTGATATGTATCACACTCAGGCAAAAGCTTTAAAACTAAGCGTAGTTTGCCATATTTCTTTTTCTTCGTCAAAGGGAACTGATTGATCAGCCTGGATCCCAGAATGAAGGCGATGTATAACGCAATTCCAGTAGACCTACGGTAAACATGTAGCATGAATGAAAAATAAACCTTTGTTGCAAGTCCCTGATGTTTTGGGGATATTTGTTATTGCGGCTCAACCTATCCTGATAGATACTATTTTTTTTTTAAGATTTCATTTTTAGGTAATCTCTACAAACAACATGGGGCTCGAACTCACAACCCCAAGATCAACAGTCGCATGTTCCACCAACTAAGCCAGTCAAGTCCCTGCTAGATACAGTATGTTATGTTTGTTCCATCCTCTTCTTCCTAACCTTAAATGGGTCAAATCTTCCAGAGCTCCCTTTTACCTAATGAATAAAAGCCAGACTGCTTAGACTGACATAAAATTCACCTCACCCTAGCCAGTCTTTCTCCTTTTACTTTTATTCCTTTTGCTTTGAAAGTTATTATGAGAAAAATAGCAGTTAATCACATTAACTGCATTATATTTAGCAAAATACTATGCATATTTTGCTATTCTCTTGCTTATTGTTTCCGTAAGTCACGCCTCTGCTGAAGGCCAGATAGAGACTATGACTAAGCCCATAGAAGAGCCAGGCTGGGAAAGGATGGCTAACGTCCTGCAAAAACCCATGGTCAGAAATTGACCCAATAGGTTGATGACCAAGACAGCTGAGAGATCTGAAATGGTTCAGGGCCAGGATATGATGGTAGTGCTGGGAGGTAGGGGAATGTCACAAGAAGTCAGTAGCTAAGCCAGAACTGAGAAATGAGTATGGGTCCCAGAAGTAAAACCTTAGGGAATTAAATATAAAGGTATGAAAGATAACGGGGTGTTAATGGACTGAATTGTGTCTTCCCCAAAATTTACATGTTGAAGCCCTAATCCCTAATGTGATTGAATTTGGAGATAGAGCCTTTAAAGAGGTAATTCAGGTAAATGAGGTTTTAAAGATGGAGCTCTAATCTAATATGACTGGTATCCTTTTAAATATTATTTATTTATTTGGGAGAGGGGGTTGCAGAGAGAGAGGGAGAGAGAGAATCCCAAGCTGTCAATGTGGAGCTTGATATGGGGCTCAATCCCATGAATTGTGAGACCATGACCTGAGCCAAAATCAAGAGTCCTTAACCAACTGAGCCACCCAGGAGCCCCTGGTGTCCTTTTTTTTTTAAATTTGTTTAATGTTTATTATTTGAGAGAGACAGAGAGAGAGAGACAGAGAGCAAGCAGAAAAGGGGCAGAGAGAGAGGGAGACACAGAATCGGAAGCAGGCTCCAGGCTCTGAAGTGCCAGCAAAGAGCCCTACGCAGGCCTCGAACCCACAGACCGTGAGATCATGACCTGAGCTGAAGTCGGACACTTAACCAATTGAGCCACCTAGGCGCCCCCTTGATGTCCTTTTAAAAAAAGGAAGAGTCACCAGGATCGTGTGAGCATAAAGAAAAATCCATGTGAGGACACCAATGAGAAGATAGCCATCGATAAGCCAAAGAGAGAAGCCTCAGAAGAAACCACCCCAGTGAGCACCTTGATCCTGGACTTGCAGCCTCCAGAACTGTGAGAAAATAAATTTTTGTTAGGCAAGTAAGCCACCCAGTCTGTGCCATTTTGTTACGATAGCCTTAGCAAACTAATACATGGAAGGAGAAAAGTCCTACAGGCCAGGTCCTGGACAAAATAATTATTGAAACTCTGCTTTCACTGCACTTCCTACCTTCATCCATACTCACTTCCTACCTGGAGCTCTCCACTACTCCACAGGAATCATGCTCCTTTCTGACAATGAATGCATGTCCTGTGTCTTAGACTGCTAATAGTCAGGAACTGTATTTCTCTCACATCACCCAGAAACCAAAAAAGCTTATTCAGTGCTTAAGGATTGATTAATGTGTTCTCTGTTTACCTAAATCAGAGGTTCTTAAGTTCATGGAACCCCTGCGGGGGGTGGGTAATTCATAAATGTATTTTAGGAGCCTGCCCACAGCTTTTGTCAGATTCTCAAAAGGAATCTTAGCACTTAGTTAAAAAAAAAAACAAAAACTTTCATGTTGGCTTTTGTGAGACCCTTTTGACCAATGCTGATGTTATATGGATCAGTTCATATGTAGTAATTTATATGCTCTTTATTTGTCAAAGTTCTCCAATCACATTTAGGCACTGGGTAAGTTTCTCTGGCTTTTGTTTTGTTTTGTTTTGTTTTGTTTTGTTTTGTTTTGTTTTGTTTTGTTTTGTTTGAGGGGGGTGGGGCAGAGAGAGAGGGAGACAGAGAATCCCAAGCAGGCTCCACACTGTCAGCGCAGAGCTCTATATCAGCACAGAGCCCGAACTCACAAACTCCGAGACCATGATGTGAGCTGAAATCAAGACTCGGATGCTTAATGGACTGAGCCACCCAAGGGCCCCAAGATGCTGAGTGAGTTTCTAAATCCGATCTACAGCTCCATCTGTTAGGTGGATATTATAGGTTTATTGTCTTCAGCTTCATGCACTGTAAACTATTTTAGAAATGACAGCCTTAGAAACAATAAGAGTTTGGATATCTGCCCATGAACATTCCTAAAATAAAGCCATACTTAAAAGACATTGTAAATTCAAAGTTTTTTTATTAAAAAAAATAATACTCTGTTATCTAGTTATAAGAAACACAGTCAAAATTCTCAAGATTTGCCACCTACAAATGAACTCTGTAGCTATATATTTACACTTAAGAGATAAATCACATATTTTCATTTAAGAGATCTAGTTTGCATTAAGCAAATTATTGTTATGTTCATATAGATTCCTTAAGAAATTTCACTTCGATCATTTCATAGAAATGTAAAATATCAATTTTAGTATTAGAAAAAAGTATTTTTGTTGAGCACATTTTTTTCCATTGTCCTCTAGCTCAAACTTTCCCTACATTCTCAGTGAATTGATGTAATTACCTGAAATCAATCTCATAAAGCTATCTCAAATAAATAGGGAATGTGGTTAGACTAAGAAGTCAATATTTGGGTTCCAGAGAAAATTTCCATAGCCAAACCAGGGAAAATCTTCAGAAATGCTTATCCTACATACCCTGCAATAGTACCTCATCCCCGTGGCCCTCGGGAACTGTTGGAAAAATGGTGCCTCTGTCTCCTCCACCTCTCAGACCCAGATGTGCACAGAGGCAGAGAAACAAAGTTGAACACAGACCACTCCTTTGATCCTGCCTCTGAGGAGACTGCTTACACCCTAGACCTTGGCTAAGGAAAAACATCCCATTGTCTGAGGCAAAAGGACATCACGTCATTTCATCCTGTGCCTGCAAAGGCCGTTAGGAACAAGTAATCCTGATGGTAGAGTCGTGAGACACTTCCCAGCTGCGCGGTGACTTGTTTTCGGTTCCTAGGCAAATTGCCCAGTTTCCTCTGCTTCCAAATTTCCCCAACTGCAAAACAGAGATAATTATTGTTACCTTTCTTTTGTGGTGTTCTGACAAATAAATAGGGCAAATGTTCCTAAAGCGGCTAGAGACAGTTGTCTGAGGACATATTTGCCTACAACTGTAGGTGGGGTGTTTGTTTAGTTTTGTTGTCATTGTTTTGCTTTTGGCCTGACTTTGGCATAAATGTAGAAAATCTAAATTAAATTATAACCATTCATTTGAAGTTAATGGAGCATTTACAGTCTGCAAAGCACTGTGCCAGGAAGAAGGAGCACATCTCTACCCTCAAGGAACTCACAGCTCACTCAGAAGGAGGTATTAATAGCCTGTAGTTTGAGTAACACAAGCATAGCAGTTGGCCAAGGTAGCTGGGTTGGAATCCCACTCTTTACCTTTACGAGCTGGAGACTCTGGAAAAATCACTCAGCTACTAAGCCTAGGTTTCCTCCTATAAACCACAATAGTTAACATTTGAGCATCTGCTGGGTGACAGGAGGTGTTCTGTGCATTTGTATTTACCTAAAACTCAGAACAACTGCCTGAGATAGATATTATTCTCATCCCCATATTTGTATCCCCCATCTTATAGATAAGGATACTGAAGCTTTGAGAGGTTACATAATTTGTCCCAGGTCATATAGTTGGGAAGTGGTGAAGCCAGGATGTAAACTCAAGCTGTGTGGCCTCAAAACATGCAGACTTTACCACTTAATACTACACCACCCTCAAATGGGAGCATACTCACCTCATATAATCGTGTGAGACTCAACTGAAATAACGCACATAACAAACTGTTAGCACAGTGTCTGACACATAATAAATGTGCAATAAATGTGAGAGTAGCAGTAGAACAGATTAGACACAAACAAACAACCAGAATGCCAAGTCAAAAATAAATGCATAACGCCAGTCTATTCCATGAGAAAGTTTCTTAACAGATCAGTCATTATATGGGGGGGGGGGGCGGTTAGTAGGGAGTTGTGTGGGGAGAATAATAGTCTGTGAACCGCAAAGGTTTCTGAATCAGCATACAAGTGATCTATAATATGAATGAGTGATGCTTCATATATACATAAATCCCTGAAGGTCATTTAAAGAAAGTTTGAAGTATCTGAAGTACCCTGCTGTGATTAAAATCGAGAGTATATTCGTGAGACAGTTTCCAATTAAAAAATTTAAAAATGCATCTGCTGCAATTATTCTTCTCCCCTTCCTTAACCCCCCGTCAATTTCCTTTAAGAAACAACAGTAGAGTTTCTTTTCAAAGTCTTAAAATAAAAAATCCCCAAAAAAGGGATCCTGCTTGCTTTTAGAGTTGTTTGAAAAAGGGGAGAAAAAAAAAGCATGAAGAGCCACGTGCTTCTCTTCTGGCCAAGTTATTAGCTTCTGAGAACAAGAGCTTGAGGGGAGGACTGTTAACCCCATAGTCTCTCTGGCAGAATGAGCTCTTTCCCTGTTGGCTTGCACTGCCTGGAAAGCTCCTCGCGCCCTCGGAGAGGCCAGCCTGCCGGAGAACTGCAGGAATCTGCAACAAAAACGATGACAGCCTGAAATACCCCCAGTGCCAACCTCCACATTTGTCTGTCACCTCAGACCCTGACTAGTTGACAGAGCAGCAGAATTTCAACTCCAACAGACTCGAATGTGTGTCTGGGCAGAGAAGCAGAGCTAATGAGGGAAGAGATTTTTTAAAGTGTATTGGGTACTTGTCAAACTTTTATTTCTTGGCTGTGTGCAAAGAGAGGATTCAACTGCAATTTTGTATCGAGGCTCTGGGTCCAGCCACCTACCTGAAGGTAAATTTTAATAAGTTTACTGTATCATCTAATGGCATTTGTTATACTACACTGCATGATCCAATGAAGATGTCTAATATTTTTTTCCTAGGACAAAGCCATTTATTTACAAAAAAAAAAACAAAACAACTTTTGTGTGATTTACAGAAAAGCTACTTAGTAAGAAATTTTAACTCTTGTATTCATGTTTCCTTTTCTTCTTCAAGATTATATAGTTAGTAGTAATAAATGATGGTTTTAATGAAGACCAAGAACACAAATGTAGAACTGTTGTTGGCCAGATTAGCATTCAGATCTTAGTGAAGTCTGAATCTGGAAATGTGTTTTATAGAAATATTTTACTGAGTATATTAAGTAGATCATAAGGGAAGTAGTTTAAAAAAGAACTTTCAAATCAAAGTAACATGTATGTTTTCCATGTTTAAATTATCTGAAATTATTTCATCACTACCACTGTCCCAGTGTGTACCTGCCAGCAATATAGACATGGGACATTTTGCTTTTCCAAAAGGCAGGAAAATTGCTGCACTACTATAATCTTCTTTTATTGCTTTTTAGTTATTATGACTATTACTCCTTTCCTAATTCCCTTTTATACTTTTATGACTAGCTGTCTCTTGTCTCCCTCCATTGTTTTTTAAGGTGCACACACATAAAATTTCTCTAATTCCTGATGATGTCCTACTTGGGGAGGGAAGGAGGTAGGGAAACCAGAGAGCTGAGGAGATTATGGCAAATCCTATATCATACGGTATTATCATTCTGGCTCTACTAGAATAAAACAATAATGTACGTCATGCTCACTCATTCCTCCTAGGTATTAGAGGTCCCCCTGCAGGAGAAAACCATCCTTTCAACTGTAGATGGGTGCTGTTGATACTATAACCAAGCGGTACTGAGGAAAGACTGTCTCTTTTGCACTGCCTTTAATCTGCAAAGAGGTTAAATATGTCACCTTGGCATTGTGTCTGAGCTTTCCTCTGGCCCACTGCCTGACTGCACTGAATAGAAATGTTCACTCGATCCAACTCAGCAAAAATCTTTTTAATAAATTCTCCCCTCTCTCTTGGATACCAACTTTTTTTGAGTTCGGAGCTTATTCATCTAAACTTTGGTGGTAGTGACTATTGTTAACCATGACTGTTTAAAAAAAGGACACCCCTCTTAGGAAAGATTTAAGTTTATATTTCTATTCATTCAACCAGATCTAGCAAAGAAGAGCAATCAGTCTGTTTCATCTACTTATCATCCAGTCAACTAATGCTACTTCCCAAATTTTTAAAAAGAATGCGTACATGTTATTCATGAATCTTGCCTTTTTCCTTTTATGGAATTTCTGTGCACCTATTTAGCAATTCCTGAGGTTTCTTCTCCAGGTCTTTCGGGGTTCAATCCCCAGTACTTTCTCATGTGCAACTTCACTTATCAACTACATAAAAATAAATAGTGATGACAAGAATGAAATGAACAGTGATGTCTCTAGACAACTCCAGAACACTATTCATTTCATTTTCTCTTGACTATTATTTTTATTCCATTTAATAACAGTATACAAACATTTGTTTGTTTATGCTTTTTCCACCAAGAAAAACATAAACAACTGCTGTTAAAAGACTTCAGGTGCCCTTTTCCTTTACATGTCCTTCTGGAACAGCCTTCAGTGAAGGGGAAAGGGGCCCCATAAATCCAGGAGAACTTCCCCAGTAGACCTGGCTGCCCAAGAGATGCCCAGCTAAGCTGGGCTCTGGTTCACACAAGGCCCACAGGGCATCTTCTGCCAAAGGCTGAGCTTGCACTGGTAATACCACCTGGGCCTGGTTTTTGTGTTGGGCATCAAAAGGTACACAGAACTCTGGGGGACAGAATGTGCAGTCTCTAATAATTGTAGGAGATGGTGTAATAAAATAAGATCATGAATTCTGGAAACACACAGACGTGGCTCATACCTGGGCTTTACCAGGATCTGTGACTTTGGACAAATGAGTCTTTGAGCCTCAGTCCCCTCATCTGTGGAAATGAGGATCATAAAATTATTTGCCATTTCAGAGATTTGTTATGATAATTAAGTCAAGAAAACCCCTATGCCTGGTGCATATGAAGCAATCAGTTAATCATAGCTAATAATGAAAACACCACCCTACCTAGGTGTCCCAACTGGAACTCTGTAAAAAGGAATTTACTCTCGGTTTTCCCTCAAGGTTTCTTAGTTTACCCATCTATTAAGCAAACAGTGATAATAATACCCACAAATGCAGTTGTGTAGGAGTTAAATGAGATGTTTTTAAAATACCAAGTGTAGCACCTGGCAGAGTGGCACAGCGTGAGAAAGTATTCAGTTATACACTTGAAATGATTTTTCTGATAACAGAATTGGGGATTGAGAAGGAAATATTCTTTGAATTGTCTTTTTTTTTTATCCAAAGGAATGGAAAAATCAATCTGAATCTACTGTACTCCCCTGGGGGGGGGGGGGTGCTCAACATGAAGTATTTATTACTGTGAGTCTTTACTGCTTCATCAATTAGTTTCTTCTTAAGGACCAAGTCAAATGAAACCAAAGGGAGTTTTCTGTTTCAGATTGCCATTAAGAGAGTGAGATGAAATGCTGCTTTGCAGTTGATTCTGTTTTATTGGCCTAGTTGGACAGGGGAGAAGGCCCCCAACATTTCTCCTTTCTTATCTTTTCTAAAGGCAAGAATAGGGGTTTTGACTTGCTCCAGGGGTATTTTTTCCTTTCTAACTGAAATTCAAACGAAAGGGTTTGGGTTTTGTTTTTTGTTTTTGTAAACCTCTCCCCCTGTGCTCCTAGCATTGAAATGTCAGCTGCTTTTTCTGGCTACATGTAGCAGGAGCGGCCTGTCGTCATAGCGATGAAAGGGTATAGAGAGACTGAGTTTCATGACCCACTCTGTGAAATAACTCTTAGTCTGCTCTAAAATCCTTCTTTAGAAATGAAGTCTCCAGTCTTGGCTTGTTTCCTTCCTATTATGCAACCAACTATGTACACCAATTGGAGTAGCTAAATGTTTTCTTTAGAGATTCGATGAATAGGTGTTAAGAAAATGAACAAGAAAGCTACTAAAACAGTGACCAGTTTACTCTGGAGTGCGGGGGGAGAACTACTGGGAAGGCAAAGGAAGAGAGATAGAAATAACCTCACTTCAAAGCACATACTGCACAGCCCAGAATAAATCCATTTTCCAAGTTCCTGCCGGCTCCTCCCATCTTCGCAATGCACCACAGTACAGTGGTTATCCAGGGGGATTCTGGGGCGTCTACCAGGACTTGCATCCGGGCACTCTCTAGTGTTTTACCTTACACACTCTTTGCCTCTGTCTTCTCATCTGCAAACAGAGAGAAGAATAGTCATGAAATTGTTGTGGAGATTGAATGAGATAGTGTAAGGCTCTCATTACAGTATGTGACCAGTGGTCAAGGTTAGCTGTTAGGCTTGCCAGGCCCCTATATCCCTTATTTGTTAAATGGGGGTAACAGCTAATTCATTGTCAGATTAACTGAAATGATGTGTGTAAGTGCTCAATATAGTAGTAGTTCTTTTCATACTTTGTAATACTTTTAATAGTCTTTTAATACTTGTCATCGCTATGTCCAACTTTGATGGAAATAGCTTTTTCTTTTTTTTTTAAGAGAGAGCTTGGGCAGAGAGAGGGGAGAGAGTGCAGGCTCTGCTTCCCGCTCAGCATGGAGCCCAATGCAGGGCTTGATCCCAAGACCCTTAGCTGAAATCAGAGTCAGACACTCAACTGACTGAGCCACCCACGTGCCCCAGAGCTAGCTGTTTTGAACTTGGAATTTCCCAATGAGTAAACTGTAATGAATATAGGCGTCAGAATTATCATTGTATCAATGTGAACCATTGAATTTCTAAAGAAAAAGAAATAAGGGTTTTTACATTTATAAAGAAAATTCTCATCTTGAGTAACAGAGTAAAAGGTTATTAAAACATCTTTTATTAAGATGCTTTGCATTAAAGCATCTTAGTGTTTTAGTCTCTCCAGTGTTTTCCAGACCATGCAATTATGTCAATAAATAATCTTATGTCTTGAACGACTCATGCATTTCAATGTTCTATACCATGAGAAATGCCAGAGATGCTGCAGGAGAGAATATAGAGAGGGCTGTGCTCTAGTGGCACTTACTGTGTAGTTAGGGGGACTGTCATTAAGTAAATCATCACATTAATAAAAAGTGCTTATGCCCAAACATAAGGTGACCTTGAATACAAAGCCATCTTTATTTTTCTAATGACAAGATTCTCAGCCAAAGTCCTTGGCCAACCTAAATGCACAAACGGGTAGTAAATTGTAATATGTACTTAGAGGATACCTAAGATCTACTCACTGAATCCACTCTGTAATTATCTAGTACAGACTAATGCATCATCAGTCCTCCGCAAGTTGTTTATAACACACTTCTTAAAAATCTGTGGATGCTGCAAACTGGATCCCTAAGCATAAATTCTCATTCTATTTATTACTTCTTTGTTTTTTCCAGCCCTCTTTCAAGGCTTATTTGAAAACACTTGAGTTTGTAAAGTGTGGTTTTCTAAAACTGCGATTTTAACACTTGCAATAATGAAGTCATACCTCACGAATAATTACTAAATCTGCTTTAAATATCTTTACCTCCTTTTTTATTGTCAAGATGACCGTCTTAAGCATGACAAAAATAAGCATTGCTTGAGATCATTTCAGGCTGTTTTCCTGAAACAGTACTTTGTTGTTCAAAATGAAGTCATTGAGACAGTGGTCTTTAATGTGAGAGATCTCGGAAGCACTAAAATATAAAGCACATCCCTCTTTTTTATAGCATAATTTGGGGGATGAAAAAGTCACAGTATATTTGAATTTGTATTGTATATAATCATCTGCTGAAATAAGTGTTAAGAGGGTAAAGCACCTTTGTTCTAAGAAAGTATGTTTAAGGAGCCTGACCTCTGTCGAAAGTCACTGATGGCTGTTTTGATCTGAAGGCTAAATAGATGTTACTCTGTGGTGTCTCTGTGTGTGCTTGTGTATGCTTGTGTGTGTGGAGGGGGGGGGGGGGTGGTGACTGGGGCAAGTGGGTGCTGGCAAGAGAATTCTAACAGTGTGACACCTTGTGCAAAGACCCTGCAGCAAGTGAGATCATGGTCTATTTGAGGAATACAGAGAAGGCCAGCTCCTCTGAGAGCAAAGAGCAGAGCGATGGGAGATGCAAATCCTAAGCAACTCTCCACAATACCGTCTTCCCTGATCACTAAGCATTTTTATTATCTGCTTGATTCATGTTGAACTCTTGTCAAAACCAGGTTGGACCCAGTGCCCCAACTGACATAAACCTTGTTTATCCCTCACTCGGCCCCACCTGATTGTAGTAGGTTTGGTTAGGAAGGATGACGGTGAGTTGAAGGTCAAAACTCCAGAAAATCTTTATCATTCACCGGGCTGGGTCACCTTGATGTCAGATGGTGACTCAGCAGAGAACTCAAAATAGAAGAACATCTTTTTTAATCCTTCAGATGACTTTAATGTCAAGCTACAGAGCTCTCCTAAGAGACTCATTAATACTTTAAAAGCCCTGAAGCATCAGTGTTAACTCTGGATCGGGTAACAATATGTATATGTTAGCCAAAATGTGACTAAAGGGTTTGCTCTCTAATAACAAAAGCTTTGACTATTATGTAAAGACAGGGTGAAGGAAAATGATCTGTTTGTGATTGATTATGAAATAACCATTATAATCATTTTGTTTACTACATTTCCCTGAAAGGAAATTTTTCCACAGTTAAAATAATTACTAAAAATAGCAGCCTACAGGCTTCCTCTGATATAAATGAATCCAACAGAAGATATACCTAGCCTTATTTAGAAGCATGGATGTGCATACTCTAAGAAATGATATGCCAATAGTAAGAAGAAAAATAGGGAAAATGGTCAATGCAAACCTCTCCTTTTTCTAGGATATATGGTGTGTCTTTCTCAGTTTGTTGGACTTTAGACAAGGTAAGATGAACAGATCAAGTAATCATGATCTGCCTTGAAAACCAAAAGTGTTGAAGCAACGTTTGTTTAGTTTCCTTGGCCTAGAAGGGAAGGAGGAAGACTTGTAAGTTTGGCTGGGACTGCCTAAGAAGAAGCCAACATCTAGGGAGAAAGGGGGCAGTTCAGCTGCCTGGGTAACTCCAGGCAACAAGAGGGAAGTTCAGTTAAAAAGACTTCAAACAATAACTCCCAGAACTAACATTTCCAAGGAGTCATTTACATAACCAATAGAAGAGCTAGAAAAGAATAGACTCCAAGCCTGTTCCTCCTTTTAGAGGAATGGATAGCTGTTTACACTAGTTCATTGGTCAGAGAGCTTGTTAATGCTTAAGAGAAAAGAAAAGAGAAGGGATATAAAAAGAAGAGGTAGTGACACGAGAAGTGCCAGGTGGTTACAGTAGGTAGATTTAAGCAGCAAGATGACAGCAGAACTTCGAAAAGAAGACTTATCTTTTTTAGTTTAAATTTAAGTTAGTGCTTTAAAGTAATAAGTTTATTTAGTGTTCTAAAAAACTTTAGAAACTAAAAAGAAATCAAATACAAAAATCTACTCTGACCCAATCTTACTCTAATTTAAACTTCTAGAAAATACCCTAGAAACTGAAATGCAACCAATTACAGGTAAGAACTCAAAACGAATCAGAGTACCCAAAATATATTCTGGTAAGTTTGTGTAAGTTCACTCTTAAATCTAGATGGAGGATGATATTCTCGGGAGTGCCAGACTTTAGGTGCCCTTCCTTTCTCTGGGAGATAGAAATCGCAGGACATCAAAAGATAGACCGAGTGTCAGAGGGTTCCTTTTAGAAATGTTCCACACCAAATGCAGTGTCCAAGCAATATTTACCTATCGCATGCACTGCTTTCCACCCTCAATCTAAAGGACCAAACACTGGTCTTAGAGGCCAGAGAGGTCTTCGCTCCATCATATGGGGTTGGATGATACACACATGGCCTACTTTGCCTGTGCCTTTCATTAATCCCTTCAAGCTTAGCTGGGCTACCTTCCCAGCTAGAGAAAAGGATAACCAGGCCCTTTTCCTTGTTTTTCCAGGGAGGGAGCTTGTAGACCTGCTGAGAAATCTAATTACAACCTCCTTTCATGGTAAAATCCAATTACAACCTCTCCCATGGTGAAAGCCAATCCTTTTGATACAAAAGGAAGCCAAATAAAGGGGCTTCAAGCAGCGGGTATGACTGTGTTCTGCTTTCTCTTAGGCAACTATGCAGAAAGGTTGCAGTGACCTTCACTTGCTTGAGTAGGAACAGTGGTCATAATCTATTACTACTCCCATTCTCATAAGAAGGAAAAATATTTTCATATCTGATGCTGGAGTTTCTGGGGATTTTCTCAAGCATCCATTAGTTGACCAAAGCAAATTTTGAGCCTCTCTCCAGACACATATTTTTGATTCAGTGATGGGGTTTTGGAGTGATGAGAGTTCAGAGCCAATGGCCAAGAAAGAATTCTTGAGACATCTTTGGTACAAAAAGGTGATTTTATTAAAGCACAGGGACAGGACCCATGGGCAGAAAGAGCTGCACTGGGGTTGTGAGGAGTGACTGGTTATATACTGTGGAGTTGTGAGAGGTAAAGGCAAAAGGGAGGCCTCCAGAGGGACTTTGATATGCTAAAGAGAACTCCTAAGACACCTGAGGCCTTGCTGTTGTTGAGCTGCGGTTGTTTTCCCTCTAGCAAAGCATTATCATTAAGATGGTAGGGGGTTCCTGGAGAAATGTTATACTCTGTATTTGCCTCAAGTATTTGTCAGTGGGCTGCAGGTTATGAGGAAATTTCATTTTACCTGCCATTTCCTTCTTGTTTTTGCTCCCCGAGTCACTATAGAGGAGAGGGTGATATTAAGGGCTCCAGGAAACTGAGTCTATAGGTTTCTGGAAGTTAAGCTATTGATAAGATTGCCTTTTTCTTATAATTCACTAAGATATTTGTAAACTGATGGAGACTCCTGTCTTGCATGATTGTGACCTCTATCAGTTAACCATTGGTATTCTTTCCCTTTCCTTTGTCCTTGGGCAGCCAGGAGTGCCTGAAGAATGTAGCATACATCCCACCCTGGGGGGGGGGGGGGGGGGGGGGGAGGGGGTTGGAATTGGTGCTAGCTTGTGCTTTGCCCTCTGCTTGCCTTATGGTCCCTCATCATCAGCAAGATGACTTTTTTTTTATTGGATTTGGAATATGTTAAATGAACAACAAAAAAAAGTAGTGAATTATTTAATCTAATATCCTCCTATAATCTGTTCCTGACATCTTTGACCTCCTATGCCACCCTGTCAGCCACCTGTTCACTTGAGGATAATGAGAAACTGCAGCGCTGCTTACAGAAGTGTCACCCAAATTCCTGAAACCTGAATGAGATAAACAGAGACAGTTCTCAAGATAGTCATTTGTGAAAATACTATTTTACAAGTACCTGGCATAAGTCTATAATTGCTGAAACAATAAAATCTAACCACATTGGAATATCTATCAGTCTACACAATCACTATAGTCACAGAATATGTATAAAATCCAGGTTTTCAGCTTATCCAAAAACATGGGCAATTTAGAAGGAGCATCCAGTTATCTAATAGGTTTTTAATCAGATATGTATGGAGTAGTGGGTTTTTTTAACAGGATAAAGTTCACTCTAGGTTCAGATAAAGTGCTACACCCATAAAGTTAATATAAGTACATAAAGAAGTATAAAATCCACCATTTAAAGATTCTCAAATACCTCTGAAAGCAAAACATTTTTACTATACTTGATTCAACCTCAGTTACCTAATCTATTCCCTCTCTCTCGCTCTCGCTCTCGCTCTCTATATATATGTATATATATGTGTACATATATATATACATACATATACATATACATATATATACATATATACATATATACATACATGTACATGTATGTATATATATACATATATACATATACATATATACATACACATATATATGTAATTGTAGGTCAGTGAAAACCTCTAACTGGTTTTAAGACACATGTTTACTCAGATCTTAATGCTCTCTTAGCCCACTGGATCATTTTTAACTCTCAAGCCATTAGTTCAGAGGGTTTTCTCAACCTTTCATTGAGGACCAAACAACTTTGAGCTAACTCTAAATCAATGCATCATTCTGTTGGAATTCAGAAGAATCAAAACACAAATGCTGAACCCCAAGTGTCTTCTTTCCCTCTCTTTTTCTTTCTTGATCCCGAATTTTAGCACATAATAGTAGCCTTCAAGGACCTCACAGTGGAGTGCAAGTTAAGCTCTTTCCAGGAAAACTTTTCAGTAATTTCCTAAAATATAGGTAAAGGAACATACTACAGGCTTTTGTTTTAAACTAAGAACGCTTTTGGTTTAAACCTTGGTACTCCCAGTGATCTTGCATTTTAGTAGCTTCTTAGGTATGGGGGCAGGGAAGGAGTACAGCATTAGCTCACTGATAAAATCAACTGATTGATGCCCCCTTGTAATCTGAAAACAATTTAAAGTGATTGATTTCAAAAGCAAATGTTTTCTTATAATTTGAAAAATACTCTGGGTAGAAACATACAAGGTTACTATAGTCTGAGTTCTGGATATGATTGACTTCTTTTCTTTCCCACAAGGTAACGGACAAAAATGTAGCCTATGTTTACTATATGTTTGGTTCTTTGTTTTATTTTTCTCAAATCCTCTGTGTTTGGATGGTGGCCACAGTAAGGTTTGAGGTTATAGTCATGGCTGGAGGTGGCTGACTCACCTCACACTTCCCAGCATCATGATAATAGGGCTAATAGCTCTAAAGATCTGTAGCCTAGTTATTGAATGTGGTGTGTACATTTTTAGTGTCATGAAACCAAAAATAGTCATTGTCCAAAAAGAATTAACAACAGATTGCCTTGTACAGTATTATTCTTCCAAAATACGACTTTGTTTCAATTTGGCTAATTAGACTACTCTTGATTAGGCAAATTTCTACATGTTCCAGGACTAACCACCCAAAAACAATGGTTTTAGAACAGTGTTTAAAATGTTTAGTCAGACTGAACTAATGAGTTGGATTTCCTTTGGCATAGAAAAGACTGCATAATGGAGGGAAAAAGAGCAGAGGGACTAACTTACTTTCTAAGGTTTCAGATTAATCCTGGTGTCAACGTTCTAGAGATTGCATGACAAGAAAAATGGGAGAGGACTATAAAGTGAAAAAACCATAGGTACTCCCAGACCTAGTTGTCCATATTTGTTTCTAAAACTCCTTGATTCACCCTTCAAAATTTGTGATTTTATCAGCAAAATCATCTTTATTGAGTGCTGATCACATTTGAATACCTTGTAGCTTTGGGTTCTCTCCAAAGATGAGGACTGCTATGCTACATTTAAAGAGAAAAACATGGCAATTCCTGGGTGATTCAGTTGGTTAAGTGTCCACACTGGGCATGAAGCTGACTGGATTGAAGCCTACTGGACATGAAGCTTACTTCAAAAATTAACAATAATAAACATAAAGAAAAAGAAAAATGTGCCCCAGCTAAGGCAATGTAGAGGAGGAAAAAGCTTTTCCTCACCCTCTTATATTCAGTATTTGGGGTCTGCAAATTAAACTGACAAAAGACAGATTAACAGAAAAAAGTTCATTCATATGCACACAGAAGCCAACAAAAGTAGCTGGCTCCTTAAGCAGGTCAAGTTTAAGGTTTATATAGATAGCTAACTTCAAAGGGGAAAGGAAGGAGTAGGGGAAGAAACAGCATCTGTGAGAAGGACAAAAGATTTTTTAGCAAAGACAAGGGTTTTTAAAACAAACTGGAGATAAGAAACTTTGTGAAAATGTTTGTTTATACAAGCATAAGTGGCCACAAAACTCTCCTGGAGAGGGATTTGTGGTAGGTTTACTCTTGGTCTCTCTCCTGGGAGTACAATCTGCCCTCAAGAGGGAATTCATGGCAATGTCTCATTTCTCAGAAGTTTCTGCTTTTGGTCAGATAAAGGAAGCTCCAAGAAGGTTTCTTTCTGCATCTGTTTAATCTCAAATGCCCTTAGCATCGAATAATCTTCATACCAACAAAAGTTCCAAGTGGATCCCCACAGCAACTGTTGGACAGACTTGAAACAGGGCAGCACTGGGGAGCAGGAGGCAGCTTTGTTGGCAAAGGATCTGAAAATATCCAAACCCATGAATCCTAAATTTTGAATCAAGTGTTGTGTGGTCAAGGTTTCAGGAAGGAAATGACAGATCCAGGCCAAAAAAATTGAATTTGGGGACTTGAGAAAATGTATAATGGGATTATTTATCAAGGTGTGGGCAGGGTATAGAGAACCTGCAAGGGGTTCTAAGAACAGACTGATAAGAACTAAATTTGTTCATACCATGGGAGGGAGCATTTTCTGAACCCAGACAGAAAATGCTGCATGGAGAGGATCACTGAGAGGTGAGAGGGGCTATGACCTTCAGGAGAGGGACATAGTCACAGAGAGGGCACTGAGAAAATGTATACCTTGATTTTGCTCTCCTCCTTCGCCCAGATTTCTCCTGCAGTGCACTCCACTGGCTGTACCCAACAGAAACCATCAGGCAAGAGAACCTGATGATGCAATTCACAGGCCCTGGGATAGCTCAGGGTGGAGAAGAGAGTGGATATGGTGTGCATCTGGAGGAACAAATGGAAGGTTTCTAGATTCTGGGGGGAAAGAATCTTTTCCCAGTGTGGGAGAGGTAGAAAACAGCTGTAGACCAGCTGTGTCCTCTCCTTGCTTAAATGAATCTTTTGGAGCTTCCTCTCTGAAGGCCTAAATATGCTTTGGTTTTTCACCCTATTTTCAAAGAATTCCTCAAATCTCAACCATAAAATTCATTAGGGTTATTGTATCTGCTTCTTTCAGAGAAGACAGGTAATGAATAACATTGCACCACTGGGGCAAGCAATTGTTCTCCCTGTTTAATGTGTTGGACCTCGCCAAAGCACATGAGAAGCTTCAACCATGTGCTGAATCCTGGAGGGACTTCTACTTGGAGTGAGTGCTTTCATTAGTGGTTCACACAAGAACTACTCATCAAAGCCCACCATTGTTCCCCAGCAGATCCCAACACCATGAGAATGAGGCTACTTGGAACTGCTCTTAGGTATGATTTACTGTTTTTCTTAATCCTGGAAGAGAACTACCCCAGTGAATAGTTCTTGGTACATTCACAAAGCTGAAAGCACTTGAAATTCCTCTCCCAACTAGCAGAGCTTAACAACCAACTTACTCTATTAACAAAAGGGAGACATTTTCCATTGAATCCAAAGAGGTTTTATATTATGCTGGTAGAGTTTAACTAATAAGGGAAATTCAAATAAGAATAGTCAGAGCAGAAAGTTAAGAACCTGGCATTCAGGGGAAAATAATTCCAGGGACATAGGGAATAAAATAAACTGGGAGGAGGGGACGGGTAGAGAAAAGAACTAAAGGCAGAAAAAGAATAGGAATAATATGTCTGATCACATCACGGGCTAGGCTTCAAAGGTGAATTGTCATGCCATTAACAACATGAAGCAAACCATTCGGATATTATTAAATCTGCAATATGACAAATGCCCCAAGCCTTCAGGTAAGTCATACTCAGGAGTAGATTCAGAATTTGTGAACCAAAAGTTTGCTGTATGTGTGGGGACTTCTTTTTCCAAATAGAAAAATCAAAATTAAGTGTAGGACTTTGTAAGGAGCCCATTCAAGTGAGGAGCTCTAAAGCTTAAGCTTCTTAGCTTCGTAGTATATCCACCTCTGGCCACACTCAAGTATCTATTACGCCAAATGATATACAAAAAGATGAGGGCAGGAAAAAAATAAGTATGAGAAAACCCTGCATGCACAGAGAAAGAAGAAATACAAAGACATTTATCATAATATTATCTGAGCAAAGAAAAATAAATATGGCCAAAATAATTTCTCCCACTATACCATTCTCAAACAGCTCCAAAAGCAAAGCATTTTTACTATACTTGATTCAGCTTCAGTTATATATACCATCTATATGATATGATAGGAACCAGAGGAATCATAGCCTGAGATTTACTAAAGTCAGAAGATTTGATCTTGGGGCGCCTGGGTGCAGTCAGTTAAGCACCCAGCTCTTGATTTCAGCTCAAGCTCCATGTTGGTCTCCACGCTGGGCAAGGAGCCTGCTTAAGATTCTCTCTCCCTCTGCCCCTTCCCTGCACACACTCTCTGTCTCTCAAAAAAATAAAAAAGACTTGATCTTGTTTATAGGTCAGTAAAAACCTGTAACTGATTTCAAGATACCATGTTTACAATGGCATCAAGTCAGTGGAGTGTGTGACTCTTGATCTCGGGGTTGTTGAGTTTGAGCCCCACATGTGAGTGTAGAGATTACCTAAAAATAAAATCTTAAAAAAAAAAAAAGACACCATGTTTGCTCAGATCTTCATGCTCTCTTAGCCTGTTGGAATCATTTTTAACATAGGCAACAGTGGAAACTTTCAGAAGGGCTGGCAAATGCCTGAGGAAAAGAAAAGAGCACAGCCTCCATGGCTCCATCCTATACAGAGTTATGAAATGAGACCCAGTGAGATTAGTGAGTGATGAGTGGTACAATCAGATGAGGAGATCTGAGAGGAATGATGAAGAGGTGTGGAAACATGGCTATTGCACAGCCTTGCCTAAGATAAGCCTGTGAGATCCTCTAGATAATAATTAAAGTAATCTTTCAATTACACATTATAGAAGAGGGAGAATGTACTCATTTCTCCTGAGCTGGAGAGAGAGAGAAATCTTTGAGAATGTCCCTGCAAAATAATTCCATCTTCCATGACTCCTCATCCATGACTGGTCACAGTGGTCCAGAGCTCAGGAAGCTCTCACTGAATGGATGTGCCTTGAGGTAGAGGTGAGGCAATAGCTAGGAATACATGGATGATTCATAGAAGAAACGTTTAGTGTAGTACCTGGCATATAGTAAAATCTCAAAAAATAAAAGCTAGTATATTATTATATATAATAGTCAATGATAAAAATCTACTTTTTCTTTTTTTTTTTTAATGTTTATTTTTGAGAGAGAGCAAGCAGGGGATAGGCAGAGAGAGGGGGGACGCAGAATCTGAAGTAGGCTCCAGGCTCTGAGCTATTAGCACAGAGCATGATTGCAGGGCTCAAACTCATGAACCTCGAGATTATGGCCTGAGTTGAAGTTGGATGCTTAACCAATTGAGCCACCCAGATGCCCCAAAGCCTACTTTTTCAATAAAACTATATTTGGGTGAAGATAAGTGATGCTACTACTACAGACTATACCTGAGTGCTATTTCACTCAAGATATTTAATATTCCGATTATGTATTGCTGCTTGCACACTTAGTGACTTAAAACAATAACCATTTCATAATGTCTCAAGCTTGTGTGGGTGTGGAGTTTGGGCAGGTCACTCAGAGGTACTGAAATAGCAAATGAGCTACTCTGGAGGGTCCAAGGTGGCTGTGCTCACATATGCTATGCCTTTGCAAAGACAGATGGAAAGCTGTAATCTGCAGGCACCATTGAACAGTGTCTTCGGTGGATCGAGTTTCCTACAAAGAAGATCAGGCCTCCCAAAACAAATATCCCAGAGATCTAGGTCAAAATGCCAAAGCTTCTTATGAGCCAAACTCCAGAGTCCTCAGACATCACTTCTGCCTCAATCATATGGTCAAGTAACTAAAGTCAGTCCAGATTTAAGAGGAAGAGAATTAGATTCCACCTCTTTACAGGAGGAACAGCAAAGAATTTACAGTCATCTTCACTGTACTGTAATGTTTATGTGTATTAAATAAGAAATGGTAGAAATGGTCTTAAAACAGCTACCCATGTAAGCTGTTGACATTCATGGATGTTTGGTTCTTAATGGGGAGACCTGTTTCTGTCGTGCTAAATGTTTCTTTCATCTGGCTGTTTGTTTCCATGCTGCATGGGCTGGCCAGTAGAAGAACTTCAGGCATATGAAATGTCAAATCCTACATTTCCCCAGAAAGGCCATTCCTATAAAATGCAGTCTAGCTATCATCTTTTAAAATTCCAAATGAGGTTCTCCTGAAAGTTTGGTAATGAGACACTCTGCTCCTAACAGAGGAAAAAGGCTCGCCTCAAAGTTCCTTATCACCTCTCATCTCTAACCTCTTCAGACCCATGAAAAGAAACAGTGGTACAAAGGAAAGAAAGAAAACACTTAAGAACTCTAAAGGGATGAGTTAAAGTCTCGGTGAAGCATTAATTATTGGAGTTATTAAGCCATTTTTCCCTCATGAATGTTGTAAAAAAATGATACCCTTCATTTCATTTTTTACAGGTGAAATCATCAAATGACTATATGGTCACATTGGGTCTCAAAACAACCCTAGAAGGTAAATAGGAAAGGTACTATAATTTTTCCTACTTTGTAGATGAAGAAACCAGTGACTTTACAAAAAGTCTCTTGGTGGGGCGCCTGGGTGGCTCAGTCATTTAAGCGTCCAACTTCGGCTCAGGTCATGATCTCACAGTCCGTAAGTTTGAGCTCCACATTAAGCTCTGTGCTGACAGCTCAGAGCGTGGAGCCTGCTTTGGATTCTGTGTCTCCCTCTCTCTCTGCCCCTCCCCTGCTCATGCTCTGTCTCTCTGTATCTCAAAAATAAATAAAAACATTAAAAAAATAAAAATAAAAAAAGTCTCTTGGCTGGCAGATGCAGTTCAGGTCTGGAACTTAGATTCCAATTCTATACCAGTGTTCTTTCAGCCATGCCAATGTCTCTGGATAGACTTATTCAGTTGGGCTAAATAATGATCTAATTTCACATCAACACTTCATATTTAAGTCTTCAAGACTAATAACTTTGTATTCAAAAATTTGTCTCATTTCTTCATTTTTCACCAAGAGTTTTATTTGTTCTTTCTACAAAAAGGACATTCTGCATTTTGTAGACAGTGCACACCAAATTTGAATGCCTCAAAATATGTGACTTTTTACTTATCCAAGATTAAATGGTATTCATCATACTTAGCAAGGACATCATGAATTTCATTTTCAAAGTACTTTGCAAGCATCAGCTAATTAAGCCTCCCTGTAGTCTTCAGTGTGACAGTTATTTTCAAAATATCTCTCATTTTCCAGGAAAGTTCTCTATTCTGTCTTATTTATACAAATCAGCACATTTGTTCAGTTCTTAAAATAAGCTAAAGGCTGTGAAATTATTTTGATCAGTGTGTGGCAAATACAATTAGCTCAGTAAGACAAAAATGCCCAGAGACTGGTCTGAAGGACAACATAGGACACAGCACAAGAACTCGAGGCCTTCTACATTCTGGATACTAGATTGTTCCACGAGGTCCAGTCTTTAGAAGATAACACTGTTATCTGCTTTGTAAGTGAAAATTTAAATGGTGCCTGGGTAACTCAGTCTGTTGAGTGCTGTTGATCTCAGGTAGTGAGTTCAAGCCCCACATTGGGCTCCACGCTGGATGTGAAGCCTACTTTAAAACAAAACAAAACAAAACAAAAAAAGTGAAAATTCAGGGTGATTTCCCACTTTGGTCATTCTAAATGACACAGCTATATTCTGTCTTCATATTTTGTTTTTTCAGGATGGAAATAAACATGAGACCCTTAAAAAATAGTTCCATCCTGGACACAGTCAATAATCAGGGATCACATAGGAGATGTTGAGTTGATGGTCAAAAAACCTGCACAGTTGGCTGACAGAGGTCATGTGACAAACTCTATACTCGCTCCAAGTCTTATTACGTCTTCCCACAGCTATGCCAAGATTTTCAGCACTGTGGTAGCCTCCTATGGGCTAAAGCCAATGTGAAAATACCTCTTACCTGAGGCTAGGAAGACATTAGTTCAGGAATATCCTTTTCTCCTAAGTATGGATTAGAAGCATGTAGAAAACTAGAATTTAAATATGTGTTACATAGGACAGGTTTGTTTTGTTTTTAATGAGTGAACTAAACATAAACATGTTTGGAATTAGGTCTCCTGGGCAGTTTGAGATCACCAAGGAGAAGAAGACAGGGAACAATGGAGGGAAAAAGCAAAGGAACACTGAAGATTCGTTTCCTTTATGTCATACTTAATAGAAGACATAAATGACTATAATAATATTGATGAGATGCACAAGGCAGGGTAATGGAAATAATAATTACTGGGGTGCCTGGGTGGCGCAGTCGGTTAAGCGGCCGACTTCAGCCAGGTCACGATCTCGCGGTCCGTGAGTTCGAGCCCCGCGTCAGGCTCTGGGCTGATGGCCCAGAGCCCAGAGCCTGGAGCCTGTTTCCGATTCTGTGTCTCCCTCTCTCTCTGCCCCTCCCCCGTTCATGCTCTGTCTCTCTCTGTCCCAAAAATAAATAAACGTTGAAAAAAAAAATTAAAAAAAAAAAAAGAATAATTACTTGTGCCTGTTACTTCAGAGTTTGCAAACCTCAATGATTCCCATTTTTTTAAGTTGTTTGTTTATTGAGAGAGAGAGAGAGAGAGAGAGAGAGAGAGAGAATTTCAAGCAGACTTTGTGCTGACATGGAACTCATAAACCGTGGCATTGTGACCTGAGCCAAAATCAAGAGTCAGATGCTTAACCGACTGAGCCACCCAGGTGCCCCTCAATGGCTCTCTTTGACATTGCAGGGAATTGTTATTTTCATTCTATACATGAAGTTTGGAGAGATTAAGTAATTTGCTCAAAAGTAGTATTTAGTACTTGGCAGAGCCAGGGCGCAATGCCCGAATCTCTGATTTCTTGTCTGCAGCCAGTTCCGCAGCCATTTGAGAATCTTGAATTCAGAGTCCAAAGCAGTGCATTCTAATTGTTCACCTCTTTTTTTTTGAAGTTTTATTTAAATTCTAATTAGTTAACATATATGGTAAATTTGGTGTCAGGTGTAGAATTTAGTGATTAATCACTTACATACAACACCCCAGTGCTCATATATGCCCCCCTTAGTACCCATCACCCATTTAGCCCAGTCCCTACCCACCTCCCCCCATCAACCCTCAGTTCTGTATAATTAAGAGTCTCTTGTGGTTTGCTTCCTTCTATTTTGCCCCCTTATCCCATGTTCATGTTTCTTAAATTCCACATAAATGAAATCATATGGTATTTCTCTTTCTCCGACTTATTTTGCTTAGCATGATACACTCTAGCTCCACCCGTGTCATTGCAAATGTCCTTGCTCACCCCTTAAGCCTTGCATTTAATTTAGCAAAGTAATTCAGATTCTTTAAGCTTCTGGTTCTTTATAGTTAAATGTTGTCTACTTCCTTTCTTTATTGGATCAAATGAAGAGAGTATAAAGAAAGTACTTTATCACCGTGAAATGTTATATAAATGTAAAAAAGGTATAGCTAAGTCCAACTTCATGAATTCCTGGGGCCTTGCCTCAATATATCCTTATAGTTAAGCCTTCCTCCCTTCTGTCTGAAAGAACAAAGAATCCCTCTTCTCTTCAAAATTAAACCTTCCACCTGTGCTTTAATATTAGACCAGCAAATATTTATCAAAGGCTTCCTGAGATTCTGTCATCTCACTTCATTGTTGTACAGATGAAAAACTGAGACTCAAAAAAGCTAAATTTTTTAATGTTTTATTTATTTTTCAAGAGAGAACACACGCACATGTGCGCGCAAGCAGGAGAGGGGCAAAAAGAGAGGGGGCACAGAGGATCCAAAGTGGGCTCTGCACTGACAGGCTGACAGCAGCAAGCCCGATGTGGGGCTTGAAATCATGACCTGAGCTGAAGTTGGATGCTCAACTGACCGAGCCACCCAGGCGCCCCAAAACTAAATAATTTAACCAAGATTATGCAAATTAAGCAGTGAGCCCAGAAGGCCTGTGTCAGAGCCTGTGTCTTTAATCACTGTGCAATATTGTCTTCACAGTGACTTGGGCAGCTTCTCTGTTTTCTCCATTTCAGTTATCAATTAATGCGTAATAATCCAACCCAAAACTAAATGACTTAAAACAATCCCCTTATTTGTACATGATTCTGCAATCTGAACTGGGCTCACCCTGGTGGTTCTTCTGGTGATTTTTGTCTGGAGTCATTCACATGTCTCCAGCAAGCTGGGAGCTCAGCTGGGGCCAAACCATCCCAGATAGTCTGTCATTTTCCAGGGTTCTATGTGGCCACTTATCATGCAGTGGTCCAAACTTGTCTCTAGCCCAAACTGTCTTACAGCATGGTAAATGACTTTCATAGAAAGACAAATCCCAATATGCCAGTACTTACTAAACCTCTGCTGGCATCATGTTTGCTAATGTTCCGTTGGCTGAAACAAGTCACAAGACCAAGGCCAAAGTCACAGGGCATAAAGCCCAGAAGTTGTGGTTCACTGGGGTTATCATTGTTTAGCAAATCTCCTTTCTCCCTTTTTCTTCTCATTCGTTACTTATGCTTTCCCCTCAGCATAGAAAATGCTTTAATGACCACATTTAAATACAAATAAAAATTTCCTGTGACCACATGTCCCCCCTTAGCTACCATCTTACCTTCCTTTCACAGCCAACCATCTTAAACAAGTAATCTACATTCGTTGTCTTCGTCACATCACTGTCTATACAGTCTCTAGTCACTGCAGACTGGCCTATACCAACACTATTGCACCAAACTTACTCTCCCTCCACTCTCCAATAACTTCTGTATTTGCAAAGGCAATGGATAATTCACTGGCCTTGTTTACTTTGACCTCTCTATGACATTTAATACTTTCTTTTTCTTATGTGACTCTCCTTTCCCTCATCCTTTGTACCTTTACCTTTTCTAATCCTCTAATGTTACCTAATGGTCTTTACTCACCAGGGTTGTGGCTCCTGCCCTCTGCTCTACTCACTGTATGGTTTCTGATAGTAATAGCATCCAAAACTCTACTTTAGCCCCAAGCTCTATGCTTACCTCCACACCTATTTATCCAAGTATGTCTCTACTCAAATGCAATGAGTCTGAAACTAATTCATCATCTTTCTTCTAAAACCAGATCCTTCTCCTCCCCAGGGCACCTGGGTGGCTCAGTCAGTTAAGCCTCTGACTTCAGCTCAGGTCATGATCTCCCAGTCTGTACGTTCAAGTCCCATGTTGGGCTCTGTGCTGACAGCTCAGAGCCTGAAGCCTTCTTTGGATTCTGTGTCTCCCTCTCTCTCTGCCCCTCCCCTACTCATGCTCGCTCACTCGCTCTCTCTCTCTCTCTCTCTCTCTCAAAAATAAATAAACATTAAAAAGTTAAAAAACAAAAATAAAACCAGATCCTTCTCTTATAATCCCTTAGCTTGATGATAAATTTACCCAGCTGCCCAAATTATAAATGTGATAACCCAAGACTTTTCCTTCTCTTCTTCCCACAGTGTCCAATTGGTCATTAATGCTTATCTGTTCTGCCTTTAAATAGTTCTCAGAAGTCTCCAGTGGTAAATGTTTAATAACCAGCTTTGGGCAGGATGGGGTGGGGATAGAGAGGTTGTTGGGTGGCATTTGATGATTTTCATGTTGTAATCATCCCACCATGGCTGTTTTCAAGCTACTGATGTCAGACATGACATCACTGAACAGAACTGGGAAGAGATGCATGGTAGCACACATTATAAAATATTTCCACCTACAGATATAACAGGCATAAATAACCTTGAGAGTAAGTAACAGCAAAATGTAGTAAAATGAATATGAAGTGATGAGTTTTGAATATTTATTTCCTTTGTTTTTAATATAATTAAGTGTATATAATGTAATTTTTAGTGGTGGCTTTGTTTAATAGTTCCCAGTGCTCCTAGAAATTTAACAGTTGGCTCTCACAAGACAGTACAAGCTGGATCTATCCCTTCTCCATTTCCAAGACCACAGCCAAAATTTAAAGGTCTGTCCACTTCTCACTGTGATATTGCAATTTCATTTTAGTAAGTCTTTGTACTGGTCTGTCTCCACATTGGTCTGTCTCCCTTTTTAACATACAAACCTGATTATACCACTCCCCAGCTTACAGTCATCCATTGAGACTTCATAGCTTTTTAATTGGAATTCCTTGTTTAAAGCACAAAGATTTTCCTTGTTTCTGAGCCTTATCTCCTTCTACTTCCCCTATTAACACCCTAGTGACTCAAATGTTTGCTATCTTATGTCCCTGGACCTTCATCTATGCTGTTTCAACTCTCCGGGTTCTTTCCATCTTTGAGACAGCAAACTACCACTGATTGGTTTTCCAAATATCAGGTCAAGAATTACTTTCTCTGAAAGCTTTTTCTATAGAAGAGCAAATTAGCATAGTAGTTAAGAACACAGACATAAAACTAAACAGCCAGGTCTCAAATATGGCTCTGCCACTTGTGTAACCATGAACATGTTATTTAACCTTATTTTCCTTACTAGTAAAATGATGAAAACAAAATGCTATTTCATAAGATCACTGTGAAGATTAAAGAGGTATTATGTGCAAAGCCCTCAGAGCACTGTCTATAACTTAGCACCTAAGACTTAGTAAATGTTAGTAATATTAACTAATTTTAAATGCTTCTTATCTCTGTTTCTGTTGCATTAGGTAGACATCACACTATACTAAATCATTGATTTCCTTGATTTCCTCCTTTTTAACTCTTCAAACAGAAACTTTGTAGCCTTGTTAGGGGCACCTGGGTGGCTCAGGCTGTTGAGCATCCAACTTCGGCTCCGGTCATGATTTCATGGTTTGTGGGTTCAAACCCTGCGGCAGGCTCTGTGCTGACAGCTCAGAGCCTGGATTCTGCTTCAGATTCTCTCTCTCTCTCTCTTTCTCTCTCTCTCTCTCTCTCTCTCTCTCTCTCTCTCTCTCTCTCTTTTTTCTCTCTCTGCCCCTCTCCCGCTCGATCTCTATCTCTCTCTGTCTCTCAAAAATAAACATAAAAAAAAAAAAAAAACAACAGAGGTGCCTGGTTGGCTCTGTCGGTTAAGAATCCAACTCTTGGTTTGGGCTCAGTCATGATCTCATGGTTCGTGGGTTCAAGCCCTGCATCAGGCACTGTGCTGATGGTATGGAGCCTGCTTGGGATTCTGTCTCCCTGTCTCTCTGCCCTTCCCCTGCTTGCTCGCTCTCTCTCTCTCTCTCTCTCTCTCAAAAATAAATAAACATTAAAAAAAACAACAACTATGTGGCCTTGTGCTTAGGCAGTGTCTAGTAAGCACTTAATGGATAAAAGAGTGAATGAGTGATGCACATTATGGCCAACTGGACATGTGTTTCTTCTTGATTCATTCAGCTGCATTAGATTCAAGAAAGTGAAGGGAATTTATGAGATCCTATGATCAAGTTAAAGGGCAATGTTTTCTCAAATTTAACTATATATATTGCTATAAAAACTAAAATCAAAGGAAATTAGTCTTGAAACCCACAACACTTTTGATGATTCTTGCTTACTCTTTATGTTGCTATTATTTATAAGAAAATGTGGTAACAGTCTCTTAGCCTAATTTCATTGTCATTTGTGATGAATGTAGGAAAAACTGAAGTTAAAAGGAACTTTGGTAAATGTGTAGGCAAAAGAGACTTTAAATATTCCACTGGAAAAATATTCTGACCTCACAGCAAAACTTATATTATTTTCTGAGGCTCTGAGTTGTTTATTCAAGATTCACAATTTGAATGTGTAGATTGCTTTGGGTAGTATTGGCATTTTAACAATATTTATTCTTCCAATCTTTGAGCATGGAATGTTTTTCCATTTCTTTGTACCTTCTTCAATTTCCTTTATCAGCTTTCTATAGTTTTCAGCATACAGATCTTTCACATCTTTGGTTAGGTCTACTCCTGGGTATTTTATGGTTCTTGGTTTAATAAACAATTTATTTCCTTCAAAAATAAAAAGAATCACAATTTGACTTTTATGAAAGAAGAGAGAAAAAATAATAAAAATGTATTGAGTGTCCTGGGTATCAGGCAGTTTTACAACTATTATTTCTTCTAATCTTCACAAAACTGAATTAGATAGCGTATGCCGTATTAGCATAGATATGCTATAGATCTATGCTATAGATCTGCTATAGATATGCTATAGATATACTATAGACATGTCAATATCTCCTGGAAACAACCTCACAGGCATACCCAGGAATAATGTTTAACAGCATATCTGGACATCCTGCAGCCCAGTCAAGTTGTCACATAAAATTAACCATCACAGACATTATCCCCTTTCTAGATGGGGAATCTGAGGCTTAGAGGCTTAAGTAATTTGCCAAAGATCACATAGTCGGCAAAGCACCAAAGCACCATTCCCCTTCTACTAAACTAGTAGTTCTCAGTCAGGGCAATTTTATCGTCAGGAGATACTTGGCAATATCTGGAGACATTTTTGGTTGTCATAGCTGGTGGCAGGTAGGGGACTTGCTATGATATCTAGTGGGTAGAAGAGGGGACTTGCTATGATATCTAGTGGGTAGAAGTTACGGATGCTGTAAACATCCTACATACCACAAAGAATTACCCACCCAAAATGTTTACAGTGCCAAGATAAAGAATCCCTGCACTAAATGTACTATTTTTTTAAACTGCACTCTTTTATATTTTTACAGTTTTCCAAAACTATTCTATTAAACAGTATAGGCTGATCTAAAATATAAATGATTATAGGGGCGCCTGGGTGGTTCAGTCAGTTAAGCTTTTGACTTCAGCTCAGATAATGATCTCACATTTCATGGGTCCGAGCCCCACATCGTGCTCTGTGCTGACAGCTCAGAACCTGGAGCCTGCTTCAGATTCTGTGTCTCCCTCTCTCTCTTACCCTCTCCCAGTCTCTCTCTCTCTCTCTCAAAAATAAATAAACATTAAAAAAATTTTTTAAATAGGGGCACCTGGGTGGCTCAGTTGTTTGAGCGTCCGACTTCAGCTCAGGTCATGATCTCACAAGTGGGTTTGAGGCCCACATCAGGCTCTGTGCTGACAGCTCAGAGCCTGGAGCCTTGCTTCGGATTCTGTGTCTCCCTCTCTCTCTACCCCTCCCCAACTCATGCTCTGTCTCTGTCTCTAAAAAATGAATAAACCTTAAAAAATTTTTTTTAATTTTTAATAAAATATAAACGATTTAGTTTCATAAATCTGATAAAATGAATGAATGCTAAATTCTGAATATGGAGGAAGGAAACTGCATTTTTCAATGACTTTTTACATTAGCATTCACTGAGAGAATAAAATATTTTAAATTATCATAATAATAAAGATAGGAAATAATAATAAAGATAGGAAATAGATACCACTTATATGCTCAAAGCAGTAAATACCATAATATAATATATTTAATTTTGATACAATAAAATCATGAATATATTTTCAGTGGATTTAGTAGTTTACAGAAAAAAGCAGCAGTTTATGGTTCATGGAATTCATAGAATTATCTTCAACTTTAGAATTATAAAATACTAAAGCTAAAGGATCATCAGGGTCATCTGCTTCATTGTTCATCACTTAAGGAAATTGTATCTAAGAAAGGGCAAGCTATCCAAGGCCTCTTAGCCAGTTAAGAACAGTGTTGGAGCCAGAATTCAGCTTTCCTGACCGTTACATGCTTTTTTTGATTCCAAGGTGTTTTTCAATATCCCTGAAGTGTTAGAATGTGGGGTAGAGGGAGTTGCTATATATTTTTATTTAAACATGTTCTTCATTCAAAGGAAATTGAATTTCTATGTTTTTGCCTTGTTTCAACTAAAAAAGCATTGAAAGGGACTTTTGATATCAAATAACCCAACCAACTTTCTATGATAAGACTTTTTTTCCTCAACACAAAAAAATGTATTTACTAAGTATGCAAAATCTTAAACCTTAACATTTTGGAATGCTTTGTTTAAAAACTCAAAGTGAATTCCAAATTTTTCCCAGTACTGTGCAGAAGTTTTTTTGTTTTTTTTGTTTTTCCGCCTTCCCTACATCTGTGTGTAAGAGGTAAAGTAGAGGTCTTTATTTGCAAAATTGCTACAAAAGCACCAGAGCTGGAGCCAGGAAAGCTCAGTTTGAGCCCGATTCCCTTCTTATCTTTCCAACTTCCAGCCTATCCTGTCATAGCCTTTCTAGTCCTGTTCTTCATCTCCCACTTCATGGGGTTGTTGCAAAGGTCAAATAAGATAATATCTCATTTGTAAATCTGTTTGATAAACACAAGGCACTTTGATAATATAAACTTCCAGTATTTGTTACACATCATTACTAGTTCTAAATGTTTATTTCAAGATATAAATGGAACGCACATGCCACTGTCAGTATTCTGGGTTTCTGACATTATGTACAGTCATTTTCAGAGGGTTCCATTAGAGGAATTAAATTTAAGTCTCCAAGCTGAGTACATGTTACTTTCATTAAACATGGAATTGATTAGTTTTTTTAAGGTGTTATAAGGTTATATGTGATTTGAGTTTTTCCCCCAAGACTTAATCTCCGTTCTTCCAACACACTGTTCCCTAGTCTGGGCGGCCCACCCTCGGGGGTTTGAATAGGAGGATAGGTGAAAGAGTGTTTTTATTTTTTCTAACATGAGAAGGAAGTCTGTGCTAGTACCTGTAGGCTCCTTTTCTTCAATTAAATCTTTATTTGTTAGCGAAGTTAGAACACAGACCCATAGTAATTCCTATGTGTCCTCAAAGCAGCAGCAGCAGTAATAACAGTAGTAGTGGTAGTAATGGGGATATAAATCTGATGAAGAAATGGAAATAATCTGTTGATTAAATGGGGTAATGAAGGGGTGCTGGGTGGCTCAGCTGGTTAAGCATCTGACTTCGGCTCGGGTCATGATCTTGTGGTTCATGCATTTGAGCCCTGCGTCAGGTTCTGTGCTGACAGCTCAGAGCCTGGAGCTTGCTTCAGATTCTGCATCTCCCTCTTCTCTCTGCCCCTCCTCCACTTGCTATCTCTCTCTCTCTTTCTCTCTCTCTCTCTCTCTCTCTTTCTCTCTCTCTCAAAAATAAATAAAGATTTAAAAAAACTGAAATGGGGTAATGAAACATATTGCCACTCCCTGCTAAAATTCCAGTATAATGATAGAAAAAGAGAAATAATAATATAAACTTACAATAACAAAGAAAAAAGAGGAGGTGACAAGATAAAAGATTCCAGCAAATTTTTAGAAGGTAGCAAGCAGTTGGAAGAATAGGGAAAGCTTAAATCTAAGGATTTTCAGAGAAGGGTACCATAGACAAAGAAGACAGTTCACACTGCAAAACCCAGAAGTTTCAAGAATTGGAAGTACCAGGTCATTTGAAAGTTGAGGTAAGGGGAGAGGTTGAAACCAGGAGGACTGATGGAAAGCCTGTCAGATAAACAGATGTCAGATCTTTCCTTCTGTGTCTACTGCCAGAGGACTCCCCATTTCAACCTTAACGAAAAGGAAAGGTTATTCTCTGGCTCTGGGCTCTAGATAGGCACCATAGGGACAGGCGGTGGGGATGGGGGAGGATATGGTGCCATACAGAAATCTGGGGAGTGAGAGTCAGTATATTGCACTGAGAGACCTCCAGTCCCTTCACTCCTACACCTCACAGAATGTAGCAACCAAGCTTTTACCCACTCCCTGGGGTTGGAGGTATGGAGATCTTCTCTAGAAAAAAAATCTCTCCAAGAACAAAAATCTGACAATGACATTGAGGGCACCACATCAAAAATGTTAGGTTCCTATCTCAGCCCCTCCAAGGTAGCTCTCCAAGGTGTCAAGCCCTGCCCATGAAATGTCTAACTGGCTGTGTAGTGACTTGCTACTAAATATTACCATACAACCAGAGACATTGGACATTCGAGAAAAGCTTTTAACATAAAAATCAAAGACCAAAATATACAAGAAAAACTGGGATAATATGGAAACAGAAAATGCAGGACTCAAAGGAAAATTTTAAAATATTTAATTAATATCCTCAAAAAGATAAGAGTTTATCACACTAATGAAAACAGAAGAGGATAATATTAAAGAGGGGAACATCAGGAAATCAGAAATTGAAAGTTTAAAAATGTTTGAAATGTTTTTAATATGTTTAAAAAATGTTTAAAAAAACAATAGTAGAGATGAAAGATAAAATTAAGGAAGTTTCCAGGGCGCCTGAGTGGCTCAGTTGATTAAGCAGCCCACTTCAGCTCAGGTCGTGATCTCACAGTCCCGCATCGGGCTCTGTGCTAACAGCTCAGAGCCTGGAGCCTGCTTCAGATTCTGTGTCTCCCTCTCTCTCTGCCCCTCCCCTGCTCATGCTCTGTCTCTCTCTCTGTGTCTCAAAAATAAATAAACGTTTAAATTTTTTTTAAAAGATTAAGGAAAAAAAAAAGATTAAGGAAGTTTCCAAAAATAATGTAACCATGGAAAAAAAGAACAAAAACTATAAGTAAATTAGAAAACCAATCCCAAAAGTCGACATTTAACTATTATGAATTCCAGAAAGAAAATACAAAAAACTAGAGGGACAAAAATTATCAAAGAATTACATATTAAAATCTCTCAGAACAGTTGAATTTCCAAATTCAAAGAGACTAATGAGTGCCTAAAGTAAATTTAAAAGGATTCAAATTGGGGCACCTGGGTGGCGCAGTCGGTTAAGCGTCTGACTTCAGCCAGGTCACGATCTCGCGGTCCGTGAGTTCGAGCCCCGCGTCAGGCTCTGGGCTGATGGCTCAGAGCCTGGAGCCTGTTTCCGATTCTGTGTCTCTCTCTCTCTGCCCCTCCCCTGTTCATGCTCTGTCTCTCTCCATCCCCAAAATAAATAAACATTGAAAAAAAAATGTAAAAGGATTCAAATTAAGGCAGATATTGTAATATTTTATTTTTTTGGGTTTTTTTGTGTGTGTGTTTTTTTGGTAATATTTTAAAATACTAGAGATAAATATTAAAACTTGGGACAAAAACTTAAAAGCTTACAGAAAGAAAAAAAAAACAGTTCTTATTTTTAAAAAATGGGAAAAACCAACACTGGTGCTCTTACTAGCAACACCAGAAACTAAAGAAAATGGATCATGTTTTAAAATTCTGAGAAAAAAAAATTGATCTAGAAACAGCTTGGTGGCTCAGTCAGTTAAGCATTGGCTCAGGTCATGGTCTCATGGTTTATGAGTTGAAGTTGCTCATGAAGCTCTCTGTTCTCAGCAGCAGAGACTGCTTTGGAAACTCTGTTCCCCCCTCTCTCTCTCTCTGCCTCTACCCTGCTCTCACTCTCTCTCTCTCAAAAATAAATAAACGTTAAAATAATTTTTCTAATCTAAAATTCTATATCCGGTCAAACTATCTATCAAGTGAAGGATGAAATACTCATGTTTTCTTGCTATGCAGAGTCTCAAAACTTTTGTTTCCTGTATACTGTTTCTCAGGAAGCTTCTGGAGTATGTGCTCCATAAAAATGAGGGAGAACACCAAGATAGAAAAATATATGGGATCCAGGAAGCAAGAACTCAAACACAAGAAAAGAGCAAGGGGGATCCCCAGGGTGGTGGTAACTAGAGATCCCAGGAGGAAAGCAGGGTAGCTGCTTGGGGAGGGGGAGGAGGGGGGCTTCTGTCAAATGGAGCAAGAGAGCCAACACCTGGGAGGGACATGTCTGTGAGGAAAATGGGGCTTGGGGATCCCCTATGGGTTTGTTGTTGTTGTTCTGTTGTGGTAGTCGTTGTTGTTAGCATATTAAAATGAACTTTTAAATTTTGTTGGACAATTTAGGAAGAATAAATGTACCTGGAAAAGTACATTAAAAGAGGAGGCAATTTCTAGGGCCAGACAAAAGACAATATTGTTCAAGAAATAAATGTAAGTATGATTCAACACAGGAAATTACTAGCTGACTCAGCTATGAAGAGTATGCACATTGTCATAAATGTTAAATAGTGATTTAAATAGCAATTGTGATGTAATTATTTTAGGAAGGGAGCATTTGTGTGTGTGTGTGTGTGTGTGTGTGTGTGTGAAGTGATAGCTGTTACAGTATTAAATCACAGAATGTTTGACATTAATGTATTTTTAAATATATATTTATTTTAAATATCCATTTAAGTATTTGTTTAGAAATATACACATATTTGTATTTCAGTAGGAGAACTCACTTTCTTTATAAACCTCAAAATATTTTTTAAAGCTCTATAGATTTATACATTTATGTATAAAACTATGATTGCAAAAAATAACAAAAGAGACATCTACTATTTCTAGGCGATCCAGAGAATTTCTTTTAAAGACTAAAAACTCTGTTCCTAATACCAGTGGGAGTTGGACTACTAGGCTTAGAGATACTCTGCAGAGAAATGTATACAGCTCACTCCTTTTAAGAAAATTCCCCTGGAGGCCAATTTACTTAGCCTCTTTGAGCCTTGCTTGCCTCATCTCTAAACTGAAAAAGTTCATTTGGAACAAACGAAACTCAAATTCGAGGCAAATAACAAGTGAAACAGACCAGGTACAAATGCCAGCATCCCTTACAAAGGACAGTCTCTACTCAGAACCAGCCGGCTTTGCCATGAAGACCTTTTGTTGCTAAAAGGCCCACTGGTTCAAGAGAAACTGCAAATCTGAGTTTTTGCATGAAACCTCTGAATTTTAAAATGCTAGTTTAAAATACACAATGCTTTGGGACACTTCAGTGGCTCAGTCAGTTAAGTGTCCAACTGTTGGTTTTGGCTCAGGTCATGATCTAACGGTTCGTGAGTTTGAGCCCCATGTCGGGCTCTGTGCTGACAGCATGGAGCCTGCTTGGAATTCTCTGTCTTCATCTCTCTCTGCCGCTCCCCTCCTGCTCGCTCACTTGCTCGCTCGCTCCCTCAAAATAAATAAACTTAAAATAATAATTAAAATTAAATTAAATTAAAATAAAATAAAATACACAGTGCCTGCCAAACCAAACCCATCTGCAGGCCACCACCAACCCACAGATTGCAATGTGAGACTTATAAATTAGCTGAACATTGATGACCACTTTGGGCAGTACAATGTCTCATTCCTAAAACTCTGCATTGAATGTATGGGTTTCTCCACCACCAAAGAGGCAGGCTATTTTATCCCAACCTGACAAACTATATTACTTCACTTTGTCAATTTTATCTTTACTGTGAACACTCACAAATCTCAAGACTTAAATCTGCATAGCATCTTTATTCATGAAAACACAGTCAAAAACAGAGATAGGTGCTGCCCAAACACAGCTGGGCCAAAAAATCAAGGAGTCATTCTCACAGACACAACTGGATAAAAACTGTCATTAAATCCGTCTTTCCAGACATGTTAGTTCACATGTCTGTAAAGGCATTACTGTAAAGACAGTAATCGCGTTTAAATACAAAGGTCAGTATCAAGCTCATTATTTCCTAAGAAGATTATCTTTTAATTTTTCACAAGGAAACTTTTACCCACCACTGCTAATTATCTTCTTCGTTCGCAGGCCTAGAAAGCATGAAGACTGTAGTTTTTCTCCTATACATTTTGGGAACTGCAACTGCAATACCGGTAAATACCCTTTTTTCTGTTATTACATCTCTCCTTCCTACATTTAATTTAGAAATCCTCCATTTAAAAGAAAATGTGTTTATATAGTGGTTTGAAATTCTCTTTTTTGTTTTAATATTATTTTTTCCCAAGCAGAAAATGAATGACTCAAAATATTGATATAAAATACTTTCTGAAAGAATATTTCCTTCAGAACTACCAGATTCTACAAGATACAATAAATATAAATCTGACAATGTTGATTATAATTTATTAGAAAGGGGATCTTCCAGGACCCAAATGCCAAAGAGAATGGGAAGAAATAAATTTTCCTTTGGAAGTTTATCACTTAGTATGAGAAACCTAAGAAATTAGTATGAGAAGTCTTGGGAATGCACACCCATACTCTTTAGCAGCATTTTCTTCAAGATCAAATATATACTGGCTGATCAATTCTGAGTCTGTAATAAAACAAGAACCAGTGGGTTAGGGCCTGGAAATGGTATGATAATCATAAATTGGCTCCTAACTCATCCTTGGGGGTGGTTGGGGAGGGGGTACTTTCCAAGCAAACATGCTGATAATAGACAGAACTAGAACATTCTTTTCTTCACGATCAGATATCCTGGCACCACCATTCACACAGCAGTAAATCAGACACACACAAATCAGAATCATTTGAGACCATGTCAGCAGCCTTAAAATAACCTGAAAGTTATTATTGTTGTTGTTTTAATGTTGTTTTTAATGGCTCGGATGATCATGTAGATGTCTCCCAAATGATCCATATCATCCATAATCAAGCTAAAGGATTTATGCCATTTTTTTTTCTTTTTTGCCAAATGGAGGAATCAATCTCCTTTAAGTAGACAAAGTAATTTTTCTCATCCCTTCTCTTCCTCCGTCTCTACTATGTCTAAGATTCTGTCCTTGTTTTTTGGATAGCTGGTGGCTAACATTTGGTTGACAGATGTGTCCGCAAAGACCAGCATCATGCCACCCAGACCAAGCATTTCTTAGAAAACAGAATTTATGACCACTCCTAGTAATTGTGCTTTAGTAGCTGGAGCTACTCCAGCTGAAATTATACATGTCCTCTGCAATTACAAAAGTGGGATAAATTATGTTCAGCACAGAAAGAAGCTCCCACAGACCCATTGTTTTCTCCTAAAAATGTGTTTTCCCTTGCAGCTGTTGCCCAGTATATAAACAGGCATCAAAAATGCTTTTGAACCAAATGTTTGAATAACACATCTACATATAGACACATTTTAAAGGTTTTCTTTTGGGGACAATTTGTTATGTAGATCCAGTCAAACACTAAAAAGCTAAATATCTTCCCATAGGGTTTACCTCTTACAAATCTTGTGTCATTTTCCCAGATTGACTGAATTGTACGGAAGTAAGTGGATTCTGTGTGGTTCAGGGATTCCACACATTTCCAGAGGGTATGATGTTATAGATGTGGGAATAATAATAAAACAGAGTTTGATTGCAGAAAATTTCTGAAAGAAGATAAGCTGCTGTCCTTCTGCATTTCTTTCAGCTTGGAGAGGGAGAGCAGAGGAGGAAGGGTGCAGAGGGGGAGCAGTTCTCTACTAATAAGCCGAAAATCTCCTCCATCCCTTGCCTTCCATAATGCCCTTGCTGGAAACCTGCCAAACTGGCCACCATTCTTTATCCTTTCTCCCTTACAAATGGCTTCTTTGGAAATTTTTTCAAATGTTATTACTCCTTTTAGTTGAAAAGGTGATAAGCAAGAGAGCAAACCACATCTAAAATGAACCCTGAACTCCATGCCTTTCCTTATATTATACAATTGGTACAACAGAGTGTGCTAATAGAGTAAAGACAAGTCAATGCAAATAAAATCTGGTTTTGTACTTATACCTCAATCTGCCTGACATGAGTATCCTTAGCATCTCTGTAAGAAAGATTTGTAGTGAATACCTGCTTACAGTATTGGACAGTTCATAGTATTACCACTGTAGGATATTACTTCTAGCAATAGTCAGTTTTCACTTGGTTACTTTATAATTTACAAACGACTAATATACATAAACTTATCTTGATATTTCTGCTCACTTCACCTTGACAGATGATAGGGTGGGATTCACAATTCGTCAAATGACAGATAGATAGCTGATAGAGTCAAGACTTGAAGGAAGATCTTTAATCTCTAGGTCAGTTGTTAAACTCCTCCATCATGTATCACTGCCAGTTCTTCATCTATGCCTTCAGTCTTGCTAGAAATAGAGCCATCCTTCTAGTTGAAATAATACTCCATTGCTGTTCTTCCTAACTAGACTTAGTGTACTATTTCACACAATTTTTGAATTAGTTCTATGTTAAATTATTTATCATAAGATTTCTTCATGAATATAAGGCTGCTAGTGTTAAGAAAATAAATATTGAATAAGGTTTAAATCTTTTCTGCTATTTATCAGTGAATACTTAAAATTTAACTTAAGAAAATGTACAATGTTAAAGAACTTCTCAAACTCAACACCCAAAAAACAAATAATCCGGTTAAGAAATGGGCAGAAAACATGAATAGACATCTGTCCAAAGAAGACATCCAGATGACTAACAGACATATGAAAATATGCTCAATATCACTCATCACAGTGAAATACAAATCAAAACTATGATGAGATACCATCTCACATCTGTCAGAATGGCTAAAATTAACAGCACAAGAAACAACAGGTATTGGCAAGGATGTGGAGAAAGGGGAACCCTCTTGCACTGTTGGTAGGAATGCAAACTGATGCAACCACTATGGAAAATAATATGGAGGTTCCTCAAAAATTTAAAAATAGAACTACCCTATGATCCAGTAACTGCACTACTAGGTATTTACCCAAAAGATACAAAAAGACTGATTCGAAGGGACACGTGCACCCCAATGTTTATAGCAACATTATCAACAATAGCCAAACTATGGAAAGAGCTCAAATGTCCATAGACTGATAAATGGATAAAGAAGACGTGGTTTATATATACAATGGAATATTACTCGGCCATCAAAAAAAAAATAAAATCTTGGCATTTGCAACAACATGCATGGAGCTACGGTGTATTATGCTAAACGAAATAAATCAGTCAGAGAAAGACAAATACCATATGATTTCACTCATGTGGAATTTAAGAAACAAAACAGATGAATGTATGGGAAGGGAAAAAAAAGAAAGAAAAACCATAAGAGACTCCTAACTATAGAGAAAAAACTGAGAATTGCTAGAGGCAGGTGGGTGTAGGATGGGCTAGATGGGTGATGGATATTAAGGAGGGCACTTATGATGAGCAATGGGTGTTGTACATAAGTGATGAATCACCAAATTCTCCTGAAATGAATGTTGCACTGTATGTTAACTAACTAGAATTTAAACAAAAATTTAAAAAGAAAATGTACAGAGTTATATCTTCGGTAAATTTAATTTGACTTTGACTTTCTGCTAACAACAGTTCTTAAAATTATAGAGTATGAATGTTTTTTAAGTTTGAAAAGCACAGAAAATAATTCCAAACCTCAAAGGTGACAATTATTGAAATAATCTTTGCTCTATTTTCACCCGGTCTCTGCATACATAACTTTTTCTTAAATATGTTTGGGAGTCTGTTTTCACCTAAGATTATAATCTAGCCATTTGCTTGTATTCTTAAAAATTCTAGAGAGTATTTTTTAATTGATGTTATGTATGAACCATAGTGCTACTAAGAATGATGACGATAAAGAAGTAGCTAGAAATTTTAGACATCAGCATCTAGACGTGAATAACATGAGCCAATTTCTACTTTTTTTCAGACAAATGCAAGGTTCCTGTCTAATCATCCGAAACCAACTGCTGATTCCTTGAGTTCCATCCAACAGGCTGAAGTGTTAGTAACACCTAACAACACTGCAATCCCCATGTTAAGGGTTGAAGATGCAGAAAATGAAAAGGAAATTGCAGTGCCTGTAGAAGACCATCCCGACCATAAGGTAAAAGTAACATGGTTATGCGATTATAATTTAAAATTTTTCCAAAGGTCTCAATTTCAAAGCATAGTTAAGGACATTACCTCATTCTCACCTCAGCTTAATTTTTAAAAGATGATTATCGTATCAGTGATCTCCAATTATCAAAAGAACTTTGAAAATTAGTGAGTTTTATGCCTTTGGCCAAGGTGCTATATAATTTCATACCACAAAATTCAAATTCAGGTTATAAACTTGCAACTATAAAGTGTGAGGAACATTGTATATGAGTTTACCTGATATTATGTGAAAAAAATAATGAACACTAAAGGTTAGCTTATGAATTAAAATATGATGTGGATATTCCGTTACCAATTGTTTCAAGAGTAAACTTTTTTTCTTGTAAGGCTGAAAAATCTTCAGTACTAAAGCCAAAGGAGGAAAGCCAGGACCAGTCAGCAGATCAGGACCAGAGTTATAGCCAAGAGCTCGGGTTACAGGATGAAGAGGAGAGTGAAAGTGACTTAAGTGAGAATGTGGAGTACATACCATCAGAAGGTACATTGGACCTAAAAGAAGATACGAATGAGCCTCAAAAGAAAAAAACGCCCAGAGAACATTGATTTCCTTGCTCCTAATATTAGTTCCATTGTAGATATTAACCAACAAGAAAGCATCACAAAAACAGAAAAAAAACAAGAACAACCAATGAATGAATTACATTCTCAGTTGAACAGGAGCAACAAACATAGCCAAGATGTAAATGATCAAGGAAACCAAGAGCAGGATCCAAATATCCCCAATGGAGAAGAGGAAGGGGAAGAAGAGCCAGGTGAAGTCAGTACCCACAACAATAACAAAGAAAGGGAGAGAGAATTTCCCAAGGAGCATTCTAATAGCAAGGAGGATGAAAATAGTACCAAATCTGATGATGTTTTGGAAAAGTCCAGTGAACCAACTGAAGTAAGCAAAATGCAGAAAGCTGAATTTGAGCAGGGTAACCAAGAACAAGAAGAGGACAGTTCCAATGCAGAAATGGAAGAGGAAAGTGCATCAAAAATTACTAAGCACAGCCAAGATGCTGAATGGCAGAGCCAAGAAGAAAAACCTGAAGTTACCAGCAACCATGAGGAGATGGATAAAAAGACTGTTTCTGAGGCTTTGCTCGTGGAGCCTACTGGTGATGGTAACACCATGCCCAGAAATCATGGGGCTAATGATGATGGTGATGATGATCCCAGACACGATGCAACTGATGACTACGAATTCATCCCAAGTGAGGCCTTCCTGGAGGCTGAAAGATCTCAGTCCATTTCCTATCACCTCAAATATGAAGAGGAAAGAGAAAGAGAAAAAGAAAGAGCACATGAAAATGGGAATGTAGATGCCAGTGAACCTGGAGAATACCAAGGGGTGAGATTCTTTACATTGATGCTTGTCTGATAGAGCACTTAGCTTTATAAAGAAATAGCCATGACCTTTCCCTGTGCTCTCAGTCTCCCGTGCCTATCTCTACCAGTACATTACTAAAATGTATTAAAATTATTTATTTTCCTGTGCTCTCCATCACCAGGCTGAAAGTGCCTATTTTATTTGGGCTCCCCTAGAAGCAGAGCCTGGATTTAAGTAGTTTATTTGAGAAGTTCAGGGAACAAAGAGGAATGGGACATGATATCAGGAAGGAAAGGAAGCTAATCAAAGGTATATCATTAAAGCCATGTAAAGCACATTCCTCTGAATTACCCCATTTGGAGAATGAGGGAGCTGGGGCATTTGTACAGACTGAGAATTGCTAAGAGAGGTGTTAATTCCCCAGCACTTTCAGTCTGTCCTTTGAGCAGGCCAAATAGATGTCATGGTTTTCCAGGCACAGAGATGCAGATACAGGCAGTTCAAAGTGCCTGGAGCTAACTAAAATGGTAAATTCTGACAGATATGAGGGATGGGAAACACTAACAACTACTGCTCTAATGTCTTAAGAGTAGATGCCATGTAATATTCAGGTTAGATCACCAAGGTCTAGCAAAATGTCTCTAATGTAATAAGAAATCCAGGAATGTTTGTTGATTTAGTTATAAAGATGAAGAATAAAGACTTCAGCTCCAATTTGAAGTAAATACACACCAAAATGATAATCAGGAAACTGCAACAGAGTGGGAGTAGGGAAGAAGCATATCGTCATTGGTTGTTTAATCATTTGGAGCTTTCAGGCAAAACGCCAGCAGCCACTCACTAGGAGGACTTGACATAGCTTTTGGTGGCCAAGGTCAATAGTGACCTTGATTACTGAGAACTCTCCTGCCATTTTAAGGTAGGAGTTTTATTACACTTTAGAAACCTGGTAAGAAACCTTTATTAACAGCTCCATAGAGGTTACTGATGTAATTGTGTCTTAACTATAGAATCACATGATAATACTACATTTCTACCATTCCAAAATCCAAAGGGGAGGCCCCAGCTTTGCTCCTGATGTTAGTTCCAACTTTTATTGAATAATCCCCAGAGATACAGCACTGAATCCAGTTGAGGAAGAAACAAATGGCTCCTATTCTCAAAGGGTTACTGTCTATTTCCACAGTTATGGCTGGTATCATTTTGAGATCTGAAATGATTTGGGTATGAAAAGCTTTGTGAAGGTACACACAGTGGAAATATAAATTATGTAATGGCTTTCCTGTAAATAAACTTCAGCTTCTGTTCTTGTTGTTATAAAGGCCAAGAAAACAGAGAGCCTACCAAATGAAGGTGAAAGTTCATATGAAGACAACAGAATGGTACATGGTACTGGTGAGTCCAGGCTAAGCTGCTCATGACTGTATCAAGGAAGAAATGGAATGGCCGCATTAGGCTATCCCCATTCCATCATTTATTTGTCACTGCTTCTCAGAATTTTTCCTCTCTTACATCCTCCCCACAGAAATGTTCTCATAAACTGTTGACATTCTCTAGCATACATTTTATACACAACTATGGGCAAATGTGTTTACAAACTGGAAGTCTTGTAATAGTATGAAAGCTAGAATTCTTTTTTCCTAAATCCTATGCTTCTGAGAAGAATTCATTCTACTTTATTTTTTCTCTTTGACATCATATTTATTTTTGAGAGAGAAAGCATGAGATAGGGGTGTGGTGGGCAGGGAGAGAGAGGGACAGAGGATCTAAAGTGGGCTCTGTGCTGACAGCAGCAAGCCGAGATCATGACCTGAGTCAAAGTCGGACACCTAATCGACTGAGCCACCCAGGTGCTCCTACTTTATTTTTTCTCAAATCCATAACTTACTAGTGAATTTAGATCCTGTATTTAATTGAGACCTAATTCCCAATGGCATACCCCAATCACAAAGATTTTAAATTTCAACACAAAATTTTCATGACTTATTAACTTCTGACCAACCTGCACAAACTTAAATTATAGACTTCAGACTATGACCATTGTAGGCAGGCCAAGAAGAGCTGTTTGTTCTTTTCATATTCCCAATTCAAACTGCCCAGAAAATCTAGACTATTGTGTAACACAGTTTGATGTCAGAGGGTCCCATCTGAACATTAAGATGTCCATTAGAATGGTTTCTAATATTTTCCCAAATTTTCTTTAATTAGTGAAAATGGAGCTCATGTCTAGATAAATTTGAGGTTACATACTCAGTTTAGCTTTGCTCATGCTTTCTGTTCAATCTTTCCTGTCAGATTCTTGCATGAACTTCCAGTGTAAAAGAGGACACATCTGTAAAGCTGACCAGCAGGGAAAACCCCACTGTGTTTGCCAAGATTCAGTGACTTGTCCTCCTACAAAACTCCTTGACCAAGTAAGTATTCTACAAAATAGTCTCTAAGGGGCCCCAAGTAGTTAGTGATTTGGATGAAAGTGGCTTGCAATTGAAATGTTTGTCAAAAAAAAATGTCCAAGTTATCATCTAATACTTGAAATAATAATGAATAGGAACAAATGCCAGCAAAAATAAGGAATTTCAACTGTACCTTGAAAAGGTAATAATGGCATTGATATCTTCGGAACTCATTTTAAAACTCACTGTATCCTTGAAAAGTCTGCAGTTTGCATTCTACCGAACTTATCTAGAGCTGGATTGTCATCACCATTGGTATAATTTAGTTGATTTTTTTAAGCAAATAGGCAGTTATGATTTTAATAACTTCATTTACCTGGCTCAGCACAACTGATCAGTCTGCCTATGAGCTTTAAGAAGCAGAGTATTTTCCTAGTGTACATTCAGAAACATGAGCTCAAGGGGCACCTGGGTGGCTCAGTCAGTTAAGCATCCTACTTCGGCTCAGGTCATGATCTCAAGGCTCGTGGGTTCGAGCCCTGTGTCAGGCTCTATGCTGACAGCTCAGAGCCTGGAGCCTGCTTCAAATTCTGTGTCTCCCTCTCTCTCTGCCCCTCCCCTGCTCATGCTCTGTCTCTCTCTCTCTCTCTCTCAAAAATAAACATTAAAATTTTTTTCAAAAAAAAGTTTTAAAGAAACATGAGCTTTTTCTCATGCTTGTCTTTCCTAGGTTTGTGGCACTGACAATCAGACCTATGCCAGCTCCTGTCATCTGTTTGCTACTAAATGTAAACTGGAGGGAACCAAAAAAGGGCACCAGCTACAACTGGATTATTTTGGAGCCTGCAAATGTAAGATTCTGCCACTCTTGCCAACCACCATTGCTGAGAGGATTTGGGGTGAATCTATGCATATCTGAATAATCTATATACAGACTCCCACATGCAAATGGAAAAAGGCTAATGTAGTTCTGAACCTAGGATGCTCATTAAAATCTTCTAGAGAGACTTAAAAAAAATAAAAAGAATAATTCCCCAGCCTTAACTAAAAGAGACTGATTTAATTGGACGGGGTTGGGGTTTTAACATTGCTTTTTCATTTGTTTTTAAAGTAACCTAGACAATTCTAAGGTGCAGCCAGGGTTCAGAATTACTATGATAATGTTACCACTTAATAATTGAAATGAATCATTGGAATTTTGCTAAATTACTTGTCCTTTTTCCAATGTACGTTAAGTCTCCGCCAAGAAGTTTTATGACAATATATTCTTCTAGAAGTTTTTTTTTTAATGCTCTTCTTCCCCCCAAATATTCTCAATTGTGTTTGGATCTCCTTATCACTAAGTGATTCTCCACATTAGCAGTGCTTACTAATATTTCCAGTTCTCCTGTCTTTCCTGACACACAAGAGTATTAAATTTCTCAGCCCTCTTGATCTTAGATGTGGCCATATGAGTTGATTTGTCCAGTGAAATTTCAGCAAAAATCATCCATGTGAGTTCTGGGCAGCTGCATTTAAGAGCTAGCATATGTGTGGTCCTGTATGCAGAGCCCTCCTGTCAACTTGTATTGGCCTTGAATGTACAACACAGTGACTGTAATTAACACTGCTGTATAGTATATCTGAAAGTCGCTAAAAGAGTAGATCCTAAAAGTTCTCATCACAAGGAAAAAAAATTTTGTAGCTAGTGAGGTGATAGTGAGGTGGTCATTGCACAACATATGGATGTCAAGTTATTATGCTGTACATCTTAAACAGTGTTGTATGTATATTATATTTCAGTAAAACTAAAAAAATTAAAAAGTTTTTGTTCTTTTAAGTCACTGAGATTTAACATTGTTACCACAGATTAATCTAATTTTCACTTTTTTCTCTTTTCTCCTGATAAATAGTTCTTGCAGCCTCTACCCTCCACCTATAAATCTGCATATCAAATAATAACCTGCATATCAAAATAAACCTGCATATCAAATAAATAAACCTGCATATCAAATAAACCAAAATCAAAATAAACCTGCATATCAAATAAACCTGCATATCAAAATTATTTTTTGGGGGGCGCCTGGGTGGCTTGGTCGGTTAAGCGTCCGACCTTGGCTCAGGTCATGATCTCACGGTCCGTGAGTTCGAGCCCCGCGTCGGGCTCTGTGCTGACTGCTCAGAGCCTGGAGCCTGTTTCAGATTCTGTGTCTCCCTCTCTCTCTGCCCCTCCCCTGTTCATGCTCTGTCTCTCTCTCTCAAAAATAAATAAACGTTAAAAAAATTTTTTTAAAGAAAAAAAAAAATAATAATAAATTGTTTTTGGAACTTTTAAATCATCCTGATGCCCACATTCTACCCCAGACCAATCAAATCAGAATGTCTTTGAATGGAAGCTGGAATCTGGTATGTTTTGAAAACACCACAGGCAGTTCTGTTTTGCCGCCAGGTGTAAGGACCCACTGCTGTGACAGTGGGACAGTGAGCGTACCGTCAGTCACCAGATGTTATTAAGCTTTCTGTTATGAGGATGTGCCATAAGATAGGAGTAAGATCCAAAAATTAAAATCTATTTTCTTTCTGCTTGGAACAGCTATTCCTATTTGTACAGACTTCGAAGTGACTCAGTTTCCCCTAAGGATGAGAGACTGGCTCAAGAATATTCTCATGCAGCTTTATGAGCCAAACCCTGAACACGGTGGTTATCTAAATGAGAAGCAGAGAAATAAAGTAAGTTATCCACAGGTCAACTACCCAAGTGTCTATGTACAGAGCCTAAGGAAAAAGGGTATGTGTGTTGAGGGGAGGAGGGGGCCTACCTCCCCTTGCATATCAGCAAGAGCCCACTTGGTTCGCCACACCTGCTAAGTTCACATGCAGTAACAGCACAGTAGTGGTCACCATTCATGCCACAAGGTTTGAGACATGGCCAAACCACCCCATTCCTGTCCAAAGGGCAGTGGCCTGAGCAAGGACTCTTCACCTCATACCCCAGAGCAAATCCTGGTTGAGCAAAGGGAACCTCCATTCAGCATTTATATATTCAGGCCCAAACATATTATTTAAATCTAATAATAAATTTAAATAAATTTAAAAGATTTTTAATACATCTTTTTGCCCTCATAGACCAGACAGATTTATGATATAAGAGAAATCCCTTATTTGCAATGTCAGTAATATATTAAGATTTAAAAGTGCAGAATATTCATTCCAGAAGTTCTCAGGGAAAATGCACTCATCAAATAGCTATTGAGTGCATCCTGTGTATCTGGAATTGATTTACATGATGGGGATACAGCAATGAAGCAAAGAAAAATCTCTGCCTTCATGAGCTAACATCCTAGGAAAAGAGACTCTGAACAAATGTGTGTGTGTGTGTGTGTGTGTGTGCACGCACGTGTGTTTATAGACATATTGCAAATATGAGCATACATGCAAATATATAAACATGTAAATAAATATGCAAATATATAAGGTATGTCAGGTGGAATGAAACATGCTATGAAGAAAAAATTAAACAAGAAGGAAGGTGTGCATTATCAAATGCTGCTTACAGGTTGTAAAATGAGGAATGAGTTGAGCACTGATTTGGCATGTGGTGGTCACAGAGTTAACCTTGACAGAAGCTGTTTCTGCAGATTGGAGAGAAGAAAAGCTTGAGTGACAGGGTTCAAAAGAGAATAGGAGGAAGGATGTGGAAGCACCAAGTATAGACAATATATTCAAGGCATTTTGCTAGAAAGAGGGAAAGTGAAATGGGTGGCAGCCAGACAGGAATGTGAGTTCAAGAATCCCATCTACCAGTGGGAGATAGTAGAGGATGTTTGTGTGCTTCTGGTAGGACCCCAGTAAAGATGGTAAAAACTAATAAGGAATAGAAGAGGTACCCAACTGCCATTGGGTGGTTTTGAGGAGATGGAAAGGGGTAGGCTTCTGAGCACCAGTGAAGGGTTGGGCTTATATTCAGAGCACAGGAAGTTCATCCATGATAACAAGGAGAGAAGTTGGTGGATGTGACCATGGAGATGGGTAGTTCTGTTCTAAATGCTTCCAGTTAGTTCATGAGTAACATCATAAGCTGAGAGTTTTATATGCATTGCCCAGAAATAATTTCTATCCTCTCTTTTTAATACATCACAGTGAAAGTCTTGAAAGCGTTAGATGCAAAACAGGGAAATTTTAATGGGGCTGACCAAATGGTGTCACACCACAGCTGATTCTGATCAGACACTGGACAGAAATACTTAGAGAATTAAGAGTATGCCAATGTGGTGATTGGGACTTTTCACTAACCAACAATTTTGCCTAGGTCATTTCAGGCCTTTTCATTAAAACCTTCTCATAATTTTAAGGAATGTGATGAACAGTACTCGGTTAAAAGAAAGATCAAAAATACTTAAATATCTTCTAAAAACCACAGGTTGTATTTTTTAGTTGGCTGTTATTCTATGTAGAAATAAGAAAGTCTGTATAGTGTTGACTAGGAAGGATTTCATTCGGTCTCATGATGGCCTGGGCTTGTTTTCCTCTGTCATGTCACTGTTACTCTTCAAGTAAAGTTTACCAGTGATAATTACATTACATTTGTCTGATTCTCTGATGATCTTCTCCCTTCCTAATCCCAGGTCAAGAAGATTTACCTGGATGAAAAGAGGCTGTTGGCTGGGGACCATTCCATTGACCTTCTCTTACGGGACTTTAAGAAAAACTACCACATGTATGTGTATCCTGTGCACTGGCAGTTTGGTGAACTTGACCAACATCCTATGGACAGGTAAAAACTCTTAACCTTCACATTACTAGGTCATCTCCCTGATAGAATGTCTAATTATCTATACAAAGATACTTCTAAACATATCTAGGAAGTTTCCACCTCTGTTTTAGAACACTGACATGCCAAACAAATGTAGTTAGGTGTCTAAACACAAAACTGCTTTGAAGATAGCACAATATGGCCACACCATGTTTCCCAAGTTTAGATATTAGGACCCAGCCTGTAGCAGAGACTCCTTAAATTCCTTCTCATTCTTAATCCTGAATTCCCAAGATGTTCTGATTGGCCCAGCTTAGGTCAAGTGCTTACATCTGGATATGTACAATTGGGTAATGGTCAGTGGGTAAGAGTCAGGCTGTACAAACATGATTGTTGGTGGGGGGTGAGGCACATCCCTATAAATTTAAGTTGGCAGGAGAGTACTTCCCAGTGAGGAAAGAAACTTTGTGACATCTCAAGTGCTGTGTATCTTACCCATAATTTTGCACCTTTTCATGAGTGTACTATTTATTTGGCATTCCTAGCAATCTTGTGGAAGAAAAATGCCTTAGTTATCCTAAGAGTTAACTTTCATATACAAGCTGGCCATTAATACACCACCGTTTATTTCATTGCAGAGTCTTAACACATTCTGAGCTTGCTCCTTTGCGAGCATCTCTGGTGCCCATGGAACACTGCATAACTCGCTTCTTTGAGGAGTGTGATCCCAACAAAGATAAGCACATCACCCTGAAGGAGTGGGGCCACTGCTTTGGAATTAAAGAAGGTAAACTCATCATCAGTCAGGGAAAGGGGTATCCTCTTCTCCAGGAGAGCACCAAGGCCTGCAGCCCTCCTGGAGAGGTCCTGCTATGTGCTCAGATTGACACCTAGGGACAGCAAGGTGGCAGCATCCCAGGTAGGACTTCCTCAGGGCACATGCTGTCATTGCAAGGTTACTTCATACTTCCCTTGATGATACTCTTTTTTTCAGAGAGTAAAAGTGGGAATACTTAGGGGATCACAACATTGAGTTCTTAGCAGTTGGCTAAGCCTGAGAAAATGATGTCAATCCAGAGAGCTGTGCTACCCTTCTGAAGAAGGAGGGATTTTATGTCATTTCTTAACCTGACTATTGGTCCAAACTTTAAAAAGTCATATGTGAAGAGTAAAACAATAAGTCTGATTCTGCCAGTGGGAGATGTCAGAAAAATCTTAGAATTCGTTACCAACTCACTAAAGATAGGGCCTCATATCACAAGTTGTGTCCAGATATTATGCTTTCAATCTATTACTGCATCTTCAGTGGCAAAAATAATAGTAATCAGAGGGTTCTTTCTTTCTCCCTGTGATGGAGGAACTTAAATTTAGATATTTGTTTTGCCAGTCTATGTCTTAACATACTTCCTTTTGTTTTCCTAAGTTAAAGCTGATATTTATTAGCAAGCATGTTTTTAATAATCAAGATTTGAAAGATTCTCAAAAAATGAGCACTCAAAACTGCTTGCACAATGTAAATCAACAGTAAACAACCTCTAAAGCAGAGGTTTTATATGTTATGTTCACAACATACAAGTAGGATGAATGTGCAGCCAACCGGTCATGAAAAGTAAGTTCATCAAAGGTCAGAATGTCTTAAAAGGAGGCAACTTGTATGACATTCACTTTAAAAATATTCTTCATGGGGCATCTGGGTGTCTCAGTGAGTTAAGTGTCCGACTTTAGCTCAGGTCATGATCTCATGGCTCATGGGTTTGAACCCTGCGTCTGATTCTGCTGACAGCTCAGAGCCTGGAACCTGCTTTGGATTCTGTGTCCCCCTCTCTCTGCCCCTACCCCACTCACACTCTGTCTCTCTTTCAAAATTAAATAAACATTTAAAAATTAATATATTTATTATATATATTCTTATATATGTAATATATATTCTTATATATATTATATATGTGTGTGTGTATATATATATTCTTCATGATATGTAGAATGCCTTGAAATTATAAAGAAAGAGCTGAGAGTATTGAGTACTTACTGATAAATAGGTAAGCAGAAAGGGTTAGCTCTTTGCCTCTACAATATTATTCTGTGAAATAAGCACAACTGTAAGGAGCAAAGAATGTATATTTTTGTAAGCACCAAGTGCTGTATATTGGTCGCCTATCACTGCATAACAAATTACCCTAAAGCTTAGAAGCTTACAAGTTCACAGTTTCCAAGGATCAGGAATCTAGGAGTTGTTTATCTGGACAGTTCTATCTTAGGATCTCCTCTGAACTCGCCCACATGGCTACTGTTGGAAGATTCCGTTTCCTCACCATGTGGTCCTCTCCATAGGACTTCTCACAGCTTGGCATCTGTGAGACAAAAGAGAGAGAGAACCCAAGACTTAAGTTATAATGTCTTTTGTAACCTAATCTCAGAAGTGACATACTTCTGCCATATTCATTTGGTCACACAGACCAACTCCTGCTATAATGTGAGAAGAGGTCTTAGAAGCTGTGACATATTGTTTATACTCTATTAGCATTAATAGGAAATGAATAAGCTGTTAAGACCCCAACCCATATAAATAATACCAATTTCCCTTCTAACGTCTATTCTGTAAGTACAGTACTTATAAATTCAAATATATTCCCCAAAATGGCTAAAACTACTTTCCTAATTCCCATGTTAAAAAGACAAAGTGTACCCAAGTACAGCTGCCCCACTCCCTCCACCCCACCATTATCAAAAGGGGGAAACGTAGCTGGGACAGGATATATTGTGCCCTTTATAAATTTTTTTTAATGTTTATTTTTGAGAGAGAGAGACAGAGACAGAGTGTGAGCAGGCAAGGGGCAGAGAGAGAGGGAGACACAGAATCCGAAGCAGGCTTCAGGCCCTGAGCTGTCAGCACAGAGCCCGATGCGGGTCTCGAACTCACAAACCGTGAGATCATGACCTGAGCCCAAGTCAGACGCTTAACCGACTGAGCCACCCAGGCGCCCCAGTGTGTGCCCTTTTATATGGCACTTGATTTTAACAGAGTGATTGAGTTTGAACAGATTCCATTTATTTAAGGAAACCAGTTGTGCTTCACTGTTCCTCTGAAACTTCTGGCAGCTCTTCAGCATGTAGGCTCACTCAGGCTCTGTGCTGGGTGGTTGTCTGGGAGGAGCAGGAAGGGCTTGAAGTTCAGCGACTCCAAAAGCTCTTAATGGTCTTGTTTGTTCACTGTGGTTTGGCCATGATTACATTATTTTGAAGGAGGGAAAGAATTATCACATAGTAAACCAAGAAAGCAGATATTTAATATTCAGTCAGAACAACCAAACAAGTTACTGCTTTGGGCTGTAGCTAGGGAAAACAAAACACAACAAAATCTCTATTTGTAAGCGTGCCCTTCCTTCCCTCATGGCTGGGAAATCCATGAAAGGACAAGATAAATTTTAGCCACGGCCATTCTGAATTTTAACTGCCTTTTATCTGGGCTAGGTGTGCTCGAATATCCAGCTCTGTCATGAGTTAGCTATGTGAGTTAGGGCATACCACTTAACCTCAGCAAGTCTCATTTTCCTTCTGTGTAAAAGTGGGGTTTAATTGAAAGGTAGAGGAGTAATATTTATTTGGTGTTCATGACATACCATTCCACATTAATCTTGAGAAAAACCCTCCAACTGAGACTCATAGGCAAACGAGTCAGATCATGCAGGTCCTACTGAGCCAGTTAAAGACATTATCCTAAAAGTACTGGAGGATCACCAAAGTGTTTTAAACAAGGGAGTGGTTTCACCGGATTTGTACTTAAGAAAGATTCTTTTGGTTACATGGTGGAGAAGCCAGAGAACTGGCTGATTTGCCTGTGGTAAATCCAGGCATAGTTGATTAGAACTTGAACTAGAGCAGTTACAGTGGGGAAAAAGAAAAAGAAACACACTCAAGATAATATTTAAAAATATAAACATGATATATTCAAGAATGTAAGCATATTCAAGGTGTATATAATATAGAAATAATAAGTATTTGCTAGGAAATATGTGGGGGCAGGGAACAGACAGTTGAGAGATAGAGACAAAGGGAAATATGACACCCAGGTTCCGGGCTCAGGCCAGGCAAAGAGACAGAGGAACAGAGACAGAAAACACAAGCACAGAAGCCGACTTTGGGAAGATGATAACTTCCATTTATGATGTGAACTTTTAAGTACTTGGGAGACAATGAACAGTAGATACATGAATACATGGGTCAGCTTTTCAAGGCAACATTTTGGAATGTAAGTACATAGTTGAGGATTACAAGCATACGGAAAGTAATTAACGCTATGGAAGGGAATTAATTCCCCCACAAAAATGTGTTGAGCCACATGGGAAAAGGTCTAGGGTTGAACACCAAGGAACCAAGAATAATGGGTAGAGGAGAAAGAAGGAGTTCATGAAGGAGAATGAGAAGTCTCCTGAAAGGAAGGAAGAAAACAGGATTGTGCCATTTCAAAGGAGGTATTTGAAGAGGAAGAAGAGATCACAGTGCCAAATACTGCTGAGACGTCAAGTAAGATAAAAAACTAAGAACGCTCCTTTTACATAGAAATAAGGGCATCCTGGGTGGCCTTAGTAAGAGCAACTTTGATGGAACAGTAGAGATGGACGCCAGATTCCATAGGTTGAGAAACAATAGATGAGAAAGGGTAAAGAGTGGCTGCTTGAAGACAGGAAAGAACTAAAAAGGGGGTTAAAGTTGAGGGAAGCATTTCTGGGAATAAAATAAGCTTGAGCACTCATTCATTCATTCATTCATTCATTCGACAAGTGTTTACTGATGGTCCCCATAGTGCCATGCACTCAAGGCTGGCTATGCAGCATATTTGCATGTTCATTCATGGGAAGGGTCCAGTAAAAAAGGAAAGATTGAGGATATGAGAAAAACATGGCTGTCTGGTTGGCTTAGTAGAGCATGCCACTCTTTATCTCAGAGTTGTGAGTTCAAGCCCTATGTTGCAGAGCCTAATTTTTAAAAATTTTTTAATTAAAAAAAGAAGAAGAAAGAAAAACAAAAGAGTAAAATTAGGGGGAGAATTTCTGAGGCCAGAAGAGATCCTGGGCATAGGCAGAGGATTAGCCTAAAGTTAAGGAAGGACATCTCTTATCCAAACAATGAAAAGAAGGCAAAAAGTGTGAGCACAACAGTAAGTAAATTTATAAATAATGAGACTAAAATATTCATTTTACAAATGAAGCCAGTGTTCAAAGGAAATATACCAAAGTTCATAATCTTTCCTACTCTTGTGTAAGACTTACACTGAGCAGGAAAATTACCTGGTGTCCCAGACAGTGTAGTCATTCGTATGCTTCAAGTTAATCTGTTTAACTATTTGTTCAACAATGCTTGAGTGAGGGTGGGCCATACCGGTAAGAGTGATCTTATATCCCCTAAAGGATGTTCTCTCGTCCAAAGGTGTGGCAACAAGTTCTTTTACAATTACTTGGTTGGAAATTTGATTTAACTGACCCTATACTTCTGTTTTTTTCTGTTATATCTTAGCAACCTTTATAGGTTAGTATACTTGGCATTTCTTGGCTAGGTCTCTATTGGTGCTTCTCAACCCTACATTTAGAACTACCAGTGGAGTTTCTAGATGTATACATGCCATTGGCCCACCCCTGGAGATTCTGATTCAGGAGGCCAGGGGTAAGGCCTGAGAGTATATCTTTTTTTACTTGAAGTATAGTTGACCCACAATGTTACATTAATTTTAGGTGTACAGTATAGTGATTCAACAAGTCTATACGTTATGTTGTAATCACCACAAGTATAGCTACTGTCTGTCACCATAAAACGCTATTATAATACCACTGACTATATTCTCTACGCTCTGCCTTTTACGCTTGTCTTATTCCATAACGGGAAGCCTATACCTCCCACTGCACCCATTTTGCCCATCTCCCCATGCCCTCCCCTCTGGCAGCCATCAGTTTCTGCTTTTTGTTTGTTCTTTTTGTTTTTTAGATTCCACATATAAGTGAAGCCATATGGTATCTTTTTAAAAGTTTCACAGATGGGGTGCCTGGGTGGCTCATTTGGTTAAGCGTCTGACTCTTGGTTTCGGCTCAGGTCCTGATCTCGCAGTTCATGGGTTCTAGCCCCATGTTGGGCTCCCTGCTGACAGTGCAAAACCTGCTTGGGATTCTCTCTCTCTTTCCTTCTCTCTCTGCCCCTCCCTATGTCCCTCCCTCCCTCCCTCCCTCCCTTTCTCTCAAAATAAATAAGTAAACTTTAAAATAAATAAATAAATAAAAGCTTCACAGGTGGCACTGATGCCCTATCAGGTTTGAGAACTATCCTGTAAGTCTTATTAGACAGTTTCTCTAATCCCCCAGTTCTATCATTGTTTGTTTATATTACAACTCTGGCTGTTTCCTAAAAATGTGTTTTGTTTTGTTTTTGTTTTTTACAGAAGACATAGATGAAAATCTCCTGTTTTGAATTAAGATTTGAAAGAATTCTAACATTCCAGCATCCTTCTCTGTCCTGACCACTCCTGAAAATATATGCATCCATGATACTTGTAGATTTATATTTAGCAAAACTTTTGCATGTGTGAGATGACAATAAGAGTAATGGCTTGCTGACAGTGTATGCACTAAGCATTTAACATTAACTTTGGAATTAAACTTTAAAATAAAGTCTACATATGCAAAATCCTGTATGCTGTTTGTGAAAACTCTCTACATCTGTTTGTGAGATACTTCCTAATTACGAAACTTGAAGAAAATACTACATTCGTTTTGTTCATAATATCATGTACACTTCAAGAAAGTGGAATAATGCTCTTTTGTCATTAATGTGCATTACTTTCAGTATCTTAATATCCTAATAAAAATCCAAATGCTTACTCAAGTTTATTTCCAGTCATTTATTTAAACAGCTATATGTGAAAGACCAACTCAAGGCTCACACTTCAAATTATAATTGTGCTTCCCTAGACCCTACTACTTAAAAAAAAAAAAAAAAAAGGCAGGAGTATGGTTGGGAGAGATGTTTCCTGTGGGAAACAAATACTCAGTTATTAAATGGTAGATGCTTATTAATGTCCTTTGTCATAATGTAACTTCAAACAGAAAAAAATAAATCCAAGTGCTCTTTACCAAATTCAGTTTAAAATGTGGACGATTATGCACTGCTTGGTACATCTGGTTCTAGCTCTTGTGCAGCTGTCCGTGTGTGTTAGGGGAAGTGGAGGTCCTGCAAATTTTTTGCGTGTCTCATATACTCAAAATAAGGGTAAAGACAACACAGACAGAAAGCTCTGAAGTGTCTTAATGTTCAGTGTCGTCAGAGATAAATATTACTACTGCAATTTTATAGCAAGAAATTGTGTCATAAGAGAAACTTTGTGTTTTCATTAGGACTCTTTTTTGGTAACTATTAATACAGTATGGGCTAGATTACAAAAATAATAAAAGATACCATAATAGAGTTTTTCCTAAGGTCTGAAACAAGGCAGTAAAAGAAACTGTCAACTTCTATATTCGACTTACAATATCTATAAGGAAATAAATTATTTTTTATTTTTTATTATTTTATTTATGTTTTATGTTTTTTAATTTTTTAACATATTTTCCTATCTGAAATGAAAGATATCAATGCAATTGCCTTTTGTTATTTTTTCAAATAATCAAAAATGTGTTGCTGTTGTTGTTGTTAAGAGCCTTGATAGTCACTGAGACAAGGTACCTCAAGGAATTTCATCTGAAGGAACTTATGGAAGAGTATGCTTTTTATCAGAAAAATTTTCTCTGATTAACCTCAAAATTTTATTTATGTCTTTTCTTAGCTCTGAGTCACTTGTTCTTAGACCATATCACACCATGTCATTTCAAAATAATTAAGTTCAGTTTGATTAATCAAAATATAAGTATTTATAATTTTTCCAACTAGGGAAATAATTTTAGAACTTATTCCAAAATTCAAAACGTTCTTATGTGTAGCTGCAAAGAAATGTCATGAGGTCTTAACCAATAACAATTGTAAATTTGTGAATTTGTCAGGAATGGTGAAATTATATTTGGAGGTGATTAGACCTAAATTGCCATTTTTAAACATTTTAGAATAGTGAAAAGTGATTTTAATTATTTTTTTAATATTTATTTTTGAGAGAGAGCAAACAAGCAGGGGAAGAGTCGAGAAAGAGGGAGACGAAGAATCTAAAGCAGGCTCCACACTATCAGTGCAGAGCCCAATGGCAAGGCTCAAACTCAGGAACTGTGAGATCATGACCTGAACTAAAGTTAGACATTTAACTGACTAAGCCATCCAGGTGCCCCAAAATGATTTTAATTCTAAAGACACTACCTGTTTATTTAAAATGTTTTCTTTGAAAGTAAGTTCATTTTGAAATAATAAATGGTATTTAAAATAGAAAGTTCTAGAACCTTTAATTTTTCTGTCCATTAAGTCTCCCTTGTGTATAGCTGCCCTAGATGATATATTGTAGAAACACTGTAATATTCTTGGTAGCCACAAATTTTAATTGTGGATTATTTGTGATAAAGATGTTGCTCTGATCCCAACTGATGAGATGAAGTTATTTTCTCAGTAATCAGTCTTTAAGCCTCTCTCTGTGTGAGATACCTGAGGACTTGGAGTTCTTAGTCTGCAACCAGTTATTCAGTTTAGCTTTAAACCTTGTGACTCATATTGCCCATGACCATAAAGGTATTAGTAATATGGCTTAAATACTAGATGGGCATACAGTTCTAGAAGATCACACTGTTCCTTGAATTCATTGCTCCGAGGGCCATTTGAAGCAAAGGTAATTACAAAGACATACAATATAATTTGGACTGATTCTATTGCACTAAGTAGAAGACTGTTAAAATATTCTTGTGTCGGGTAATTTAATGATTTCTAATAGGCCCACTTATCACACAAAAAAATTCAAGGGTTTGGATCCAAAAGGAAGAAAAACATAAAGGAGAAACGTGAAAAAGAAGGAAAAGGGAGGTAAGTTGCCCAAATTCAGGCAAAGTAAAATAGCATGAAGGTAAGTCATAGCTGAGTTTAAAATACATCTAAATTAGTTGACTTTTATATTAGTGACTTTTATAAAGAGATATACCTTGTTTCCGATGCTGGGGACAAATCTTAGCGAGAATATGATGGGTTTGATTTTTCTTTCAAAATTTAATTCCAGAGTACAGTGGTTGGGTTTGAAATTCATACGGTAAGTTAATTTGAATTAAATGTGATTTAGGACCATAAAAATGTTTGCTTTCAGAATCTACTGGCCAGTAAAGACCACACTGATTTACTTGTTTTATTGAATCCACTCATATTGTGCTATTCTCTACCAACCCATTTGCCTTACAAGATTTTTCCCGTATCATTTTCTCCTTGAGAAATTATAATTGTCAGTAACAGCATCCAGGCTATGTAAAGGTCTAGTAAGTCTCATGGGGGTAGAAGCTTAAGGTGGATTTATGTGTATATTATAAAAAAAAAAATCTCATTTGAGCCACTGGTGATATGTCCCCAATACTAAGCATGATGCAATAGTGGTGGTGGAGATTGGTGGGTAGAGACTGCAAATTCAAATAACTTCAGGGGCCAAACAAGTATGTTGAACTATGAGATTATAAGGAAGTGTATGAAGTGTATGCAATGTTATGAGCCAGAGAATGCATGTCTTGTCTAAAGGCATCCAAAGTTTTTTAAAGCTCTGTTCTAGGCTTACAAAACCTGAATTGAGGCATAATTTAGCCTGACCACTATTGCAATACCTCTAACTAAGCAGCCTATTTACAACAGGAATGGGACTTAGAAAAAACTAAAAATCTTCTAACCCTTTAATTCCAGACTCTTCCTTCAGAATGAAAGTTCTCCTCTTGGCTGGCCTTTTGAGCACTGCCGCTGCTCTGCCCATCCCTGTGAGTACATCGGTTCCATTTTCCACTCCATTTCCATTCTAGAGATAGTATTTCTGGGCTAGGAGGCATATCCTGTATCTTTTCCTTTCACAAAAGAGAAAGGTAGAGTCCAAGGAAGTTACAGAATCAGGAATTTATCACTGTTTCTCAGCCCAGTGGTCTTCTCAGCACAAATCTCAGTTCCACATAGCATCTGTAAACCACGTGACCTTGAGCAAGGAACTAACCCATGACTTCCCAGTCTGTAAAATGAGACATAAGAACTACCTCAGAGTAGTGCAAAGATAATAAAAATGTTTCTAAAGCACATAAGAGTCCTAACTGGAAAATAGGAAGTTCTCAAATAAATTTAGGAAGCTAGAACTCAAATTCCACAGTGACCTGGGTCTTAGTTATGTAGTTTGAATTGGGTTTCTTTATAATGCCTTTACCCCAAACCATCTCATGCTGACTATAGCCGTGCCTTCCACATCTATACAAATGAGATCTCTGAGTGTGATCTGTGTCGATTACAGTCTGAATACGGAGGGCACCAAGTAGACAAGAAATCCTCTTTCCTGCACATTTTTTGACAAAGGAGCTTTCAAAGTGAGGGAGCTTTCAAACTTTGTGTTTGGGGATTCCAAATTTAAATTTACATTTCTACATGCTCTTCACTTTGAACTTCTAAATGCTGAGAATGAAATTGAGATCATTGTTGATTCGAAGATAAAGAGGCATGCAACATGTAATTACTCTTAAGAAATGTAAGTAAAAACATCATTTGGAAATAAGTTTAAAAGCCAAAAGTACACCTTCTAAATCACTGGACAAAATTAATTCAACCTTTCCCCATTGGACACACAACTGCTTTTCATTTCAGAAGTGAAGGTACACCACTGACCAGCGTAACGCTCAATAGTGGCTTGTTACCTATTCTCATCAAATCTCTTTGTAATAAATAATGTCTTGCCATATGTTGCTTTACCTTGTTGCCGGTGCTGTTTTACAAGCTTGAACCATCTGGAGGAAGTTCCAGTGGACAGGTAAACTTCTAGTTGTTTTTTTCAAATGACATGTTCATGATTTTAAAAGTTTACAGTTGTCTGAAATGACTGGCATCATGTCTCTTTTTTTCAGAGATTTGGTTTTTACCCGCCACAAGGACCGTCATTTTTTCCTCAGATCCTGTTTCCCCCACCTCCACAACTGCCCTTGGTAAACATGGGTTTGGGGACTCTCAAATTGCAAACAAACAAACAAACATTAAAAAACCACTTATTAGTTAGAGGATAGTTATTAAATTTAAAATTTGGGGCTTTCACGTGTTGCCAGGCACGAGCTGTTCACACCCTCTCCCCGCATAGCCTGCGGTGGAGTGTGACAAGGAGCTAGCAAATTTTCCCCAAAATTTTTGGTGACTTCTTTCAATGTCCTTCTATACTTGCCATCAAAAAGGTGTTTATACTGAATTTCCTTTGACTGTGATGAGCCTAGTTGCACTTCATGAAGGATATACTAAACTCTTTCCATAATACCTGTTCTTTTTCTAAATCATCTTGCTACTTAGTTTTTTCTAAAAAGTTTTTGTTTTTTCAGCTTTCTCCCACAGGTCAAACAGTATAATTATTTTGCTCTTTCTGCTGGATCCTCTCCAATCTCTCCTAATGTCTGGATTCTTGGCCATCTTTTAATAAAGCCCAGAACAGTGCTAAATATACAAATAGAATTTCCTTCACTTTATATGTAATACTTACATTTGTACAGACAGATAGCATTCAATTGATATTTACTGAGTGTCTACTGCATGATAGGGTCTATAGTGAGTGCTAGAAATACAAAAATTATGAGATAAGTTCACAGTCTGATGAGAAAAAGATTCATAAATGTAAAAATGTATTTTGATAAGTACTTCTAGGTGCAAATACAAAGTTGGCTTAGGCTGTGGGTCAAAGACTTCATTCACAGAGGAGACATTATCTGAGCCAGATCATGGGGGGGTGGGGGGGGGCGCACTGCAGGCAGAGGGAACAGCAAATGTATCTGAGGGACCTGAGGACATGGCAGTTTGGGAGAAGAATGATCAGTACAATGAGGTTGCAACACAGATTGGAGACATGTTAAATTTGGACAGTATTTAAGCAATGATGCTGTGAAAAATTCACACACATTTTAAAATAGCATCTGGCTTAACTTCTTGTCTACCACCTATTTTTAAAATAAACATGATTTTGCATAGTGTTATATCTAAATGTAATAAGCACCTTCCTTTTGCTTGTATTTAATTTCAAACTGTTTCTCAACTTTAAGTAGGCTTTTGGAAATTTGTCACTAAAGTTGAGGTCCCCAGTGGAAGTCTTTCCCTTTAATGTTTTCACGTATCCTACTTGAATCCTAGCCACTAAATTTCTGACTACTTGCATTTATCATTAATTGCTAGTCATTTTGGTTTTAGTCAAGGGGCGGGGCATTGTTTCCCTTTTGTGGTAGTGGTGGTGTTGCTGCTGTTGTTGTTGTTGTTTTGGCTGAAATCCAGAAATATTTTTTTTAAATTAATGAAAAATTCTGAAGTTTTGGTTTATAATTAGAATATAAGAGTCTCTGTTAACATCTTATGTAAATCTGTGTGGCAGTAAAGAATCCCTAGCATTTGAAGTGGAAACTCTTCCTTCCACCAGATGGCAGAGTAGTATTAAAAAGCAAGCAAAGAATCAACTACTGTAGACAAACTGGTGGTGAATTTGCAAGAATTAACAAACACATCAAACAGATTCCTTTTGGCTTTAGATTTGACTAATGAAGCAAAAGAAGCATATCTCTTGAGAGAGAAAAAAAAAAGATTTAAAATCCATTAGAATCTAAGCTTCACCAAGTAGAAGGTGGGCTCGTTGAGAGCATATAATTGTTCAATAAATACTGGATGGATGGATGGATGGATGGAAGGGTAAGTAAATTAGGAAAAAAGCTAAAACAAAATTGTTTTATTCACACTTCACTTGTTTTCCTTCTTTTTTTGTAGATTCCGATTCCTTTTCCTTTTCCTTATTATCCAAATCAGGTAATTATACTTAAAGTTTCCTTTAAGAAAGTATAAAACAGTGAATTATTTATAAAGCCCATTTTACCTCTAAAACCTTATGCTTACATCTGCCATTAATGAGAGAAAAATACATTCTTATTGAAATGGAATCTGTCCTAGAATCCTTTGAACTAGATTTAAGGTTATGGTCGTGTTATAAAAGGATTTCATTTTTTACAGGATTTTGCTGAATGGAGGGACAATTACATGACGAGATTGACTTAGTCACAAACCAAAAAATATGTTGTATATATTATAGCATACTGTTACTAAATTTTTAAATGATACTATTACAATGATAGGGAATGACATTATTAAAGTACTTCTTTCATAAGGAAGTGATCCTAAAATATAGTCTTTGCTCCAACCCAGTGAGCCTAAGTTTAATGATCTTTCCGAGAAGTCCCTGCTATGTTTGGAGACCACAAAAGAAAATGTGGACTATATGCTTCCAGAAATATAGGTTTGAAAGGAGGATGGGTACTATATTAGTGAATATGAATCTTAATGCCATAATTTTAGAAATCTAAGAATTCTAAAAAGCATGTGTTCATTAATCAAGGTAATATAAAATGTATAACATAGAAAAGATAGTTAAAATGCTGAATTACAACTCCCTGATTATTTAACTGCGTTTCCTTTATTCTAGGTCCTGACACTTAATGATCTTATAACGGTAAATATATCTGCCCTGTTAATCTATAAAGTTCATAAACATATTACATTCAACTCCCTTTATAAGATAGGCCAGCTCATCATAAAAATTTCTGTCTTTACTAGTCTAATTCATTTCGAAACAAAATAAATCTCAGCTGTTAAATTCAAAGTCAAAAAACAATCTCAGTTCATTTCTACATTCTACAAACAGTTCTACATTCATTATTCAATTCATACAAACTATAAATTGACAAAACAACCTTTTCCATCACTGATGAGGGTGAAAGTGAAGAGTCAAAAGACTTAGACTTACAGAATAAATTCCTTTTGGAGAAATGAAAAAGACTTGATTATTTCTTCACTAATGAAGCATTAGCATAAACACATTATACATTAAAGATTATCAAAGCTAAGTTCCAATAGATAATGCTGCTTTTTTTTTTTGGATGAAAGGCACACAATTCAATTTTTTAATAAGGCCCTTTATTGATACAGTAAGTTATTCAGAATATTAGTTCATGAAAACAGAGGAGAAAAACTGGAGTGGAGTTACAAAAGATAATACTGAAAAATTCCATTTCCTTATCTAAAAACATACTTTTCATACTTAAACATTTTCTGAAATCAAGACACATCTCACAACAGATACATTTATTCTAAGATTTCTTTTTTCTTTAAAATACTATCACTTAAAATGGTACATTTTACAATTGGTGGTATCTTAGAATCAGGGACATGGCAGTATTTTGTAAAAATGTCAGAAACTCAGGCCTAAATCATTCGTGTGCCGGAGATAAAATTTTTCAGGATTTGAGACTATTTAAAGCCAACCATCTTGAGGAATATTTAAGTGTCCCAGAAACTTGAGACCAAACAAGCTTCTGAGTCTAATCAATAAGAACCTAAGTCTCTTGAGTTCAAGTGCTAGTGCTCTTCCCATAATCCACTCTGTTTAAGCAATGTTATAGTCCATTTCCAAATGGCAGACAATAAAAATTCTAGCATATTTCTAACGAAAAATGTTTTAGGAAACTGCCTTCAATGATTAATCATTAACGATTACAAAATTGGCAAGTTCACCTTTATATCAAAACCTGCAGAAAGAGCACTGGCCTGTGGTTGGAAAGCCTAGATTCAAACCTCTCTTAGATTCTAATTTCTCTCTTGATTTAAATCTCTTTTACAATTAAATTAGCTGTGTGACCCTGGGTAAAGGTATCGGTTTACCTCCCAGGTCTCTTCCAGTGCAAATATACTCCTCAGATACTCATTCACATTACCAGATCTGGACACTTAATACCTATTTATACTTTCTTTTTTGGAAAATTTTTAGAAGTACTCTTGGCCACAACCTATATCCTGGAAAGAATTCTGACAGAATAACTTCTAGAACTGCCATACCTTCATAGCCCAGGATTCTCCCAGGAATCCTAGTTAAGTCAGAAAGCAGGAAGAGTCACCCTTAAGAAACAAACACCACCTCAGGTATTGTTCTTGCCTAAGCAAACAATGGGACAGTGTTTGACTTACATATTCTTGCATACACACCGGGATGGACAGCTCTACAAATACGAAGGGATTCACTTTCTTTCACTGGTCAATTCCTTGAGCAAGCTGCCAGTCTGTTACGACAGAAGGACCCGTGGAAGCTACAAAGCAATACTTTTCCAGTGACACCGCTTATGTAAACAAACTCTTGAAGCCAAGTATTTATAGTTGTCCTAAAATTTTGGGTCAAGTATTATTCACATAGGGAATTTTCATACTTCAAGAAACCTAGCACTTGCATGGATATGTACACAGTGAGCTTCTTAACTGTTCAAGTTTTTATTCTTTAGATACAGTAAATACAATTACAATATTTCTGTGAATTAAGGGAATTTAAATCTAGATATTGCACATTCATTTTAAAATCTTATATCATGTAAATAAACCTCTAAATAAAATGGAATTCATTTTTCAATAAAAACAAATTTTCATATAGAAAATCTTCTAGCTTATATGTGTGCTAAGTTACAAATATGTTAAAAAATAAACCCATTAACAGCACTAGCATTGATTTTCTTCTTTCAGTTAATCACTTCTATTCTGAATGAACTTGAGGTAAGTTCATATTAATTTTAATGTTTATTTACTACTGAGAGACACAGAGAGACAAAGCATGAGCACTGGAGGGGCAGAGAGAGGGGAGACACAGAATCTGAGGCAGGTTCCAGGCTCTGAGCTGTCAGCACAGAGCCCGACGCGGGGCTCAGACTCACAAACCACGAGATCATGATCTGAGTGGAAGTGTGACGCTTAACCAACTGAGCCATCCAGGCGCCCCTCATATTAATTTTTAAGTTATTATAAAGTATAAACCTATTTAATGGACTGAGGGTAATGTCTTTTTTTTTTTTTTTTTATCTTTTAGGGCTTCTTTGGGGTAAGACTTTATTTCTATGATTATATTGATAAAAACAAGTGACATTTAATATCAGGAAAGGTAAGAATAACTCTCCTCAACTATAAAAATATATGGCAGAATCAAACCCAACTGACCCAAATTAGAGCTCCTGAGTTATAAACTCTAAACAATTTAGATCAGAATTTCTGCAGGTCTAAAAAGGTATTTTCATAATGCCATGGTATTTGACAAAATTTCAGCCTACGAAGTATATGCAATGTTAAGAAATTTCAAACAGTAAATTTTTCCTCAAGCTTGTTTTTGTTTTATGGACAATTCATAGTAAGCAGTGAGAAAAGTCTGCTGTGAAACTACCAAATCTAGAAATGGCCTCATTTCAAGGAAGGCAAAACATCTCCTTAACACCAAAGCATCAGCTTGCTGGATGGAGAGGCTACAAATCTTGAGACTTCTTTGATTCTCATCCAAGTTTGTTCTCACTTTAAAATATATACAAAAGATAAGCTTTGTGCAGTGGGTGTATCATAGCCAATGAGGTTTATCCAAGGCACGATTATTGCTAATTGAAAATACATAAAAAAAGATATATTCCTTTTTTAAATATCTGAATTAATGTCAAAATTATTAATTATATATAAATTAATGTTAATCTACCTTGAGAGAAGCTAATGAGTCAAAATATTCTGAGTCCCAATTTTGAGAAAGAAATTGGATTTCACCCGTTTTCCTCCTTATACACTTCATTGCCTCCAAATGCTTACTTAGTATTTCTTACCACTTCAAATGCTCTTATCAGGCCATCAAAGGCCAAGTGGGAGAAGCGAAGTGCTTTGTTGCAGAAAAACCCAGTTGAGGATTCAATTTATCAGCATTTAAGATGTAACAGGATCATGTTATTTTCTATCTGCCAATACACATGATTGTATGAATACTAACCCATCAGCAATAAAATAACCATAAGATGGGAGATGTGAGTGGAAACAAAGAAGAAATTATGGCAAGAATACCTTCATATAATAACTGTAATCTGTATTGTTTATTTTGGCAGAGATAATTCTCTCCCTATGTCAGAAGTTATATACTAAGGTTAGTAAAATCTCCAAATATCTTTCAAGTACTACTATATATTTAAATTTTTTTTTTATCTTAGGAGTTTAATAGTCTCAGGTCACATCCATATTGATAAATTAATAGCATGATGAAAGGTGTACTGATGAAAGCAGTAATTAGCCTACTTAAATTATAAATGCTTCCTTCAAATGATGTATTTTTAAATCAGTTTATTAAAACCTCACAAATATGTTAGAAAATAATACCAACCACCGTTTCTTATACTGTAAGAAAATATAGCATTTAGCTTCTAAAAGTGGTTGGAATTTTCAAGTGCCAAATATTCAGGTTTTAGATTGTTATGTTCTTACTATGCAAGTTTAGCATATGCTTCCATTTGAGTCTGAAATGCTGGCAAGACAAACACCGAATTGCCACCACATATCCTTAGGTCCAGATATTATCAAGTAAATTCTCTTTGGGTTCAAATTATGCAAACAGTTACAGTGATGCTAGTTAAATCAGCTGTGACCTTAAAGTCAAGTCATAAACCATTAAGTGTGTTACTGTTAACGTGAGTACTGCTTAAATAATATATAATCTTCCAAACTGCAGACTTAACACAACAAATCATCAAAGCTTCATGATTTTAGTAGGGAATACAATACAGAATAAGTTTTGGAACCTGGCAGACCAGGATTCAAACCCCAGCTCTGTCCCTTACTGAATAACCTTGGGAAAATCTTTAGAAGGATCATTTTCACCTGTGAAATGGAAATAATACCAAACTTCATAGGATTGTTGTGAGGATTGCATGATATAATGTAGATACTCAGTAAATGGTATCTGTTATTACTATTTTACTAAATAGTAAAATATTTTTAGATAAAAAGTATTCAGAGAGTATTCTTCCTTATACCTAAAATATAAGAAAAGCAAATATGGCATCAATATCACCTAGTGATATAGGAGCAAATATTCCTCCAGAAAGGTCTTCAACTAAAATTTTAATATGGTTTTTCTTATTATAGATGATGCTGGATATTTATAACACTTATCAGAAGATTACTTCTATCCTATTTTATAATTTTGCATACTTTAGAAATGTTCCAGAGAAAACTCTAAAATGCCATGAAGAATTCATTATCAATAGACCATGTGCTTTAATCATTCTTTAAATAAAATATTACCTACTATCTTTTCTAATGTCAATTTAAATGTTTCAACACTATTAGATGTAAGTAAATGTTGACCTTCAGGGAATTGCTCAAACTTTCTCAAGAGCTTTTGTAAGCAGCTTTAAAAATTCTATTCAGTGCCAGGAAAAAGCAGTCTCTTCCTGCCAAACAGTAAAAGTAGAATCCAACTCTGATTCTGGGAGAAGGCCATCCTACCCCTCAGCTAGTGAGCGGGTCATCCTGGTCAAGCACAAGTCCCTTATTACATACCAGGGACCAGGATTTTATGGATTTTAGAAAATTAATACCATACTTAAACCTTGTAACTCTTCCAGAGGGGTCTGAAACAGCATCTGGAAAGCAAACATTCTAATGTTTCTCAGCAAACCTTAAGTCGCACTAATGAGGAAAAAGCTTCCTGTCAGTTTAGTTCAGGTTTACCACCAAAGTAAAAGTAGCTTTGACACTAAATTAGCAGGGGTTGAGGGGACTTGTGATTTACATTAGCCCAAGTTCTGTTCTCAAGCTACAGAATAAGCCTAATATCTTTTCCAAATATGTGAAGAAAAGGAAACCACCATGTCTCTATCCCTTATACCTCCTTTTCTTCAGATGCCCCATCTGTAACCCAACTAGAATGAAGACGGAATTATGATGGTCCCTACTCAAGGTTGACAGGAGTAAATATCATGGGATTTTCTCAATAAATATGTTAGCCAGGATGTGATACACATGCCCACTAAGACAAGTATTATTTTCATTCTTCTTCCCTAGGTATCGAGAACATCAACAACTCTTTCCTTTCTCTGGGAATTATAATGTTAACGGTGGGCCTCTCAAAAACCTATTCCAATCCTTATTCCCTTCCTAACAAATAATATGTTTAACTCTCAAAGGCTTCCCTCTCTCATTTCAATCCTTTCTGAACATCTATTTTTATTTTACTTCTCAGAGAAAGCATGGGTGGAGGAGAGAGGCAGAGGAAGAGAGAGAGAGAATGAATATCCCAAGCAGGCTCCATGGTGAGTGTGGAGCCCAACATGGGGCTCAATCTCACAACCCTGGGATCATGACCTAAGCCAAAATTAAGAGTTGGACACAACCAACTGAGCCACCCAGGTGCCCCTGAACATGTATTTTTACTTTATTTATGATACATACAGTTACAGTAGAATGAAATAAATACATCAATTTAAATTACTAATTTCCAGGACATATTTTTAAATTCAGAATTTTTAAAAAATGAGAACACGAGCTGTTCACTGATATTGATCTTTATTAACAAGATCAATTTCCTCAATAAACTGAAATTTCCTCAATAAACTGGTAATTCTGAAGTCAAAACAAGGTTTTCATTTTTTAAATCAGCTTCAACAAGATCACATAAAGCAAATAATTTAAAGACAGGTTAGACACTGGCAGTGTTCTCCTAAAGGAGCCTGATATTTATGCCAGGAACATCCTTCAGACCCTAGACCAACAGGAAAAAAACAAAAGAAAGAACATGGAAGGCAGAAGTAATGGCTGACCCTAAATTTATCTTTATTCAGGTTATGGTTCTTCAAAGAGCATCAGCTGTTTCGATTTGGTTTAAACCATGTTTAAATAGAATACATAAAAAATATGTTGTTTATATTTCTTCTGACTGGAAAGCAGAAAATTATGTTTTGCATTTCATCATATATACTAATTTTATTCTGATTAAAACCTTCTAAATGCAAACAGTTTTGAAAGTGAATGAAATAATTTCCAAGTGACCGTGCCTGCCCCCCTTATCTATCCTATGAGCTCTGTGGTACCGCCTTCTTTTCAGCACGTGCTCTTCTGCACTTGGCTGACACAGAGATGAGGCTACAACCCGCGACACTCAGCATCAGAGTTCTCACTCCAGTGTGCATCTCGTTTCTCTGCCACGAGTTTGATGAATTGAGAGTGACTGGCATAAAGCTGGAGTTGATCACTGATGTCCACCCATTTCACTTTTCCAGCATCATCTCCAGCTTCTAGGGTAAGGTTATCCATTATCTCACCTATTGCCAAAGCACAACATCACCAAGAGAAAGTAATTCATTTATTTATGTCCTTTTCAACATAACTCTGTAGCTTCAAGTATTCTTACTGAAAACAATTTAAATCATTATTGTATTAGGTGCCCCAGGGAATTAAAAACTAGAAGGTTCCAAATTTTCCAAATGCCCAAATTTTAACCACATTGCTAAATTTTAAGTAGAGGCACCAGTAAGGAAGCTTTTCTCTTTAAAAAGTAAGAATATTGGCTTTAGCTTTAAAAAAAAAAAAGTTCGTATTAAATGAGTATGAAACTTACATCAAAACAAGTTCTAGAGGGATTGGAGATTTAAATGTAAAAAAAAAGAAAAACAATTATTGGCAATTCATTTTACACTCTTAAGTGGACCTTTCTAAAATAAGCATGGGGGTGCCTGAGCAGCTCAGTCAGTAAGTGTCTGACTCTTGGTTTCAGCTCAGGTCATGATCTCATGGTTCACTGATAGCACAGACAACATGGGATCCAGCTCTGCATCAGGCTCTGGGCATATAACTTGGAGCCTGCTTGGGAGTCTCTTTCTCCCTCTCCCTCTGCCCCTTCCCCCCACACCCCAACCCCAAATAAATAACCATGACACCAAACCAGAAATCATAAATGAAAATATTTATATTTACAAATAAATATATTAATTAAAATCTTTATAATTATCAAAAAAAATAAAAATAAAGCTCTTAATCACTGTTGGGAATGTAAATAGACTATTTCTGTAGGACAATTTGGCAATGCTTATCAAGAGCTTTTAAAAAAGCAAATGTTGTGGCACCTGGAAGGCTCAGTCGAGGAGCCAACTCTTGATTTCAGTTCAGGTCATGATCCCAGAGTCGAAGGACTGAACCCATCATTGGGCTCCATGCTGAGCATGAAGCCTGCTTGAGATCCCCTCTCTCTCTCTCTCCCCCTGCTTGCACTCTCTTTCTAAAAGAAGAAAGGCACCTGGGTGGCTCAGTCAGTTAAGCAGCCGACTCTCGGTGTTGGCTCTGGTCATGATCTCATGGTTTGCTGACAGCACAGAGCCTGCTTGGGATTCTCTCTCCCCCTCTCTCTCTGTCCCTCTCCTGCTTGCTCACGCTCTCTCTCAGAATAAATAAACTTAAAGAAAGAAAGAAAGAAAGAAAGAAAGAAAGAAAGAAAGAAAGAAAAGAAAGAAAAAGAAAGAAGAGAAAGAAAGAAAAAGAAAGAAAGAAAGAAAGAAAGAAAGAAAGAAAGAAAGAAAGAAAGAAAGAAAGAAAAGGAAATTGCTCTTTGATGAGAATTCATTCCGCAAATACCAGAGTGCCTCTTATCAAGTCAGTTTAATAAACACAAGTTTACCTGTTTCATCATGGTAGTTCACAGCTTCTGTCTCCATCCATGCATTATCAGTGTTTCGAGGATCATCGACATATCCTTTATATATCTATTTTTAAAAGGAAGCAGACAAAAAAGTGTACAAACACGAATGGACGGAGCAGATGCCTGCTACATCGGAAATGTAAATATCCTATTACAAAGCAGTGTGCATATAATTAACTGTACATTACAAAGTTAAGATGGTAAATTATATGTCATGTATTTTTTACTACAATAAGAAAAAAGTGCCAACCTAAAATTGTCAGGAGGCAATAATTAAGCATTTACTTATGATCAGAGAACTGCAATTCTGGGTACAGAGATGTGGGTAGCAACCCAGTGTCCCACTAGGGAGCAAAGTCAGAGGTTTTTAAGATGGAAAGAGAATGCTTGTATAAGTTGTTTTCAAAGAATTTTGATTGGCGTTGCTGCAGAAAACTAATCTTGAGTGAATATAATTGGTTGCTAAGGCTATCACTAAGCAAGTCCCTTTAGTTGCAGGTGTTTGTATAGAGTCTTTGGAGTATTTGCGGTTTAGCCCAGTTTAAAAGATCAGGGCTCCACCTGGTGAGGAAGTACGTAAGTCCCACCTCCCTAAAGGCCTCTCAGCTCCATTTTAAAACCCCTTGATATTAAGTGACTCCTTATTTCACCTTTCACAAGTGAAATGTAAGTATCATAGAAACTTTCATGTAACATTCCACATGCTTGTTTTAAATTTCCTAGGATAAGTATTCTCAAGGTCAGCTTTAAAATTCACAAAACCCTCAACTCTTCAGACTCTAATTTCATAATTTGAGAATAGTCTTATTTGGGCCATATGACTTTTTTAAAGGCTCTATAAGTATTTTTCTGCGATTATATATAAGTATATTTTATATATATATATAATTTCTGTGATTATAGTTTCAGACATACAAAGATAAGTTTTTTTAGTTTAAAAAAAAGATCTATAAATAAATTTAGTAAAGACTAATACTTAAGCTATTAATATAGGGAAAGATTTGGATCTAGCCATCTAACACAAACGTGACCCCAAAAGACTGAACATAAATAAATAAGAAATCCTAATTCTAGAAAGAAAACAAAGCAATTCAAAAAAAGCCAGCAAAAAAGAAACTCTTTTTCCTTATTACCAGCACACATATACTTTATAAGGTGATTTTTTTTTAATCACAAAGGGTATGTAGACAAAACATAAGACTTAAATGGTTATCAACCAGAAAAACTCTGAATAACATAATTTAAAATGTAAACGTACTCTCAAAAGAGCTAAATTTATGTAAGTTTTTTTAAAAGGTTTCCAGACGGATGGGTGTGTTCAGTGTCACGTTGGTTCACATCTAGTCTAAAGAAAAACTAAGAGGAAAAAAGTGTATTCTAATAAATGTAACTGACCTAAAGTTGGGCTATAAAAGTTTAAGCAGAAATCTATTCACAGTGAAGATCTATAATTTGTTTCTATGAATATGTATTTCAAATATACAGGTTTTACCTATCAGATTTCCAGGTGAATTTTTAAGGAATTTTCACTAATCCGTGAGGCTAAAATCCTTCATGGGAACCACCATTTCTTACCACTAGATGTTCCTGGCTGAAGAGTTTGTGCAACTGTTCCTCTAATTCTCTCTTTTCTGCACTGGATTTCTGTAAGGAGTTGAGAGCTTCCTCACCAAATTCTCTTTTCAGTGTAGCACTAATCTTCTCTCCTGGGTCCACCATCCCCTAATAGCCACATTATTTAAAAAAAAAAAAAAAAAAGTAATAAGCTTTAATTCATTCAACAAATATTTACTGGGTGATGCAGTAGACACATTGTTCTACCTGGCCATAATCATGATTCCCATTCTCCTGTGATATGTTCTTCTCTAAACCATTTGATTCTAGTAGAAGTAGCCAATCAGGGTATCTCATGTATTTGCAGTAATTTGTCCAAGGTTAGCCAAAAGTAAACTGAGCCAATAAGACTCCTTTCCTGGTATCTTCTAAACTCAAGCTAAGGAAGGAAGGCCTGGAGGCAAGATGGAATATAGCAAGCCGAAATTTCCCCATTGTTCATCCCATTCCAGCCACACTGACCTCCTGAATCAGTGTCTAGGACATGCCAAACAAATCCCACCTAAGGCCTTTGCACCTGCTATTGCTTGTGTCCAACATGCTTTTCCCTAGATACCCACATGCATCGCTCATTCACCTTCTTCAAATCTTTGCTTAAATGTTACCTTCTCAGACCTTTTATAACCACTCTAATCTCAAATTGCAAACTCTCAAACATTTCCTAGTCTCCTTCTTTGCTTTAGTTTTTTCCTTAATATTTATACCTTTAAACAAACAATAACATATTTTATATTATCTGTTTCCCCCACTGGAATGTGAGCTCCAAGAAAACAGGGATGTTTATGTTGCTCTGTTATATTCTCAATGTCTAATATATCAGCTGACAAAAAACAGATCTCAAAATATACTGATTAGATGAATGGTTTTCAATATGACATCAGGGACAACCACTTCCTTACTGATCAGAATTTCAGATGACAAAAATATAAAATCCTACAATGAAATCATTACCGTGTTTTACACTAAGCATGGGTGAAGTTTGACAATTTGGCTCATAATAATTAACCTAAGCTTTTATTACAGTCACCTGGGATTTTTATTTCCAATCCATTTTTATCCTACAAAGAAAAAAAACAACCATTCTTGCAGATAGCAGTATAAGAATCATCCTCTTTTCAAATTATCTTCATTTCACAATATGGCATAAAATATAAAACCCTCTGTTGCACACATACACATTTCAAAAAGCCACTTCAAATTTACCACTGAAATGAACTCAACAAAGGTACAACTGTTCCTGATGATATTACAGAAATTTTAAAAACTACAAGGAGGGGTGCCTGGGTGGCTCAGTTGGTTAAGCATCTGACTTTCGGCTCAGATCATGATCTCACAGTTTGTGAGTTCTACCTCCACTTCAGATCCTCTGTCCCCACCCTCTCTCTGCCCCTCCCCAGCTTGCGCTCGCTCTCTCTCTCTCTCTCTCTCAAAAGTAAATACACATTAAAAAAAAATGTTTTTAACTACAAGGAAAAGTAACAAGAATTATCTTTTTTATGTCTAAAGTTAATGAGAATTCAATAAACCAATGCTAACAGTCTTACCTTGGACTTGGAAGTAGGGGTTGAGTTCTGAGATGGGACCCAACATGTATGAATATCTACTTTATGCCAGGTGTTTTATATGCTACCGCTACTAATCCTATGAAGTAGATATAATTATGTAAATTTAAAAGAGAAAGTTCTGGGGCACCTGGCTGTCTCAGTCAGTAGAGCAACTCTTAATCTCAGTGGTGTGATTTAGAGCCCCAAACTGGGTGGAGAGACTACTTAAAAAATAAAAATTTTAAAAATTTAAAGTAAGTGTCTGAATTCTGTATTCTCAGCTCAAAGTGGGAAGGCCAACATACAAGCCTAGGTCTAACTCCAAAGTCCATGTTCTTTTCCAATGGCTTTATAATTAGACTCAAATTCTAACAGCCTTGATGTATTATCCTACACTTGCTATTGACAGACTTCATTGCAGTGATAAATGACAAAAGAATCACTAAGTGAAGTGTGAAGGAATGGAAAATAAATGGAGGATAAAGATCTACATACAATAACCTTGCAGTAAATGAAGCTAAAAAGAACTTTAATTTAATTTTAAATCTTACCCCTGGGATTGCCCATTCTCCACAGTCTTTCCTTTTTATTGCCACAAACTGTAAGATGTTTTTCCCAGAAACAGGGTGGGTAATTTTATTTCCACTTCTATCCCTTTTCCACCTGTAAATAGTAATATAAAATCATAATGGATTTTGAAGAATAAGGATCTATCTCAAACTTGAGACAAAGTTATAACGATGTATTTTTCTTTATAACAAGAGTATTATAAATTCACCTCTCAGCTAGTTTTACCAAAAAAAATTATTTTGTATTAGAAATATCCTGGGGTGCCTGGGTGGCTAGGTTGGTTAAGCGTCCGATTTCGGCTCAAGTCATGATCTCACAGTTCGTGAGTTTGAGCCCCGCGTTGGGCTCTGTGCTGACAGCTCAGAGCCTGAAGCCTGTTTTGGATCTGTGTCTCCCTCTCTCTGCCCCTCCCTCGCTCATGCCGTGTGTGTGTGTGTGTGTGTGTGTGTGTGTGTGTGTGTGTGTGTGTCTCTGAAAAATAAACATTTAAAAAAAAAATATTCTGTATTGAGCACTGTTACAAACCAAGTCAGATGTCTACTTTCCAAAAAAGATATTCTCTGTAATAAAAATTCAGATATAAGTAGTTTTTATTAAAGAATTGTCAAAAAAAAGTTTAAAAGCAGAACAGAATTTAGACGATGGGTCATAAAACTTAAAAACATAGTCGAAGGATCCTTTTTAAGAATCACTTTAATATAAGAGATCTGGTAATATTTCCTTTTAATGGGTCACTCTGTTATCAAAACAGATTACACAATGCAGATTACACAATACAAGTTCAGCTGGTCTCAACAGTAGTGCTTCTCAATCTTTATGCCCTTTCTTAAAAAACAACAAAAACAAAAAAACCACAAAAACCTCACTCTATCCTTTAGTTTTTAAAAAAGTATCAAAGTGGGGCACGTGGGTGGGCTTAGTTGTTTGAGCATCTGACTCTTGATTTCAGCTCAAGTCGTGATCCCAGGGCATGGGATCAAGCCCTGCATCAGGCTCCACACTCAGTGTGGAGCCTGCTTAGGATTCATTCATTCATTTTCTCTCTCTCTCTCTCTCTCTCCCCACCTCAAGCTCTCTCCCCCACTCTGTCCCTCTCCCCCACTCAATCTCTCTTAAAAAAAAAAAAAAAGTATCATGGTTATGTTAATTTTAGAACGAACTTTTTCTTTTTTTTTTTAAGATTTTTTTTTAGGTTTTATTTTTAAGTAATCTCTACACCCAACATGGGGCTCAAATTTACAACCCTGAGATCAAGAGTCACATGCTCTACCAACTGAGCCAGGCAGGCACCCCAAGAATGCACTTTTTCTAACCATAGCCTCTTGCCCAGAGATGCTGATACATCTCCCTTTCCCTTCTCTACCCCCACCACACCCAATTTTAAGAATTGTTCTAAAACTATCTTAGGCAAAGAAAAAGATTTTGAACCTCTAGTACTAAACCAAAAAAGAAAGCCTATGATCTAATCATTGCTTTGAATTAGAATCAATGAAATTAAATGAGTTTAAATAGTTCTCCCCCCTCCTGCAAATAAATAAATAAATAAGTAAGTAAGTTTCCAAATTTCTTTATATAGTGGCTGACTACCATATCTAACCCATAATTCCTGCCCTGAAAGAGCTCATAGTCTAGGGGTGGAGCTAGACATGTAAGTGAATAAATTAGAGTGACAATTTGATGAGGACAGTAAACAGAAATGAAAGAATAATTAGTACAAGAAGACAGCATCTGTTTTTAAGGATGCCCGACATAGGTATGACATGAGCAAGAAACAAAGGTATAAAATAATATGTTCAAGAAACTGAATCTATAGGTGGGGTCTGGCACCATGGGCACCACAGAGGGAAAGAAGGATGATGAGGCCAGATGAGTAGGCAAAGAATTCATCAAATTCATCTGCTTAGAGAGCCAAAGAATATTTTTAAGCAGGGTAAAACCATAAGCAATTTGTATTTAGAAAGCTCACTCACTTTGACAAAAGTGTGGAGGCTGGTTGGGAAGAAAGCAAGACTGGAGGCTAGAAGACTGTTACCATTCATGAGGAAGCATAAGGCAAGCTGAGAGCAAAGTACAAGCTAGCATACCCCGCCCGCCCCCCCCCCCCCAAGTGGGATATGTGTAGTATTCCTCAGGCACTCCTAGATGCCCAAGAACAAAAGAAAGGAAAGAAAACAAATGGATAGAGATCACAGTCATGCAGGACAGGAGTCTCTATCAGTTTACAAATACCTTAGTAAATTACAAGAAAAAGGCAATCTTATCAATATCCTAATCTTCTGAAACCTAGACTCAGTTTCCTGGAGCCCCTAATATCACCCTCCCCTCCACAGTGATGTGGGGAACAAAGGCAAGAAGGAAATGGCAGGTAAAATTAAATTTCCTTATAACCTGCAACCTGCAGCCCACTGACAAATACTTGAAGCAAATGCAGAGTATAACATTTCTCCAGGAACCCCCTGCAGTCATAATGTTGATGCCTTACTAGAGGGAAAACAAGCTTAGCTTGACAACAGCAAGGCCTCAGGTATCTTAGGAGTCCTCTTTAGCACACTGAAGTCCCTCTGGAGGCCTCCCTTTTGTCTTTACCTCCCCCAACTCCACCGTATGTAACCAGTCACTCCTCACAACCCCAGTGCAGCTCTTTCTGCCCACGGGTCCTGTCCCTGTGCTTTAATAAAATCATCTTTTTGCACCAAAGGTGTCTTCAAGAATTCTTTCTTGGCCATGAGTTCTGAACCCCACCATCACCCCAAAACCTCATCACCATGATCCAGGTACAAGATTGAGAACAGGACTGAAGGTAGACGTGGTACTTTTACTTCTTAAGGCCCATTTCTATAGCACTTATTATGTACCTGATACTGTTAAGTCTTTCATGTATTTATCCATTTAAGCCTCAAAACAACCCTATAAAGTAGTTGCATTATTATCTTTATTTTACAAATGTGGAAAATGAAGCACAGAGTAGATTAAACTTGTCCAAGACTGCAGAGCTAAGTGGTATAAACCAAAATTTGAACCCAGACAATCTGCTTCCAGAATCTGCACTCTTAATCACCATACTGTCTACTTAAATCAAACAGAATGTTTACACTAACTGGGTAAGAGGAGGGTGTGAGAAGGTGAAAGATGCTCTGTACACTCACACACACTTACCAGCACCTACTATATATACATCACATTAGAGAAGCTGGGAAAACCAAGACAGACATGCCACCAGTTGAGGCTGCAGCACAGGGAGAAGCAGGACTGGGGGAGAGGCGCTGCTGGGCTAGAGAGGGCCAGACTGATGATGAACAGTCACATAACCTGTTTACTTTCTCAGATTTTACCCCAAAGGCACTCATTTAAGAACTACCAAGCAGAGTAGTTTCTTCTTTTGTTCCTTATTGTAAATACCACATGATGAGGGAAACAAAGGCAGAAGGAAATGGCAGATAAAGTTAAATATCCTTACAACCTGCAGCCCGCTGACAAATACTTCAGGCAGGCAGGGTATAACATTTCTCCAGGAACTCCCTGCTGTCTTAATGTGAATTCTTTGCTAGAGGGGAAAACGACCTAGCTGACAACAGCTAGGCCTCCAGGATCCTGGGAGTCTTCTTCAGCATATGAAAATCCCTTTGGAAACTCCCCCCCCCCCCCACTTTACTCCCCAAAATTCCAAGTACATAACCAGTCTCTCCTCAGAGGTCCCAAGGCAGCAATTTCTGCCCCCGGGTCCTAACCCCATGTGTTAATAAAATCACCTTTTTGCACTGAAGAAGTCTCAAGAATTCTTTCTTGACCATTAGCTCCAATCCCCATCACTCCAAAACCTTATCATCAAATAAATTATTACCGAATTTAAAACAAAATCCTTGATATAATGGAAATAATGTATATTTTAATTAATGAACCTCATTAACATTTGTTAAATGCCAAAGGTTATTTCTAAATACTATTGATATTCCCTCCCCACTTCTGATGGCTCACACCTTCCTGTCTCACCAAAACTGGAAAGAAAATGAGAATACCACTAACTATGGATCTGACTTTACTCACAGTAATGTATCAACACTCCCCACCTCATTTTCACTTTAAAGGATCTAAAGGAACATCAGATAGTTGTACCCATCGAATCTCTAGGAGAGGTCCCTGAGAACAGAAACATTTAACACTTTCCCTGGAGCATTTGTTAAACACACTATACAGAGCTGTTCTGAATCATGAAGTACTTGAAAGAAAAGGGAATGGAATCTTTAAAGTGCCTAGATGATTCTTATGATTACTCATTAGTGAAAAACGGGTATAAAAGAGAAAAAGTATAATATCTGGAGCCAAATACCACGGACTCAAATTTCAGATCGACATAAACATTTAGGCAAGTCACTTAACCCCAGTGAGTCTTCATTTTCAGATCTATAAAACAGAGATGTTAATATCTACTTTAAGGAGTTGTGTGAGAAACAAATGGAAAAAATGATGACAGCACCTAGCAGAGGAGAGCAATACTTTTTAACAATGTGCTTTAGCCTTGTTGATGCTTCCTTTTTAACATCTTACATTCTTCTCTTCCTTCCATTTCCACTGCCACTCACTCATTTAGACCAACTCATAGCTAAATATATGCATTACTGAGGTAATAAAGAGCATCAACCTAACAGTACAGGTGAAAGCTAGACTCTGCCATCTGTGGGATTTTCCATAGCCTTGGACCCTCTCAAAGTCTTCAGCTATTGCTGAAGCTGTTGTATAATGGCCGCATTAGGCTCAAAAAGTCTATTATTTCAAAACAATGCAACCCAATCACCACATACACTCCCATGTATTTGGCCCACCAGAGATAAAGATAAGCTAATAAAAGGCTAACTTCCAAGTGTCTACCTTCCCTTTTCTGCTTCTTGTCCCCTTACTGGCATTTCTACTTCAAATGCTTCACACCTTCCTGATTTTAGCCAGCCTTACCAAAATTGGAAACAAAACTGATACTGTCATTAATATTTTTTATTTACATTCATTAAAAGTATATTAACTCTTCCCATTTCATTTAAACCATAAAGTTTCTAAAGTAATTTTATTTAAGTTTATTTATTTATTTTGAAATAGAGAGCATGCATGCACAGGGGGAAGGGGTAGAGAGAGAGTGAGAGAGAGAGAGAGAGAGACAAAGAGAATCCCAAGCAGGATCTCTCACAAACCATGAGATCATGACCTGAGCCGAAATTGAGCTGGACACTTAACCAACTGAACCACCAAGGTGCCCCTCTAAAGGAATTTTAAATACATACGTGGGTTGGTAGGTAGATACATAAGCATCTATACATAAGATAGGTAGATGGCTGGGCGGAAGCAAGAAAGGATGGAAGGAGAAAATTGGAGTGAGCTGTGGGGTGAAGACCTCTTTTGTCAGGGAAATTGAAAGGCCAAGGAGAATAAGATGGGACAAATATTGGTGCCTCTTCCAGTAACTTGAAAATAAGGGAATTAAGCTGTTTTCTTAGAGTTAACCTATGAAATCATTACTGGATCTCAGATCAGAGAAAAAGTTTCCGGAAAGAAAGGAAGACCCTCAAAATATGAAAATTAAAAAATAAAAATATTGAGGGTATTTGCATTATTTAAAGCAAAGTGACAATTATTTGTGAAGACGGAGTTGGTCAGTGAAGAAATCCTAAAAATAAAAAAATTAAAAGGATGACAGATGACAGAATATTCCAGACGTGCTGAAAAGATGATTCCTATGAAGATGGTCAAGTCCATCTAAACCTAAGATTCACCTGCCTTCCTTATTATGATTCATGCTTACCAAGGGGCCTTCTGAATATGATGTGGCTTACCAGATAGATTTACCTCAGAAAGAGAATGCCTGTCCCCTATTCCGAAATCTTCAAGGGCTCCCCTTAACACTCCTGAACTTTGTTATTGTAATATTCTCCACAGTAAAACTGCAAAAAAATTACGTTTGATTACCCACTATTCTACAAAATATTCTACTTCGACCAGCTGATCCTTTCATTGTCCCTCAATACTCAAATGGAAGATTTTGAGGGGGAAGATGGCGGCAGAGGAGGACACTAGGCTCACCACGTCCTGCTGATCCCTTAGATTCCACCCACATCGGCCTAAATAACCCAGAAAACTGCCAGAAGACTAGCAGAATGGATTCTCTGGAGCCAAGCGTAGACAAAAGGCCCACGGAAGAGGGTAGGAAGGGTGAAGAGGCAGTGCGCACAACCTGGACTGGCAGGAGGGAGCCGGGGTGGCGGAGGGGCAGCCTGCATGGCAAGGTGGAATCCCCGAGTCTAGCTTGCAAAAGCAGAGGGGCCGGACGGAGTGTGTTCTGACAGTCAGTGGGACTTAACATCTGGAATGTCATAAGTCAACAGCTCTGCTCAGACAGCAGGAGAGCTAGAGGACTGTGGGAGGGAAAGTTGTTGAGCCCCGCAGGACAGAGCTCAGCTTGCCAAGGAACAAAGGCGCTGGAAAGCACCATCTCCCTCTCTCATCCCCCAGCCAAAATCCCAAAGGGAACCAGTTCCCGTAACGGAACTTGCTTGCACCACACAAACACCCAAGGCTGTGCTTCTGTGGATCCATCCCTCTGACGGGTCTGCCTCCCTCCCGGTGCCGCAGGGCCCCTCCCAAAGCAGACCACCGAAGGCAAAGCGACCTGAGTCTACCCCTCCCGCCCCTGTGCACCTTGCGGATACACCCTGGCTAATGCACCAGATCCCATCGAAGCAGCACCACAAGCCTGGCAGTGTGTAAGTAGCCCAGACAAGGGCCACACCACTCCACAGTGAGTCCTGCCCCTGGGAGAGGGGAAGATAAGGTGCATACCACTCTGACTGTGGCCCCAGCGGTGGCCTGCCTGGGGGCAGACAGCAGGTCTGACTGCGGCCGAGCCCACCAACACAAGTTACTCCAGACAGCACAGGGGAAGTGCGCTGCAGTTCCACGCCACCCCAGGGACTATCCGAAATGACAAAACGGAAGAATTCTCCTCAAAACAAACTCCAATAAGTAGCAACAACTAACGAACTGATCAAAAATGATTTAACCAATATAATGGACCATGAATTTAGAATAATAGTCATAAAATTAATCGCTAGGCTTGAAAAAAGTATAGAGGACAGCAGAGAATATTGCCACAGAGATCAAGGGACTAAGGAACAGTCAGGAGGAGCTAAAAAATGCTATAAATGAGCTGCAAAATAAAATGGAGGCGACCACAGCGCGGACTGAAGTGGCAGAGAAGAGAACAGATGAATTAGAAGATAAAACTATGGAAAAACAGGAAGCTGAGAAAAAGAGATAAAAAAATCCAGGAGTGTGAGGGTAGAATGAGAGAACTAAGTGATGCTATAAAACGCAATAATATACGATATTTGGGATTCCAGAGGAGGAAGAGAGAAAGGTGCTGAAGGTGTACTTGAAGAAATCATAGCTGAGAACTTCCCTGATCTGGGGAAGGAAAAAGGCATTGAAATCCAAGAGGCACAGAGAACTCTCTTCAGACGTAACTTGAATTGATCTTCTGCATGACATATCATAGTCAAACTGGAAAAATACAAGGATAAAGAGAAAATTCTGAAAGCAGCTAGGGAAAAACATGCTTTAACATATAAAGGGAAACCAATAAGACTAGTGACGGATCTATCTACTGAAACTTGGCAGGACAGAAAGGAATGGCAGGAAATCTTCAATGTGATGAACAGAAAAAATAAGCGGCCGAGAATCCTTTATCCAGCAAGTCTGTCATTCAGAATAGAAGGAGAGATAAAGGTTTTCCCAAACAAACGAAAACTGAAGGAATTCATCACCACTAAACCAGCCCTACAAGAGATCCTAAAGGGGATCCTGTGAGACAAAGTACCAGAGACATCACTAAAAGCATGAAACCCACAGACATCACAATGACAATAAACCCATATCTTTCTATAATAACACTGAATGTCAATGGACTAAATGCTCCAACCTAAAGACATAGGGTTTCAGAATGGATAAAAAAAAAAAAAAAAACAAGACCCATCTATTTGCTGTCTACAAGAGACTCATTTTAGACCTGAGGGCACCTTCAGATTGAAAGTGAGGGGATGGAGAACGATCTATCATGCTACTGAAGTCAAAAGAAAGCTGGAGTAGCCATACTTATATCAGACAAACTAGACTTTAAATTAAAGGCTGTAACAAGAAATGAAGAAGGCCATTATATAATAATTACAGGGTCTATCCATCAGGAAGAGATAACAATTATAAATGTCTATGCACCAAATACAGGAGCCCCCAAATATATAAAACAATTACTCACAAACATAAGCAACCTTATTGATAAGAATGTGGTAATTGCAGGGGACTTTAATACTCCACTTACAACAATGGATAGATCATCTAGACACAGAATCAAGAAAGACACAAGGGCCCTGAATGATACATTGGATCAGATGGACTTGACAGATATACTTAGAACTCTGCATCCCAAAGCAACAGAATATACTTTCTTCTCGAGTGCACATGGAACATTCTCCAAGATAGATCACATAGTGGGTCACAAAACAGCCCTTCAAAAGTACACAAGAATTGAGATCATACCATGCATACTTTCGGACCACAATGTGATGAAGCTTGAAATCAACCACAGGAAAAAGTCTGTAAAACCTCCAAAAGCATCGGGGCGCCTGGGTGGCTCAGTCGGTTGAGCGGCCGACTTCGGCTCAGGTCATGATCTGCAGTCCGTGAGTTCGAGCCCTGTGTCGGGCTCTCAGAGCCTGGAGCCTGTTTCAGATTCTGTGTCTCCCTCTCTCTGACCCTCCCCCGTTCATGCTCTGTCTCTCTCTGTCTTAAAAACAAATAAACATTAAAAAAAAAAAAAAAAACTTTAAAAAAAAAAAACCTCCAAAAGCATGGAGGTTAAAGAACACCCTACTAAAGAATGAATGGGTCAACCAGGCAATGAGAGAAGAAATTTAAAAATATATGGAAACAAATGAAAATGAAAATACAACAATCTAAACGCTTTGGGATGCAGCGAAGGCAGTCCTGAGAGGAAAATACATTGCAATCCTATCTCAAGAAATAAGAAAAAACCCAAATACAAAATCTAACAGCACACCTAAAGGAAATAGAAGCAGAATAGCAAAGACACCCCAAACCCAGCAGAAGAAGAGAAATAATAAAGATCAGAGCAGAAATAATATAGAATCTAAAAATCTGTAGAGCAGATCAATGAAACCAAGAGTTGTTTTTTTGAAAAAAATAAACAAAATTGATGAACCTCTAGCCAGGCTTCTCAAAAAGGGAGATGACCCAAATAGATAAAATCATGAATGAAAATGGAATTATGACAACCAATCCCTCAGAAATACAAGCAATTATCAGGGCATATTATGAAAAATTATATGCCAAGAAACTGGACAACCTGGAAGAAATGGACAAATTCCTAAGCACCCACACACTTCCAAAATTCCAACAGGATTAAATAGAAAGCTTGAACAGACCCATAACCACTGAAGAAATTTAATCAGTTATCAAAAATCTCCCAACAAGTAAGAGTCCTGGACCAGATGGCTTCCCTGGGGAATTCTACCAGACATTTAAAGCAGAGTTAATACCTATCCTTCTCAAGCTATTCCAAAAAATAGAAAGGGAAGGAAAACTCCCAGACTCATCCTACGAAGCCAGCATTCATTTGATTCCTAAACCAGACAGAGACCCAGCAAAAAAAGAGAACTACAGGCCAATATCCCTGAAGAATACGGATGCAAAAATTCTCAGTAAGATACTAGCAAATCGAATTCAACAGCACATAAAAAGAATTATTCACCATGATCAAGTGGGATTCATTCCTGGGCTGCAGGGCTGGTTCAACATTCACAAATCAATGTGATACATCACATTAATAAAAGAAAACATAAGAACCATATGATCCTGTCAATCGATGCAGAAAAAGCATTTGACAAAATTCAGCATCCTTTCTTAATAAAAACCCTCGAGAAAGTCGTGATAGAAGGAACATACTTAACCATCATAAAAGCCATTTATGAAAAGACCACAGCTAATATCCTCCTCCATGGGGAAAAACTGAGAGCTTTCCCCCCTGAGATCAGGAACACGACAGGGATGCCCACTCTCACTGCTGTTGTTTAACATAGTGCTGGAAGTTCTAGCATCAGCAATCAGACAACAAAAGGAAATCAAAGGCATCCAAATTGGCAAAGATGAAGTCAAGCTTTCAATTTTACAGATGACATGACATTATACATGGAAAATCCAATAGACTCCACCTAAAGTCTGCTAGAACTGATACATGAATTCAGCAACGTCGCAGGATACAAAATCAATGTACAGAAATCAGTTGCATTCTTATACACTAATAATGAAGCAACAGAAAGACAAATAAAGAAACTGATCCCATTCACAACTGCACCAAGAAGCATAAAATACCTAGGAATAAACCTAACCAAAGATGTAAAAGATCCATATGCTGAAAACTGTAGAAAGCTCATGAAGGATATTGAAGAAGATATAAAGAGATGGAAAAACATTCTGTGCTCATGGACTGGAAGAATAAATATTGTTAAAATGTCAATACTACTCAAAACTATCTGCACATTCGATGCAATCCCAATCAAAACTGTACCAGCATTCTTCTCGAAGCTAGAACAAGCAACCCTAAAATTTGTATGGAACCACAAAAGGCCCCGAATAGCCAAAGTAATTTTGAAGAACAAGACCAAAGCAGGAGGCATCACAATCCCAGACCTTAGTCTCTACTACAAAGTTGTAATCATCAAGATAGCATGGTATCGGCACAAAAACAGACACATAGACCAACAGAATACAATAGAAACCCCAGAACTAGACCCACAAAAGTATGGCCAACTAATCTTTGACAAAGCAGGAAAGAATATCCAATGGAAAAAAGTCTCTTTAACAAATGGTTCTGGGAGAACTGGACAGCAACATGCAGAAGGATGAAACTAGAACACTTTCTTACACCATTCACAAAAACAGACTCAAAATGGATAAACGACCTGAATGTGAGACAGGAAACCATCAAAATCCTAGAGGAGAAAGCAGGAAAAAAACCTCTCTGACCTCAGCCACAGCAATTTCTTACTTGATACATCCTCAAAGGCAAGGGAATTAAAAGCAAAAATGAACTATTGGGACCTCATCAAGATAAAAAGCTTCTGCACAGCAAAGGAAGCAATCAATAAAACTAAAAGGCAACCAATAGAATGGGAAAAGGTATTTGTAAATGACATATCAGACAAAGGGCTAGTATCCAAAATCTATAAAGAGCTCACCAAACTCCACACCTGAAAAATAATCCAGTGAAGAAATGGGCAGAAAACATGAATAGACACTGCTCTAAAGAAGACATCCAGATGGCCAACAGGCACATGAAAAGATGCTCAATGTCGCTCCTCATCAGGGAAATACAAATCAAAACCACACTCAGATATCACCTCACGTCAGTCAGAGTGGCAAAAATGAACAAATCAGGAGACTATACATGCGGTGAGGATGTGGAGTAATGGGAACCCTCTTGCACTGTTGGTGGGAAAGCAAACTGGTGCAGCCACTCTGGAAAACAGTGTGGAGGTTCCTCAAAAAGTTCAAAATAGACCTACCCTATGACCCAGCAGTAGCACTGCTAGGAATTTACCCAAGGGATACAGGAGTACTGATGCATAGGGGCACTTGTACCCCAATGTTTATAGCAGCATTCTCAACAATAGCCAAATTATGGAAAGAGCCTAAATGTCCACCAACTGATGAATGGATAAAGAAATTGTGGTTTATATACACAATGGAGTACTACGTGGCAATGAGAAAGAATGAAATATGGCCTTTTGTAGCAACGTAGATGGAACTGGAGAGTGTTATGCCAAGTGAAATAAGTCATACAGAGAAAGATACCATATGGTTTCACTCTTATGTGGATCCTAAGAAACTTAACAGAAGTCCATGAGGGAGGGGAAGGAAAAAAAAAAAGAGTTTAGAGAGGAAGAGAGCCAAAGCATAAGAGATTCTTAAAAACTGAGACAAACTGAGAGTTGATGGGGGATGGGAAGGAGGGGAGGGTGGGGGATGGGTATTGAGGAGGGCACCTTTTGGGATGAGCACTGGGTGTTGAATGGAAACCAATTTGACAATAAATTTCATATTAAAAAAAAAAAAACTCAAATAGATATTACTATAAGTTTTTTTCTTAGGCCTCCTGTTGTCCCCCTACCCAAGCTTCAAGTTCAGCTCAAGTCTGCCTACTTCATAATGCCTTTCTTCGGTGTTCCAGTTTACCATCATCACAGCCCACATCTAATCTAATTTTTAAATCAGACTGTCTCACCCATTGTACCTTGACATGTTTTCTTATTTCATATTTTTCATCTTACAAATGAAGCCATAGCTCTTCTGTGATAGGGAGCTGAAACGTAGAATTCTTTTATTTTTTTTTATATCCTCCAAAGCACCTACTCAATTTTGAGAACAAACAGATGTTCAGTAAATTCACTATGTGAATTAACTTTGTTCAGATAGATAATGCCTAGCCTACTCATATAAAACTACAACTTTACACTTGTATCACATCAGTATGATTTCACATCAAGACCCTTTAAAATATACATTTCAAGGGGCGCCTGGGTGGCTCAGTCAGTTAAGCGTCCGACTTCAGCTCAGGTCATGATCTCACAGTCTGTGAGTTCGGGCCCCAGATCGGGCTCTGTGCTGACAGCTCAGAGCCTGGAGCCTGCTTCAGATTCTGTGTCTCCCTCTCTCTCTGCCCCTCCCCTGCTCATGCTCTGTCTCTCTCTGTCTCAAAAATAAATAAAAACATTAAAAAAAAATTTTTAATATACATTTCCAGTGTTTGCGCTTATGAGCATATTATACATACACATATACATATATGTATACAAACGCATATATTTATACATGTGTACATATACATGCATACGTTTGTGTGTGCATGTGTGTGTGTATAAACACATAGTTACAGTCCATATTTCTCCAATCACCTGGCTCTTTGCTATTGAAATGTTTTTTTTCATTCTTACCTGGTTATGATGGGATCTGCAGCATGATTTGGGCCCCATCGCCCCAAAAGCCCCCGGCCAATCAGTCCTGTCCGTCCTGCAGGATTTCTGGGAAAAGAATATAGAAAATCAATTGAATATGTTCATCTTTTTAAACCCAACTTGACATGGCCCAAAAGAAGGCAGTAAGTGCAATAAGAGGGAAATAGTATCTCCTCCCAAATCCAGCAACGCTATCACATATCTGCCACTAAAATCACACATTTCCTTATGCTGTTATTTAACTTTTCTTTTGTGCACGTCTTAAGCTTTGGGCTTGATCCAGGAGGAAGATCTCATTTCTGAAGTTGTCCTATAAGAGAATTTGTTTCAGTTTTCACTGAACACAAACTAACACCTTACTGGACTCTTACAACAGGGCAGATGAATGGTCTGCACCTAATGATCCTCTAGTCTACAACAATGATGATTTATCATTCAAGATACCCACATTTCTCTTCACTTTCTCAACATCACCTTTTCTTACTCTCATCTCATACAACCCTTCCCATTATTTTTGTTACTTTTTAAAGAAAATGTTTTCTCAGTGGGTTCTGGATGTTTATTACCAATAATATATTTTGTAGCATATAATGAGGTAGTATTATTCAATATTTCAAGATTTCAAATATACCAAAATTCAAGTTTTAAAGAAAACAATTTTATAAAAATGCCAACTATTTAACCAATAGCACAACCCAATGTTAAAAAGTCTGTCAGGTGAACATAGCAACACTCAGGCCTGAGTAATTTTCTTCCAATGAATATTCCTTAAATGTTCAACTTTCATTATGTCCCAGTAAAATGCCCTAATCTACAATCTTACCTTTTTAAGATTATATCTTTTGTCCTCCCAATATATGAAAGTAAATACACAAACAGCCAAAATTTTCCCTGTCAGCCATCTGTTTTTATTCTGGTCTTCCTTGTGACTGTTATTCAAGTTGAATGAATTTTTATACTGTACTAGACCCAAAAATGTATCAGCAAGACTTTCAGTTAAGACAAGGCACCTGCCCAGGTGACAATAATTTTACTTTTCAAATTCACAGGAGGAGGGGCAGGGTGGCCAGCAACTATGTTTTATTCCAAATAAGTATACATCCCTGAACACAAATGATCAAAGCCAATATTTAAAGAGTGAATGTTCATTTTTATAGATGACCAAGCTTATAACTGGTAAATCAGAAACTATGGAAAAGACACATAGACTACCCTATAGTCTGAGAAGCAGAGAAAGTTGTTTGCAGTGAAAGAGAAATAAAGGCAACATAGAAAGAAAAGCAGAGACAGATTTTCAATTCTACCTAAAGTTAGCTGCATTTACACTTCGGACTGCTTGAGATGACCCCATAACCCTAAAGTTCACTTTTTACTAAGGTAAGCTAGAATTGTTTCCATTAGACTCTTGACTAAAACAACATGCTAGCTTGCCTTTGCTGCCTATTCTTTTTCATGGATAAATATCTTTTAACATATTTTTTTATCCAGAAAAGAACCTAAGGAATAAGTCAAATGCAAAGAAGGTCTGACTTAAAAAGACAGAAAAGTGAAATTATGACCAAAGAAAGAGTTAGCAAAACTAAAGGACCAGGTTGTGGTGAGAGAAGACAGATCATTGCCTTGTCCTTGAGGAAGGAAGAATACAAGTTGCAACATTTTTGCAAGATAAAAACCATGATTACAGAATCTGATCCTTCTTTGTTTTATTTGGGGCATGCTAATTTTTACATTTTTTCCTAACTTTTATAATGTCTTAAGGAAAATGGAAATTGTTGGAGTTGTGTATAAAAATCATTTTTAAAAGTACAGAAAGAATCTTGATGTTAAATTACTGGGTTATTTTTATTTTTACTCTTACATGTTTGGGTAAATTCTTAGTTTAAGGCACTAATTTAACAAATTTAATAAAGAGCTAATAAACATACAATTCTCAATCCTTCCTCTGTTAATTTATTCAACTAATTATTTCTACCTTCAAAGTGGAGTTACAAAAAAATGCACTCAAATACTGCCTCTGCCACTTACTATATGCAAATTGCTTACATTCTCTCTCCTTATCTGTAAATGGAACTAAGAATATCCACCCACAGGGTTATTGTAATGATTTAATCAGATCACATATATAAATTCTTTTGTACATTGTCTGGCACACACAAACACTCAATAAATGTTAATTACATTTTCTACCTTTCGAAGACCTATTTATTGTAAGATATCCATCCCCAGTACCTACCTGGGTCTTCCATTTTCAATCTCATATAGACCATTCTGGCTCTTTCTCTCAACATGCCCATCCTTTTCATTAAACTTGGGAAAGAAGTTACTTTCACTGTAATAAGAATACCAAAGCAAAATAAGAAATAATGGCCCAATACTACCAACAGCTTACTAACGCCAGTCAGCCTGTTATTTACAATAAAGTATCCCTGAAACTAAAATTTTTAAGTGTTAGTTTTCATTTACAAATCCATTTAGTCCTTCAAAACAGTTTCTGGAAAAAAAAAGAAAAAAGTTAACCAAAACACCTTACAAGGATGTGTATTATAATCCCTCTGGGAAGGACTAGGCAGAGAAACCACAGTTCCTCCCACATGATACAAAAAAAGTCTACATCATTTATCAGCATGGAAGAATTGTCTGTGGGCACAATATTGCAATTAATGGTTCCTATGTGGTTCCAGAAATAATATTCTCTGTGATATCTTGATGTTTTTATGGTCTCAAAGTAATTTTAATTTCCTCAAATGTACACTGGTTAATATTTTCAACAAATAAATCCACAAAACTGTGAATTTACCCCAAAACTTCATAATAACTATGATCTAGATTAAAATCAATTTTATATGTTAGAAATGTTCTGAATTTTAATCTGGATGGTAGTTACAGCTATAGAAATAAAAAGTTGTTCTGAGCTATAGCTGCACACTTAAGTGTGCATTTTATTTCATTTGTCATACCTCAATAAAAATATTTTTGGGGCACCTGAGTGGCTCAGTTGGTTAAGCATCCAACTCTTGATCTCAGCTCAAGTCATGATCTCACAGTTCCTGAGTTCAAGCCCCATGTCGGACTCTGTGCTGACAGTGCAGAGCCTGCTTAGTATCCTCTCTCTCTCCCTCTCTCTCTCTGCCCCTCCCTTGCTCATACTCTCTCTCAAAATAAACTTTAAAAAATATTTATTTTCAAAGTAGACATAAATATACTACTTTCCTCACCATTACAAAATCACTGATATAACTGTGTTGATAGTGAATAAAGAGTTGTATAGCACTACATAATTCATAGGTGGTTCTGACAGAAGTTTCACTTTTTTCCTTGCTTTAATATCAGTTAAGAGAACAAAGAAATATTTCTGCTCTATTTTGGAAATAATTTCCAATTTGAATGATCCAAAAACTCTCTCAAAACTTCTAACCAATCTTCCATCTAACACACAAATAAAAAATAATTAAATGGTAAAAATCATGAAATTATACAGCCAGGGTTACAATGCTCTTGGGACTCTAGAAATTCACCAGAGGGGGGGGAAAAAAAAAAACATGAACATAATCATAATTGAAATATTAATATTGGTAGTAAAGCTTGATTTTAGATGGTGATATAAATTCAACTCTTAAAAATTAAACTGAATGAAAAATAAGAAAATGTATGCAATCTTCCTCTATTTACACTATATAGCACCCCTACCAACATCAATTTTGTGTATAATGTATATGTGTAATGTATGTGCAAATATGTAAATACTCAAAATGGGGAAAATGCAACTTATTAAAGCTACAAATTTCTCTACAGATTAGCTTCATGATTAATTAAAATCCAAGTAGTATCACAAAATGACAAACACATCTTTGAACAAAATAGGGAAACTCTATGTCAAAATCTAGTCACAGCAATAAGTCCATAGTAAAGTTTAACCTAGAATACTGGATCTATCCAACTTGCAACAGTTTTTACTTACTTGACTAAATTATGCCTCGAGGCATTTATAATAAATTTTCCCATGGAATCAAATTTGTAAAGCTGTTCTAAAATTAGGGTAGCAGCTTAGCAGAGTGATTAAGAGCATGAATTCTGGAGTCAGACTGAGTTCAAGTCCACACTATACCATCTACTAGCAGCTCTGTGACAATATGTAAAGGACAAACTTAGTGTGCTTCCATTTTTTGTGTGTGTTTTGTTTTTCTATAAAGCACAAATAACAACCCTATCTTCCAGAATAGTTGTAAGAATAAAATAATGTTTATAAAACGTTTAGTACAGTACCCAGTTCATACTCAGTACATTTAAACACTCTACGTATTCATTAAAAGGAACATAAATAGAAAATGTGAATCAATGTACTTCTATGAATTTAGTCAAAGGATTTTTGCTTGAGTTTTTTCTTCTTTATCCCTTTTCTATTTTATCACATTACTCCAATTTTATCATCATGCTGTTCTTGGTAATCTGAAAAATTTCTGAAAAATATTTTCACTACTTCAAATACAAGTCTAGCTATGGTGGAAAATAACAATAAGAGATGTTCTACTGATAACCTAAACAGAACAAATGAAAACAGATACCACTACTTGTCACCTCATAAAACAAAAATCTCCATAGTAAAATAGATTTACCTTTTTGGAAGGATCATAAAACTCCCAAAAGAATAAGCAAACATGGACTGTCTAGCTTTAGCAAGAATCCCAGCCAAATGTTGGAAACTGCTTTATAACAAAGTCAAGCGCTAGATGAAAATGATTTTTCAGCTATCAAAATGGTAATTTACAAATACAATCATTCTCTTCTCCGTCTTATACCCAGCTACCAGCTAACACTGACTAGTTTGCTCACCTGATCTGAGGATCGGCCCACCTGGGTCCTGCCAAGACAGAGACAGCAGTGTATTCCACAGGATTATAGTCTTGCCACTCAACAAACCATCCTACTTTCTCATTTGGAACCTGGCTGCGTTGGACTTTTGAACCAGGATACGGAGATGTTCGAGCCTTGTTGTGCGAATTCTCTTTGGCACCATTAGAACTAGACATGATGTTGGAGTTAAGATGAAACCCACAGGATAAAAATGAGTTTCTGGAAAGAAAAAAAAAAACAATCAAAAAACAAAGAAAAGAAAAGAAAAATGTTTTACATACATACCAAAATAGAAAAAATAAAGAACCTATGGGGCACCTGGGTGGCTCAGTCAGTTAAGCATCCAACTTTGGTTCAGGTCACAATCTCATGGTTCACGGGTCCACACCCATGTTGGATTTTGTGCCTACAGCTCAGAGCCTGGATCCTGCTTCTTATTCTGTGTCTCCCTTGCTCTCTGCCCCTCCCCCACTCATGCTGTGTCTCTCTCAAAAATAAACATTAAAACATTTTTTAAAATTAAAATTAAAAAATAAAGAACCTAATTCAAAGACCAAAACATACTTTTGAACTTCAAAGTATAGAAGCGCAACATCTGAGAAAATTATTTTCAAATATGAAAATTTTTTTAATATTGCTAGATCTTAGTTGAATCTACTCACTGAATTTCTTTTAGCTGAGAAAAAGGAACAGGTTTACTTTTGTTAGCACAAAAGTTGGAGAAGTATGTTGTGAAAATTACATAAAAACAAATGTAAAAAAACTGTAAGTCGATGTGAGGGAATACATTTTTTTTAAATGGTCTACAGTCTAACACACGTGTAAAATGTATGGCAAAGATGGCAAAAAGGACAAGATAATGAAAATATAGGTTGCCAGGTTCTTACATTGTACATGAAGTAATGTAATATTACTTGAAGTCAGACTATAATAAATATACAAATTGTAAACTTCAGAATAAAATTTAAAGTAACATTAGGAGGCACAGAATTGAGGGGCGCCTGAGTGGCTCAGTGGGTTAACCCTCTGACTTCAGCTGAGGTCGTGATCTCATGGTTCACGGGTTCAAGCCCCAGGTCCAGCTCTGGGCTGACAGTGCAGAGCCTGAAGCCTGCTTCAGATTCTGTGTCTCCCTCTCTCTCTGCCCCTCCCCTCCTTGTGCTTGCTCTCTTTCTCAAAAATAAATAAACATTAAAAGAAAAAAAGGCACAGAGCTGAAATAAGTAGAAAATATATACAAAAACAAACTGAACCTCTACCTCACAGCATACACAAAAATGTTTCATGTCTTCTCCTGCCTAAAAACTTAAATGGCTTCTCATTATTCTTAAAATAAAGGCTAAATTCCCTAATGACCCTAAGTGATGACATCTAAAGTGGAAAAAGGATTCTGAGAACATGGTGAACTGATGACAGCTCCCTTCCCCTGCTCTCACTATACTTTGAGACAAATGGTTAAGACAAACAAAATGTGACAGGATGGTGAAATAAGTCAACATCCTGTGCCTCCTGGCACCATACACTGAGAAGTACACAGTGATCATTTTTGAGGTACTCCTCACAAGAATATATGACCAGAATCTAATCATGAAATATAGAACAGATCCAGGTCAAGGGACAACTTGCAGAGTAAATGTCTGTACTCTTTCAACTGGTAACATCATGAAAGACAGAGGAACTCTTCCAAATAGATGCAGACTAAAAACACATGAAAAAGAAAAACTAAATGCAATCAGTGATCTTGGATTGGTTCTTGAACCAAAAAAGAAAAAAAAAAGTGTAGGCAAGTGGTGAAACTTGAAAGGGTTATATGAATAATTTTAAAAGGTGATACCAAACCTTATTTATTTCCAACAAAGAAAAGCTTGAAAGACAATGGCTTCATTGGTGAATTCTATGAACCATTTAAAGAATTAAAACTCGGGGCGTCTGGGTGGCGCAGTCGGTTAAGCGTCCGACTTCAGCCAGGTCACGATCTCGCGGTCTGTGGGTTCGAGCCCCGCATCGGGCTCTGGGCTGATGGCTCAGAGCCTGGAGCCTGTTTCTGATTCTGTGTCTCCCTCTCTCTCTGCCCCTCCCCCACTCATGCTCTGTCTCTCTCTGTCCCAAAAATAAAAACGTTGAAAAAAAAAAATTTAACAAAGAATTAAAACTCAAACTCTTCCAAAAAAGTGAAGAGGAAGGAATACTTCCCAAGTTTTTTCTATGAGGCCAGCATTATTACTGTGACACCAAAGCTAGACAAAGAGACTATCAGAAAACTACAGACCAATATCCTTGATGCATATCAATGCAAAAATCTTCAACAAAATAGTAGCAAACAGAATTCAATAGCACATTCAAAGGATTATACACTATGACTAAGTGGGATTTATTCCTGGAATACAAGCATCTTTAAACATACAAAAACCAATCAATGTAATACACATTAACAGAATGAAGGAAAAAAACACATGATCATCCCAAGTAATGCAGAAAGTCTGTCCTAATTCAACACCCTTTCACAAAAACATTTAACAAACTAGAAGAAAACTACTTCAACATAATAAAGGCCATATATGAAAAGCCCACAACTTTTTGGAGTGATGGTGAAAGACTGAAAGCGTTTTCTCTAAGATCAGGAACAAGGGACCCCAAATAGCCAAAACAATCCTGAAAAAGAAAAAGATGGAGGTGCCATACTTCCTAATTTCAAAACTTACTGCAAAGCTACAGTAATGATAACAGTATCATACAGGCATAAAGACAGACATAGAGACCAGTGGGATAGAACAGAGAACTCACACATAAAACCTCACACATATGGTCAAATGATATCCAACAAGGGCACCAAGACTATTCAACGGGAAAGGACAGTCTTTTCAACAAATGGTGCTGGGAAAATGAGACACGCACCTGCAAATGAAGATTGTCCCTTACTTTATAGCACATGCAAACACTAATTCAAAATGTTCAAAGACCCAAACATAAAACATAAAACTATAAAACTCTTAGAAGCAAACATACAGGGAAACTTTCATGACATTAAAATTGGCAATAATTTCTTGGATATAACCAAAAGCACAGGCAACAAAGAAAAAGATAAATTGGACTACATCAAAATTAAGAACTGCTGTGCACTAATGACTCAATCAACAGAGGGGAAAGGCAAACTATAGACTGTAATGTAGATGACATTCAAAGGATTAATATCTATAATATACAGCATTGTTACAAATTGCAAGAAAAGGCTAAACTGGAATAGAAAACTGGGCAAATTACGGGACTAAACAGTTACAGAAAAGCAGATCCAAGAGCCAAGAAACATTAAAAGATTATTTTTTAAAAAGATGATTTATAATTACTAGCAATGAAAAAATGAAAATTAAAGTAACATTAAATTCTTTTTACCAACTAGACTGACAAACCTTCAAAAAGGTTAACACCACCTCCCAAATATTGCTGGTAGAGATGTGAACTGTTACTGACTTTCTCAGAAGCAATCTGGCAACAATGATTAATATATTTATATCCTTCAACCCAGTAATTTCATTCCTGGTAATCTATCCCACAAACAACAACAACAACGAAACAGTTATATATATAAAAGATGCTTATTTCAGCAGTGTTCAATGGGAAGTAAAAGAAATGCGTAATAATATGGGGATGGTTTAGAAGAGCCACACCATGGATTAAACATTAAGTAGCTATTAAAAATGACATAAAGTAATTTGTCAGTATTTTCACAAGGTATTGTTGAAAAGGAAAAGCAAGACGGAGAATAGTATGTATAATATGATCCCATTTTTAAAAAGCAGTAACAAAAAATAAGTACATATTTAATTAAGAGTATGTACATAATGTTATTAGTTTTCTATTGCTGCATAACAGACTCCCACAAACTCAGCAGCTGAAAACAATGCAAAATTATTATCTTACAGTTCTACAGGTTATAAGTCAGACACAGGTCTCACAATGATGTGGGAAACAAAGGCAGAAAGAAATGGCAGATAAAATTAAATTTCCTGATAACCTGCAGGCTGTCAACAACTACTTCAGGCAGGCAGAGTATAACATTTCTCCAGGAACTCCCTACATCTTAATGTTAAGGCTTTGCTAGAGGGAAAAATAACCTCAGCAGGACAATCTAGGCCTCCAGTATCCTTTGAGTCTTTTTGAGCATTTGAAAATCCCTTTGGGAACTTCCCTTGACTTTACCTCCCCCAATTCCCAAGTATATAATCAGTCTCTCCTCACAATGTTGGGGCAGCTTTTCCCACCCATAGATCCTGTCCCTGTGCTTTAATAAAATCACCTTTTTGTACAGAAGAAGTCTCAAGAATTCTTTCTTGGCCATACGCTCGGAACCCCAACACTTAAAACGGCATCATTTTGGCACCCAATGTTAAATCAACAAGTTGTCAAGGCTGGATTCCTTTCTGGAGGCTCTAGAGAAAAATCCGTTTGCTTGCCCTTCCCAGCTTCCAGAAACCACCCCTATTCTGTGGCTCACAGTTCCCTCCCTCCTCCTTCAAAACACACAACAAATCTTTCTTTGATCCTTTTTCAGTATAGTCCTTCCTGACCACAGCTGGAAACATTTTTCCATTTTTTTTTAACTCATGATCAGATTGTGCCCACATGGAAAAGCCAAGATACCCTTTCCATCTCAAAGTCCTTAACTTTAATCATATGTGTCAAGTCTTCTCTGCTATATAAGACAAAGTATTCACAGGTCTCAGGGATTACAATGTGGACATCTTTAGGAGCCATTATTTTGCCTACTGCAAATGTCTATACTATTTGTTTCACGAGCATGGGAATAATATAAAAGGATCCATATCATCAAGTTCTTAATATGGGTTAGAGAATGTGGTGTGAATGTGGGTAGAAGAAGGAAAGACAAGTAAAGGGGAGGGAGGAAGAAGGGAAGGAGGGAAAAGGTGGAGGGAAGAAAACAGGGGGGTGGCTCTCCCCTTCACCCTTTTTCTGAAAGGGAAGAGGTTTGGAAGAAGGGATAAGAAAGTGTTAAAAAGAAAACTACTGGCCCAAAATGGTGTCACTTAGGCCAAGTCCTCAAACTGAGTCTTAATACCTAATCTAATCGAAGCTTCAACCTCCACCAAAAATGTAGTCTTTACCAGTCTAATCAGCTAATGAGGTAATCTGACACCTGGGCCCTGTCTCCCAAAGGTAGACGAGGTAATCCTCAAAGTAACACCCCCTCCTCTACCCCCAAAGGAAAAGCAACCTAGGCTGGAACAATCCTTTTCTTGTGCTAATAACCTTCTTGCCTCCACTTCCTTTCTATAAAAACCTTCCATTTTAACACCTCCCCACTCCCCTCTACTTGCTAGACCCCATGCTGCGCAATTCACAAATCATTAAGTCTATTAGATCTCTCAATTTACTTACTCAATTTACCTGCTTTTTAACAACAGGAAAAAGAGAGGAGAAAAGGAAGTGAGCAAAAGAAAGAAAGAAAAAGAAAACTACCCAAACATACCAGTAAAAGGAAGTACGAGTGATCACATTTATGCATTTAGGTCAATTTATGTATTTATATTTGCATAGAAAAAAATTATTTAAAAAATTAAATTCTTTTTTTAAAATTTTTTAACATTTATTCATTTTTTGACAGAGAGAGAGTGGGGGAGGGGAAGAGACAGAGGGAGACACAGAATCCGAAGCAAGCTGCAGGCTCTAAACTGACAGCACAGAGCCTGATGCAGGGCTTGAACTCACAAACTGTGAGATCACGACCTGAGCCGAAGTCGAATACTTAACTGACTGAGCCACCCAGGTGCCCCCCCAAAAATTAAATTCTTAACTTGACCTACAAGGACTGCCTATCACCCTCCACCTTGCTCCTTTGTGCTTTTGCCAAATGACCTGTCAGTGCCTAAAAATGCCCACATTCCCTCTCCATACATGGCCTGACTGAAAGGGCGGGCCTCCACCGGCGGACTCCATCTTGTTCTGTGTCCTTCACCTTGACCACACCTCCTCCCCTTGAGTAACCCCCCCTCACCTGCCTAACAGGACTCGGACCCTTCCCCAGGACCCTTCCCCAGCCAATCAGCTGAGGCCATAGCCATTACCTCACCAACTGCCCCCAGGCCCCAATAAAACCTTTGTCCTTTTGAAACTCGCTCTCTCTCCCTGGTATCTCACCGCTGCGTCGGTGCAGGTAGGGGATTGAGCTCGACCTAGCTCGAATAAAGGCTCTTTGCTTTTGCTTCGGACTCGGCTCCCTGGTGGTCTTTGGGGATCACGAATTCTGGGCATAACACTGACCAGCAACAGCTTCCTCCTCTACCTTACTAACCTACATTCTTCCTTCAGTGAACTTCTAAGTTCACTTCCTCAAGCAAGTCTTCCTCGTTAACTACTAGGAGAAATAAGTTCTCCCTGCTACATGCTATCAGAGCTCTATTTTCTTTTTCTTCATTGAATTACGATTGTGATTTTACACTTGTTAGGGTGCCACATGACTGTAAACAAATGGAGAACAAGAAGCACACCTGTTTTAGCTAAACATTACATCCCTTGTTTGGCATAATGCCCCGCCAACCATAGATGCAAGAAGTCCTTCCTCACATGAAAGTAACAGAGGAAGGCCACTTAAGTAGAGAACAAACAAATTTTCACTGTAGTGAAAAAGAGTTTGAATATGTAGCTTCACCTTTTAAAATGAAATTTTAAATTATGAAAATAAATGTCAACATTATAGTTCAATAAGTTATAACCAAATCTATACACTAAGCCTTAGAACAAAAAAGTCAAAAAAAAATTTAAGAAACTTATGTAACTGCATAATATAGCAACCTTTGCTTTTACCTTCACAGTCAAATCATAAGGGATAATTTTGGCAAAAATATTAAAAGCCTTCATCAAAATTTCCCCAAGACCTCCTTTAATCAATCTTTTGATACACCATTCTTGTTTGAAACACTATCCTTTCACTGACTTTGTCAACTTTTTTTAAGTTTATTTGTTGAGAGAGAGAGAGAGAGAGAGAGAAGACGGAACAGAGAGAAAGAGAATCTCAAGCAGGCTCCGCACAGGCAGCACAGAGCCCAATGTGGGGCTCAAATTCATAAACCGTGATATCATGACCTAAGCCGAAACCAAGAGTCAGATGTTTAAAGGACTGAGTCACCCAGGCGCCCAGACTCTGTCAACCTTTTTTAACAAGAGCGGTATGTGTTTTATTTTCCATTTACCTGTCTGTGTAAACTGAAGAAGTAGCCAAGGGGGTCCTACTTGCCCTTTTTTAAATAGACTTTTTTAGAATAGTTTTAGGTTCACAGCAAAATTGAGCCCAAAGTACACCTAAATATCCTCAGCCCCACCCCCTATACGTACCCCCCACCCACACACAGCCTCCCCCACTACCAACATGCCCCACTGAAGAGTAGATTTGTTTCAATCAATTCACCTACAATGACACATTATCACCCAAAGTCCACAGTTTACACTAGGTTTCATTCTCTCAGTACATTTACTAGTTTGAACAATGTATAATGACATGAATCCACCATTATAGTGTAATAGTTTCACTGTGCTAAAAATCCTGAGCTCTGCCAGTTCACCCCTACCTGTCCAACCCCTGGCAGCCAAGGATATTTTTACTGTCTCCAGTGGTTTGCCTTTTCCAAGACCTTATGTAGTTGTAATCACACAGTATGTAGCCCTTTCACATTGGTTTCTTCCACTTAGCAATGTACATCTAAGGTTTCTCCACATCTTTTCATGGCTTAAGAGCTCATTTCTTTTCAGAGCTGAGTAATATCCTATTGTCTGTGTATACCAGTTTATTTATCCACACACCTACTGAAAAACATCTTGGTTGTTTCCAAGTTTCAGCAATTATGAAGCAGCTGTAAACCTAAGTATGCAAGTTTTTGTGTGGATCTAAATTTTTCAACACATTTGAATAAATCCAAAGAGGGCAACTGCTGGATCATATGCTAAGAGTATATTTAGTTTTTTTAAGAAACTATCAAGCTTTTCTTCTTCCTAAACGGTTTCTTTCATATTGTTTGTCTACAGCTTTATATGTAATTCAACTGTTCCGTTTATCCCACTTAAAAACTTTGAAACAATTGCTATTTCATCTTACGCTCACCTTGCATCTGTGAAGTACTGTCAAACAGCCAACAATCAGGGAAAACTTAAACAGTAAAAGTCTATTCATGAGTGTGAGGTGGGAGAATACTTGACATGTGACTAATTTTATTAAAAGTGGTAGAATCATGGGGCCCCTGGGTGGCTCAATTGGTTAGGCATCCGACTTCAGCTCAGGTCCTGATCTCACAGTCCGTGAGTTCAAGCCCCACGTTGGGCTCCATGCTGACAGCTCAGAGCCTGGAGCCTGCTTCGGATTCTGTGTCTCCCTCTCTCTCTGCCCCTCCCCTGCTCATGCTCTGTCTCTTTCTGTCTCAAAAATAAATAAAACATTTAAAAAGAAAATTAAAAAAACAAAAGTGGTAGAATCATTATTTTCAGATTATGATGACCTGTACATGCCTAAGTTGCCACAGCGTTGGAAATCCAAACAATGAACTCTCAAAATAAGATCTTCCTCACCCACCCTAAACTCATACTCAATAAAAGGGAACAGATATGGAACACATGTATTTACCAAAAGTGGCAAACAGATTTCAGGTATGTGTGTTTTAAAAAGCAAAATTTTATATGGGGTGCTTGGGTGGCACAGTCAGTTGAGCTTCAGACTCTTGACTTTGGCTCAGGTCATGATCTCAGGGATCTATGCTGAGGGTAGCCTGCTTAGGATTCTCTCTCCCTCTCTCTCTGCTCCTCCCCTGTGCACACACATGCTCTCTCTCTCTCTCTCAGTCCCAAAATAAATAAACTTTTAAAAAAAAGGCAAAATTTTACATATGGATCCCTAGTATCTAATGAATTGTTATAAAATTAGTTACTTTTCATGGTTCAGGGGTAAAGTAAGAGTACTGATGAGATGCTGAACAGGAAACACTGATTTTGTTCCAGTCTATGCCAACCAAGTACCAAATTTCTTTCCCAAGTATGAGACTCTCTGTTCAGCAAGCACAAATCTGCTACCCACTCTGACAAGAGAAACTTACATGCCTAATTGTTTACTTTTCCAAAACAAATTTAATTTTAAAAACTTGTAAAAAACAGTAAAAATTCAGACTCTATCTTACCACATTGAGAAGTGCTAAGCTGCTACTATATCCACAGTTTAAACATGATACAACAAAAGGAAACAGAACAAGAATAAATGTAATATATAAATATACAGCCTAGGTTCTTTTATTATACAAATGAATTGGTGCAAGAAATACACCTGACCAAGCACGTGAGAATTCAGTAGCTTATAAAGTTCATTTCACAAAGCAAAAAAAAGTTCCCAAAATGGTCAAACTTGAAGAAATACAACATCGATATGGTGCTTTGAAATAAAGCAAATTTACAATAATACTAATAGCCATGATAGTAACTAAATGTATATAGTGCATGCTATGTGCAAGTTACTGTTCTTGTGCTATAATATATACTCATTTGTCCTCACAACTCTAAGGTTAGATACTATTAACCTTATTCTAGAAATAAGACCCCTAAGGCCCAGAAAGACTACATAAATTTACCAAGCTCACACAACTGATAGCAGAATCAGGATCCAATCCCAAACAAGTTGGTCTCGAATTCCAGGCTCCTAAGATTAGGCTACAGTATCCTGACTTCATTTTTAGCTTACACATTTGGAAGTCTTCACAGGAATAAAATACACACTGTTCTCCACATGTCACTGATAGCTGCTGTTGGAAAATTTGAAAGCACTCCCTACATCTTTATGTTCTATCACTTTTTTCTAGAAAATAGACATTTGTAACCGTTGAGGAAAATCATAAAAATCAACTGCAAAATTCTGACTTTCTGGATTTGCCCAAATTAAGAGTGGTAAAATTCTCAATGATAAATGTCTTACATCTCTTCCAGAATGCCCTGCAATATAAGATACCAACACTGAACACGTACTTGTTGGCTTCACTTTTGGCTTTTTCTTGAAAGTCAGTAATTAGTCACTAGTTTTAGATATAGCCCAGTTCACCTAGGGTTCCCAGCATTATAAAAATGCAAAATAATTGCCAAGCAATTTTACATTGTTCTAGCAGCATCTATCAAAAACAGTATTCATCACTTCCAAAGAATATAGTTTGGGGGCACTTGGGTGGCTTGGTGAGTGGAGTGTCTGACTCTTGATTTCAGCTCAGGTCATGCTCTCACAGTTCATGGGATTGAGCCCCACATGGGGCTTGATGATGATAGAATGGAGCATGCCTGGGATTCCCCCCCTCTCTCTGTCTCTCAAAAGTAAATAATAGTCTTATAAAAAATTTACAGTTTGATTTTTTTGTCTTTAAGTAGAATATTTTGTCATTTTTTTAAATTTTATGTTTTTTAATAGGAGTTTGGTTGACCCATGTTACATTATAAAAAGCATAGATGTTTATTCCTTCCCTCCCCAAAACTTACTGAAAAGTGATAAAGATGTATAAAAGGCAACAAAACCCACAGTAGGACAGAGAATAGGATACCACCAGTGAATAAGAAATTGTTCAGGAAGATAGATAGTAAATGGACTCATACTGACCAAAAACCAAAGTAAAACAAATTATATTTGAAAATATGAACAAGAGGGTGAATGAGAGATGCCATTCCTACAAAAGGAGGGCTGAGAGGTTTTAGACTTGAAATAAGTGGGCCCAAATGTCATGGGCAGCGGGACAGTAACATGGAAATCAGTCCTCCTTCCCCAAATAACAAGTTAGCAACAGTCACGTTTGCCCCTGGGATAAAGCCAAAAGTTAAAATGAAAGATTAGGACCTCTACTGTGAATATTGGTGTTAGAGAATATAGCACCAATTTAGGCTTAATAGGGCTACAGTTCACACTAGGAAATAAAGTTAAGGCAGCTATGCTCAGCAGAGAATTTGGTAGTGTGGAAGAAACGGGAAAGAGGAGGATTCCCAGCCTGTCCACCTGTTACCTGCTCACACACCTTCAACTGAAACCTTCCAGTCTACGTGCCCTGGCACATGACACCAATATTCTATCAATCATCCCGTTTAGAGAAAATAATATCTATTACCTACATGAATCAAAATATAAGTGAAAAACCGGTGTCCACCAGATATTTGAGAAAAAACAGAAAAGTACTGAAAATTAACAGAACCATGACCTATAACAGATAATTCAAGAAACAGAAGATACTTTTTTTTATTTTGATGACTGTTTTTATAGATTCAAGAACTTTTATATCCATAAAATAAGAAAAGGCTGCTATTAAAAAGAGCAATTACAGGAAAAAAAAGGTTGTCAAAATTTACAATTCAATAGAAGAAATGACTAACAATGCACAGGACTTAAATCTGAATTAGTAATCTGGAAGATAAATTTGAGTAAAATCGCTAAGAACATCGTACAAAAAGATGAATGTAAAATGAGAGAAAAAGAGAAGAGATTCAATCCAGAAGGTCCAACAACTATCACAGGAGTTCCAGAGAAAAAGGGACAAGACAAAAATGGGGCGGGGAGAGAATATAAGAGAATTTCTTTGTGCCAAAAGGAAACATGACATGCCAAACAGGAATTTTTTTTTAAAACCACTCCTTTTTTTAATGAGGGACAGCCTCATAAAACTCGTTCATTACTATGTGCCTAATACAATACCTAGGACACCGTGTTTACTGAAGAATGAATTAAGAGAAGAAAAAAAAAAAACAGAAAAAACGTACGAGGCATAGTGAGATACAAAAAACCCTAAATTTATCGAGTTGGCAAAACAAGAAAAAGAGGTAAAGATATCTACATTTGAAATAAGGTGGAAGGGAGGAATGACAACTTATACTTTTCATTTTACACCATTTCTACTGTTCACTTCTTTAAGCTTTATGCATGTATTAATTTTAGTAATATTTTAAGTACTAATCCGAAAAAAAGTGACACGGGACACCACCACATCCAAACTCTCGGAGAACAATAACGTTGGTGGCTTAGGCAGGATGGCAAGTTTCAATATCAGACACCAAGAAATATCACTACCACTAGTTTTCCTCAAAAGGCAGATAAAACATTTTGGAGCCTTTTTGAAAACGTAAATACAACTATAAAAACCCTGGACGCAAGTAAAGCCTATGGAATCCGCAGCACTGGACGCTGGTTCCCACCCATACGCAAGGGCTCAGGAGAAGCCAGCAGCACTAGGAGGGGGAATACCTGCACGCCGGAATGCTGCAACAGCCCGAGGACTTGACAGTCACAGAGGCCAAGGCCACAGAGAGAGACACCGTGGCTAAAGTCTTTCCCAGAATGCGTTCGGCCATCAGCGCCCCGCGGGCGGCTTCGCGGAGCGAGGTCACGCTTAGGTAGGGCCACAACCTCCGTCCGCTCCACAGCCCCTAGTATTAGCGGGCACTAGGACCGGGCCGCTCTCCCGTTCCAGGAAAGGACTATTTACGTTCTTCTCAAAAATACACAAAACCAGGATCCCTCCCCAAATAATCCCCCACTTTCAACAGTGAGACGCAGGCAACCAAACCAGCAGAGCGCTTCGTCACTCCCAGCGCCTGCCGCTGCGTAGCAGCGACGCGGACCCCAGTGGCATCCCAAGTGCGTAACAGCACTTTACGACCCCACCGTAAAGCAACTACAGTGCCGACCTCGCAGCGCTCGCGATCTTTGACGTCTCAGTGTGCGCAGGCGTACCTGGGGCTGGGCGGAGGGAAAATGTACCCGGAAAACTCAAGAAAAAGGAGAAAACAAAAGAAGATGGGGAGCTGGAACGGGGGCGGGAGAGGAATGCAGAAAGTAAAAAAAGGGATTGAACGTTGTTTACCTGTTTTTTTTTTTTTAATCGGCTGGAAGGAGTTACAAGCAGCTCTTGTAGTGAACCATCGGGGATCTAGTATCTGAATAATAAGTGGTTGCCCGAAAAGGAGGTAGTTAAGAGATTCGCACTCCACCTAAGGCTTTCTCTTCCTTTTTCACCAAGTTGTTGACTGCAAATGCTGTTTGACAAGGCTTTGCCCGGATGTGACCTTAGCAAACCTGTGGAAGAGTAAACCAGCTGTGAGCCAAGAACGCAGCTTGGAGCAGGAATACAAGGCAACACCCCGCACAAACAAGGGGCAACAATTAAACTGCCAGGCTGAAAATTGGTGATTCAGATTGTCTAAAACAGTTTGTAATCTGGCTTTCATCTTTTATATTCATTATTTTATTAATGTGGCAAATAGTCAACTTTTAAGTACATAACATACAATCTCAATGGTGTGGTATAGACACACATTGTAAAGTTTTGTCTGAAAAACCAGATTAATCAAACTTTTACAAGTGTTCTGATGACTACAGAATGCAGAACTCTTGGCATATAACAGCTCCATCACAACCTCTACACTAAGAGACTCAGCGAAACCAGTATGGCTTCTAGCAGTTTAAGGCTTTGTCCCCAGGATAATCTGAGACCCCCTTAAGATGCCTGCATGGAAAAGCTAAGGAGAATTGACTGTTCCAGGAAAAAACCTTGCAATAGGCAAATAGTAACCTAGACCCCTCTCTTAGAGCAGTTTCTTTAGACTTGGAGTTAGGAATATTTTTCCTGACCTTTGTGATGTATAAATCTATCAGCCAGAACTGTTTCCTCAAGGACCTGAGAAATCTTCACTTTGAAATGCAGTCATTCAGGGAGATAACTCTGTGTTAGTTCCCAGTGCCTGTGAAAGGATAAGGGCCTAACTTTAGTGGGCATCTTTCTTCAACTTGCACTGCTGCCTTTTATGGTAAAGATAGAAGTTTCATCTCAGGTGGCCTACTCACATGAATCATCAACTCAGCCCCTTAACACCCCTCAGTGTCTTTCCCTTAGCACCCTCCAGCCTTCTACTTCAGGGAAGTTGAGTTCGTTCATGCAATAGTATTACTGAATAAAATGTGTCCTTATTGCTTTAACTAGTATCTAGGTTTGTTTATTTTTTGGCAGTTCTTCTAGTACTATTATTACAGTGTGTTTGCTTTTTTAAAAATAAATATCTGGACATGTCTTCCTCTGGTCGGATAAATTTTGCCCTTCTTGTCATTGACAGCCATTAAACTCTGCTTAAACTGGAAATGTAATTAGTCAGGCTCTGTTTAAAAGATTCAGCCCCTCTGAAATGTCATTAAGAAGAAGAGAAGGCAGTGTGCTGCAAAACCTCTGACCAGGAACAACAGACAGGAAGGAATTCTCATAGAAAGTTCTTCAAGCTCTGGTTTTCTAACTCCACATTCCTTTTTTTTTTTTTTTAATTTATTTTTTAGGGAGAGGCAGGGAGAAAGGAGAGAGAGAATCCCAAGCAGGCTCCACACTACTAGCACAGAGCCCCATGCAGGGCTTGATCTCACAAAACTTGAGATCATGACCTCAGCTGAAATCAAGAGTCAGTTGTTTGACTGAGCCCCCCGGGCACCCCTCTACCTCTACATTCCTTAAGGAGAGATTGGAGCAGACTTAGCTTAAAGAACTATACAACTATGCAAGCAAAACCAACTTCTTGGTACTAGGACTGTACCATAATTAGCTCAGATAGTGGGTCTCCAGGATTCCTTCCTGCAGGGACATGTACTAGAGTCTGCTAGAGTAGTGAGCATGCCCTGTAGTCCACTCTTGGGTAGAACCCAAATGCCATCTCGAATATTTACTGTTTTATATTACCATCCATTTATCCACATCCCAAATTAAATGGGTATCATTAGAACTTAAGTAGAGAGAAGTGAAGGTTTTGTTGTTTTTTTTTAATGTAGTAACCACATACCAACTCTAAGGGCTTCTTACAATAGTTAGACAGGCAAAAGATCCTCAATAAAGAATGTTTTAAAATATTTATTTTGAAAGAGAGAGAGGGAGAGAGAGAATCCCAAGCAGACTCCACACTCAGCGTGGAGCCCGACACAGGGCTTGATCTCACAACTGTGAGATCACTACCTGAGCCAAAATCAAGAGTCAGAAGCTTTACCAACTAAGCTACCTAATGAATGTTTTGAAATAGGAAAGCAGTGTATGTAATTACTGATATCAATTTTACATATGCTAAAAATAAGAGTGATTATTAATTCCAACTATTGGGGCACCTGGGAGACTCAGTCAGTTAAGTGTCTGACTCTTGATCTTGGCTCAGGTGATAATCTTACAGTTCGAGCCCCTCTTTGGGTTCCATGCTGACAGTGTGGAATCTGCTTAGGATTCTCTCTCCCTCTCTCTCTGCCCCTCACTCACATTCTCTCTCTCTCTCTCTCTCTCTCTCTCTCTCTCTCTCTCAAATAAGCTTAAAACTTCAAAAGAAATAATCCCAACTGTTTCCCCCTTTTTTTTTTCCATTTCTTTATATAACAAATATTTATGGATTAATTACTGTTTACCAAGCACTGCCCTGGGTGGCAGGAATAAAGTTGGGAACAAGATGAACAAGGTCCTGCTCTCATGAAACTTACTTTCTAGGGAAGATAAATCAACTATAAATAACTAAGCCAACTAGGAATTGCATATTATGAAGGAAGTAGACAACTTACTGTGTAAAATGATAATTGAGGCTGGAGTAACTATATTACAGGAGAAGTGTGTCAGCAAAGACTTTTCTGAGGAGGTCACATTTGAGAGACACCTAAGGACATGAAGCTGCCAGCCACTGGAAAAGCTGGGTAGAGAGCATTCCAGGCAGAGAGGACTGCAAGTGCAACATCTCTAAGGCGGGAAAGGGCTTGGCCATAATCAAGGAACAGAAGGGTCAATGTGCTAAAGCATCGTAGCAAACTGGGGAAAGTGTGATCTGCAGTGAAGCCAGAGAGGTGGGCCAGTATGCTGGACATAGCTCTCTGCTTCCCAGTACCCATTTATTCATTCTCCCTTCTTCCATGTCCTATGTAGAAATGTGTCCGGTTAAAAACTTACCTCCCTGTGCTCCCTGCAGCTAAAGGGGCCACAGGACCCTTCCTGGCCAATGAGATGAATGTGGTAGCCTACTGTGTGGGTTTTCTAGGAAGGCCATTATTTTCCTGGGCAAAAGAGACTGGCTGATTTAGCAGGAACTAGTAACCCTTCACAATTTCCCCTCCCTCCTTTATTCCTGCTTGAAGGGAGGGCACGTTTCCTAGAGAAGGAGCAGCCATCTTGAGATCCTATTGACAAAAGCCACACATATAGATGGCAGAATTGGGTATAAGAAGGAGACTGAGTTTTTTATGACTTCCTTAAGTAGTTGCACCAGTCCTGCATAGCGTGGTTCTGGGTTAATAAGGAAAATAAGCCCCTATTGACTAAGCTACAATGGTCGGGTTTATTTTATGTAAAAATCCTGACACAAGAGCCAAATCATATAAGGCTTAATGGTCTGTGGTAAGGAATTAGGAGTTTATCCCAAGTGCGACAGAAAGCCGTTAATACTGTACGAAACTTTATTCCTCACAACATAGAGAAATAGGTATTATAAAAGTTGGAACTGGACAAACTGTAATATAGGGGTAGGGGTTGGAGTCGAAGTCAAGTTATTACATTCTTAATACTTACCTTCACTGCTATTATCTCTCCTTTTCCATAAACCCCTGGGTCAGAAGAAGCCTACTTTCCTCTTTTTCTTTGCTTGTGGCAAGAATTTTCTTCATATCATTTGTGTTCTTTCAATCAGTGGAAACGTCACACCCACCAGTCCTGTCTCTTAATAAGTTAATGCATGCTGAAGGAAATTAAAACAAAGAATTTAAATGATTTGTTCAAAATCACACACCTAGAGAGTGACAGAGCTGGAGTCCAACCTAACTTCAGAGTTTTTGCTTTAACATTATGCTGCCTCAGATTTCATAAAGGCCAAGTGTGAACAGTTTCAAGATGACAGTGATTTCTTCTGATCCAGTCTGTCCCAGTTACTCTAGTAAGAGCCTTTTGCTAACGAAGGCCACTGTTTAGTCACAAGAATGTAAATACTATCTTTTGACTTTTACCTTTCAGAATCAACCATAGACCAAGCACAGAAAATGTTACAGTTACAAAATAGAAAGTCAGCATGATAAGTCCTGAGAATATGAAAGTAAACCAGGTATTAGAAATTGGGAGGTAGAAATGGAATGGACTCCTGAGGAAAAGAATAGGGCTTACCCTCCTTTTACAGAATGGGAAACTGAAAGTTTCATCATACAGTGGCATAAATAAGACATAAAAAGTGTAAAAGTTTTAAATATAACCAAACAAAAGTATAAGGATAATAACATAATTTATATTGGGAATATATAAGGAGAAGGGTATTAGGGGAGGAATAAGTGAGCTACATCCTCAGCTGTCATAGAAGAAAATCAATTAATAATGTCTATTATTGGGGCACCTGGGTGGCTCAGTCAGTTGAATGTCTGACTTCAGCTCAGGTCATGATCTCATGATTTGTGAGTTCAAGCCCAACTTCGGACTCTGTGCTGACAGCTCAGAGCCTGGAGCCTGTTTCAGATTCTGTGTCTGCCTCTCTCTGTTCCTCCCCCGCTGGTGCTCTGTCTCTCTCTGTCTCTCAAAAATAAATAAATAAATACAAAAGAAATTTTTTTTAATGTCTACTATTGATTAACCAAGAAATGAAACTGTAAGCTTTTATTAGAGGCATGGAATCAATTCTACAAGAGATAGTTAAATAGATTAAAAGTAGTTTATCTGGGACACCTGGGTGGCTCAACTTCAGCTTAGGTCATGATCTCACACTTTGTGAGTTCAAGCCCTGTGTTGGGCTCTGTGCTGGCAGCTCAGAGCCTGGAACCTAGTTCAGATTCTGTGTCTCATTCTCTCTCTGTCCCTCCCCCACTTGTGCTCTGTCTCTGTCTCTCAAAAATAAATAAATGTAAAAAAAAGTTTTTTTAAGGAGTTCATTTGAAGAATTAGACAAGGGTGGGACTCAGAACTGTGTCTTTTTATTATCTGCACCTTTGAACCATTTTTAAACCAGATATAGTCATTACTTTGAATTCATATACTCATGACTTTTTTAAAAAATATGCTTGGACAAGTTAATTTCTGACACCCTCCAGCTCTAAAATTCAGACCTCAGAACCAAGTATGAAGGCTTCTATCCCAGAATGACTGAAAAACTATTGGAATTACCTCCTTTAGCACAGTATGGCAATCATTTCTGAGTGTTCTTCCTCAGTGTTCTTTAGAATAACAGGGAAAAAGAAAAGTGACTGTTCTTTATTGGCCTATATAATTGATAAGTACAGCGACCTTTCCTTCTGAATCCACTAGCATTCTACAGAGCCAGCCTTGCAAACATAAACCTCTTACTGATGGCTGGTTAAGATACAGTAATAGCTATCATTCATTAAGTATATTTGTATGTAAGGTGTCATGCTCTATGCTTTTTAAATATCTCATTTACTCAACCAAGCTGCTATTATACCCATTTTACAGATGAAGTAACTGAGACCTCAGGGGAGGGTAAATAACCAGGTATCACATAGCTGATAAAAAAAAAATGGCAGGAATTCAAAATCCTTGCTTTTAGACACTTTTCCAAAGAAGATATCCAGATAGCCAACAGACACATGCAAAGATACACAACGTCACTCATCATCAGGGAAATACAAATCAATGCCACACAGAGATACCACCTCACACCGGTCAGAGTGGCTAAAATGAACAAATCAGGAGACTATAGATGCTGGCAAGGATGTGGAGAAACGGGAACCCTCTTGCACTGTTGGTGGGAATGCAAACTGGTGCAGCCGCTGTGGAAAACAGTGTGGAGGTTCCTCAAAATCGAAAATAGACCTACCCTATGACCCAGCAACAGCAATACTAGGAATTTATCCAAGGGATACAGAAGTGCTGATGCATAGGGGCAGGTGTACCCCAATGTTTGTAGCAGCACTTTCAACAGTAGCCAAATTATGGAAAGAACCTAAATGCCCATTACCTGATGAATGGATAAAGAAGATGTGATTTATATATACAATGGAATACTACTTGGTAATGAGAAAGAATGAAATCCTGCTATTTGTGGCAACATGGATAGAACTGGAGGGTATTATGCTGAGTGAAGTAAGTCAGAGAAAGAGAGATAGCATATGTTTTCACTCATATGTGGATCTTGAGAAACTTAGAAGAATTCCATGGAGGAAAAGAAGGGGAAAAAAATAGTTACAAACAGAGAGGGAGGGAGGAAGGCAAAACACAAGAGACTCTTAAACACAGAGAACAAACTGAGGGTTGAAGGGGGGGTGGGGAGAGAGGAACATGGGTGATGGGCACTGAGGAGGCCACTTGTTGGGATGAGTACTGGGTGTTGTATGTAAGCCAATTTGACAATAAATTATATTTTTTAAAAATCCTTGTTTTAATAGCTGTGCTCAAATGCCTATTAGGGATTAAGTTACCTAATGGTATGAGAGGGAGGTGTTATGAATGTTGTAGGAGTTATGAATAATAGGAAGTATTATGAGTAGTAGGAGTTTTGATTCTTTTGAATTTTCAAAGTGATTTATGGTTGGCTTAGCTTTTCTTCTTTGCCCTAAAAAAGAAGGAAATATAACATAGTGATAATGGCCTAGGTCTAAATTCCAACTCTTCCATTCATACTGTGAGCTCAGGTCATCCTTTGTTTCTTTATGCATATAATAGACATCTCATCAAACCTACTTCTTAAGACTGTTGGGAAGATAAAATGAAGTGTGCATATGTGAATCACTTAGCATAATGCCTACTTAAGACGTCGTTGCTCAAAACATGGTTGAAGCGCTCCACATCTTTACCTTTTTTTTCTTGCTTTTTCAAATGCCATTTCAACAGCTAGAAGGGTAGCCTGAAATTAAGATGCTGCACACAGAAAACTTTTAAACTCTCCCAATGAAAGGCATTTTTAAAAACCACAAACATATAAAATCACACTTTGCCACTGTGTCAAATTAGTAGCTAATTATCACTCACAAAACCATCCACATTATAATTATATTAGTGTAAATTATAACTTACATACAGTTGATAGAATACTGTGCTTTATGTTAACTCATTTGAACTTCACAAGAATCTTGTAGGGTTAAGTATTAGTAACATCCCAATTTTACAAATTAGGAAACATCCTTAGGGAGGTAAAGTCACATACACATATGGGATTCAGGTGTAACTATTTGAAAACACTGGGTTTTTTCCCTACACCAAGGAAGCTCTGGTCAACTTTGTGAGTCAAAACTACCCAGTTCTCTTTAAATACAATTTTCTCAATAGAAAATGTTAGAGAAAGAGCCTGAATATGTATGAAAGTCAACATATATGAAAGTAAATACACACACACGTAAAATGTGATTTCTTTGTATAGGTATTGGGCAAAAACGTTTGACAAATCCTCACCCTGCGTCTAGCCCAGTTATGCTTTTACTTGCTGTGGGAACTTTAAAAAATTAATCTAACTGATCTATTTACTTATAAAATGGGGAAATAAATAGCTTTCTTCTCTAGTTCCTAAGAGGCTTTTAAAAAAATCTAATGAGATAATATATGTGGAAAAAAGTTCTGGAAACTGTAAACTTTCTATACTATCATAAATGTGGATTTGAGGGCAGTAATAAAAACTTGCAGATGATAGATAGGAGTGTGAATTCTTTGTGAACTTCACTTTTTTTTTTTTTTTATTATTTCTTGACATTATACAAATGTGTAGGTAAGCATTTAGCTTCTTGCTGAAAATGTTTTGCTCTCAAGAGGGAAATGTTGATGGGACCAAAGGAGAATTTAGTCTTTTTTTTTTTTTAATGTATGTTTATTTTTGAGAGAAAGCGAGTGCAAGGAGGGGAGGGGTAGAAAGAGGGGGACGGAGGATCTAAAGTGGGCTCTGCACTGACAGCAGCAAGCTCGATGTGGGGCTCGAAGTCACGAACAGAGAGATCATCATGTGAGCCAAATTCGGACACTCAACCAAGTGAGCCACCAGGTGCCCCATGAACTTCAATTTTTTGTGATCTTCCTGCCTGTTATTTTCTTAATGTTTATTTATTTATTGTAATTTTTTTAATGTTTATTATTAAGAGACAGAGTGTGAACAGGGGAGGGGCAGACAGAGAGGGAGACACAGTATCGGAAGCAGGCTCCAGGCTCTAAGCTGTCAGCACACAGCCGCACACAGGGCTCAAACTCACAAACCTCAAGATCATGACCTGAGCCGAAGTCAGACGCTTAACCGACTGAGCCACCCAGGCGCCCCTTATTTATTTATTTTTAAATATTTATTTATTTTGAGAAAGAGAGAGAGCACAGTGCTCCAGCTCGCACACAAACAACAGAGGGGCAGAGAGGCAGACAGAGAATCCCAAGCAGACCACACTGTCAGCACAGAGCCCCTTGCCGGGCGCCATCTCATGAATTGTGACATCATGACCTGACCTGAAATCAGAAGCCCCACACTTAACTTACTGAGCCATCCAGGCACCCCTTCCGGCCTCTTAAATATAAATATAAATATAAATATAAATATAAATATAAATATAAATATAAATATAAATATAAATATAAATATAAATATAAATATAAATATAAATATAAATATAAATATAAATAAATATAAATAGTGACCATCTGTCACCGACATGACTGAAGCCTCTTTTCAAAGTACTATAGTGTCTCACAAAAAGCCTAAATTCAATTACTGTCAAAAACTGAATTGAGGGGCGCCTGGGTGGTGCAGTCGGTTAAGCGTCAGACTTCAGCCAGGTCACGATCTCGAGGTCCGTGAGTTCCAGCCCCATGTCGGGCTCTGGGCTGATGGTTCAGAGCCTGGAGCCTGTTTCCGATTCTGTGTCTCCCTCTCTCTCTGCCCCTCGCGGGTTCATGCTCTGTCTCTCTCTGTCCCAAAAATAAATAAACGTTGAAAAAAAAATAAATAAAATAAAAAAAAAACTGCACTGAAAAACCACATGTAACAGACAATTATTAAGCTCTTACTGCACAGAAACCCAGAGTTGGGTCTTTTTTTTCAGTAACCAATCTCTAGGATTTTTACAAATACTTATATAAATAGGCTACTAAACCAAAAATTACATAGATAATCTTTATGCAAGGTGATTTTCTTTCTATTTTGTTATTCATTCTGGAGGCAATGATTTATTAACCTGGATAAAGATGCAATTACCAAAGTGTAATATATATATATATATACACACGTATATATATATATATGTGTGTGTATATATATGTGTGTGTATATATATATATATATATATATATATATATACATTTTTTTTTCACAAGTTCTAACAGGTTGAGTGAAAAAGGTTATCCAAAAAAAATATACTGGTGTTCCTTGTGGAAACAATCCCCTATGATACGATCTGATTTTTCCTGGACCTTGATTATTGCTGTCCTTGAAAGGACAACATTTTCTCTGCTCTCCGGGAATCGAGCTTAGTTCAAACTAAAATGTGAGGCAGCATAATTTTTCGGGGCAGGTTTGGAGGGTATGGAACAACTGACCCCTCTCTCCACGTTCCTTTCAAGACAGGAAACTACATTTGCATCCCTTCGCTAATGATGGGCATCAAGTTTCAAAGAAGCGTCTGACCTGGGCCAGGGACACTGTCAGCTATCTTTGTAACTTTGAGAGGAAAGCAGGCGGCAGCTAAGCGTAGATGGTCGGCTCTCGAGACCCGGAGGTAGTGGGTCAAATAGGACCAGAAGGGGAAGCCTTGCCCTCCTCCGGACTTTGTCCCTCCCAGATTTCTGAGCTGGCGAGCAGCAGCTCCGCACTGCAGCCCGAGCCAATTGTGAAAGGCTGAACGAAGCCCAGCCCAGCGGAAGGAAAGGTTTCAGAGTTGTTTGTTTCTCCCTGATAAAGGAGCCCTTCCTTGCTTTTGCTTTTATTCTCTCTGGTATTGGACGGAACAACCCTCCAGAAGCAATTTAGAGTGATTGGTGAAAGGAAACACACCAAAAGCTCGCAGCAACAAAAAGGATGAAATTCTTTCTGCAGTGTCTTCAGCTTCTGCCCTTACTGATCATCTTCAGCTTAGAGTCGCTTCTGAAGCTTTTCATTCCTAAGAAGAGAAAATCAGTTACTGGAGAAATCGTCCTGATTACTGGAGCTGGACACGGAATTGGGAGACTAACTGCCTATGAATTTGCGAAACTTAAAAGCAAACTGGTTCTGTGGGATATAAATAAGGTAATAGTGCTCACTCTGTTTTACTTTTTGGCACCTTTGATCTGTAGACAGGGATGCATTCTGTAGGCAACATCCCCTTCCAGCATCTCTATAAAGTAGGTAGAAAAAAACTACTATTGGTATTTTATAGATTTATTAATGTGTTTATGATTACAGGATAAATGGACTTATACAATATAGGATTCCCAGTTACTACCCATCACTAATTTGGCATTGTAAACATATACTTCCTTTTGCCCTGAAAATAATTTGTAATCTCCTCCAAAGCCTGATTTCACTGACCCTTCTATCTTAATCAGATGGGGAAAGTAATCGTTTTAAACTAGTCTATTAAAAGTAAGAGGTTTGCACCTGTTAAGAAAAAAAATCCTACTGGCCATTACTGAGATAAGTGGGTTTAAAAAGAGAGCCAACAGAAAGCAACATTATTGGATCATAGCAGTTGCCAAAAGTAATTTTTAAAATTATCTTTTTGTTAAAAACGATATAAAAGAAAAAACTCTTTGAGGTGCCTGGCTGGCTCAGTCAGCAGAGCGTGTGCCTCTTGATCTCGGAGTCGTTGAGTTCAGGCATGAAACTCCACATCATGAGTGGAGTGGCAGAAACTCCACATCAGGCATAGAGTTTACTTTAAAAATAAAATGAAATAAAAAAATTTAAAAGAAAGAAAAGAAAAAAAACTCTTCAATGTACACAGTGTTTTACAAGAATAGGTGTAGGCTTAAGGAAGAGAGGAGGACTTTGAATCTAATCTTTTATTTGGCCAATGGTAGATGGGCAGAGAGGTTTCCAGAAGGCACCTGAAGGCCTGAAATGCCATCCCTTACACGTTAGTCAGCACCCAGTGCTGTAAACAAGAATTTAGGGATTGCAAATTTAGATGAGAGTTCACCCAATGAGTGTGTGATTGAGATAGCAATCAACAAGCATTTTTTGAATATCTGTTGCATAGATTGTTAAGAACACAGTGCCAAACAGGACATAGGGTCCCCTGCCTTCAATCTCATAGGGAAAATAGACTTTAAATAATTATGTGCAATGAAAGATACAAACGAGGCCCAGTCCAATCTGATGTGGTCACTGGTGGTGAATGTCTGGCAGGTTGGTATGGTCAGACTCAGCAGAGCCCTCCACTTCTTCACAAGCTACCTTCTAACTTCATAGAGCTTTAGGTTCCTTTTCTGTAAAAGGAATAAAATAACAGTACTTGCCTTAAATTATACCAAGTAGCAGACATACCAAATAGCATGCACAAAGCATTTAGCAGTGTCTGGCACATGGTAAACACACATTAGTTCTTATTCACAAAGTGAAGTTTAAGCTACCATTGAGGAATTCAGGTATAAGTATTAGGTTACACATCTGTGTTAATGACTCCCAATGCCCTGTGCCCATTTGTACAATTTTTTTCTGCTTTGGAGTCAAGTGCTTTTATCCAACAAGTATTTATTGAGCACCTACTATCTGCCAGACACTGTTCTAATGCAGAACTGAGGACACAGCAGTGAGAAAAACACAAACCTTATGAACTAGGGACAATAAATAGGACATGCTGTATAATAAACTATGTAATTGCTGGATGGTGATAAGTATAAAGAAAAAGTGTGAAAGGGGAGAGGGACTTTGTATGGTAGGTGGAGGACAGGGATCGTGTTGATCTTATACACAAAACCTCACTGAGATGGAGATAGTTGAGTCAAGATCAGAAGAGGCTAAGGGTGCAGTGAGCCCCTCACCTGTCTCTGCAGAAAGGGATCAGCAAACGCAAAGCCTGGCACAGAGTGAGGGAAAGGAGAGAAGTAAAAGAAAAGTCTAGATCTGTGCTTTCCAACACAATGGTTAGTAATAGCTACTAGCCACTTGTGGCTGTTGAGCATTTGAAATATGACTCATCTGAATTGTGACATAGGTGTAAATACACACAGGATTTCAAAGACAGTATGAAAAAAAGTATGTTGAATATCTTACAGCTTTTCTGTGGATTACATATTGAAATAGAATATTTCATTATAATAATAAATATTCCAAAATAATATTTTGGATTATTTTCAGTTAAATAAAACATATTACTAAATTAAATTTTATTTTCTCAGGTGTGGCTAGCAGAAAAATTGAAATTAAGTACGTGGCTCACATTATATTTTTATGAGACAGCGCTGGTCTAGAAACTTAAGTAGCAGCAGCTCCAGACCATAAAGTTTCCTGCAAACTATTGTTTGTGCTTTGGCTTTTCCTGGGAGAGCCAATGGAGGATTTTGAGACAGATTCTAGGCTGCTGGGGGGCAGGGAGAGCGGTTAGGAGACCCGCAGTAATCCAAGCAAGAGATAATGCTGGTTTTGTAGGCCAGAGAGGTAGTAAGGGAAGTGGCAGAAAATCAAGAATAATGTAGTATTTGTTAAATTTATTTCATTTAAATAAGCCTTCAACAATTTTGAGATTATATCCTTCATATATGTATATATATGTATATATATATACGTATATATATATATGTATATATATATATGTATATATATATATATATGTATATATATATAAAACTGTGTTAGTTTTAATGTCCTTATTTGGCCACATAAAAGATTGGCAGTCCAGGGTGCCTGGGTGGCTCAGTCGGGTAAGCGTCCGGTTTGGGCTCAGGTCATGGTCTGGCAGTTTGTGAGTTTAGGCCCCTTGTCTGGCTCTTCACTGCCGGCTCGGAGCCTGGAGCCTGCTTCGGATTCTTGTCTCCCTCTCTGCCCCACCCCTGCTTGTTCTCTCTCAAGAATAAATAAACATTAAAATTAAAAAAAAAAAAAAAAAAAAAAGATTGGCAGTCCTGGTTCAGTATATACACCACAGTCCACTTCCCTTGAAATTTTGCATATTTTAAAATTATGAAAGTCTGAGAACCACTAAACCTGACTGAGGAGGAGAGTAGAGTGGAAATTTCAAGCAGTCCATCCAGGCAGCAGAACCTAGAGACTTCTGGGCTGGTGGCTCAGTGGAGAAGGAATGAAAAAAGAGAGTTTCAGATTGTTTTCAGAATAAGCAGGAAGCAGGGAGGGGCCAGATCAAATTCTTCCTCCAGGGTTCAAAGACAAATTGTCCCCAGAGACAATTTCTCAGATTAAGTCAAGCAGCAAGGTTAGCCAGGTCCAAAGATATCCTCTCAGGGCAGAAGTCTTCCATCTTCCTACTGGTCCTGAGGTCCATAAAAAAGGAGCATGAATTTCTGGAGGGATTAGTGGTGGCTTCAGCTTTCTTATTCTACTGAGACTCGTGCCATTAATTCCTTATTGCTTAATGTAGATAATCTCACATTTCTTGACCATTCTCACCCCCATGCCTCATTAGATAAGTTTGTGAAGACAAATTTATAGAAAGTGCTGAGCACCTAGTTAGTATATACTCTAAGACTTTATCGAATGGAAAAGTGAATTAATGAATGGGAAAAAGCAATGGAAATAATCAGAAAAACTTATAGAAGTTTAGTAGTCTAGGTAATGAACAAAGAGTTTTAGTTGTAGGGATAGAGGACAAAAGATTAATAAGGACTTAAAGGAGAGCCCAGGATTAAAAATTGAGAACTGCATCCAACATACTAGGGAAAAAGGTTAACACGGGAAATCTTGAAGAATGATGAGCAGTTCCACTGGGCTGAGAAAAATGTTAAGGATCTGCTTATTTTTTACTTCTCACCGAATGAATATGGGGAATGTCTAAAATTTTTCCTGGCAGAATTTTAAACTTAAATTTCTTGCATTAAAAAAAAACTTAAGAGACTCTTAAAAACTGAGAATAAACTGAGGGTTGATGGGGGGTGGGAGGAAGGGGAGGGTGGGTGAAGGGCATTAAGGAGGGCACCTGTTGGGATGAGCACTGGGTGTTGTATGGAAACCAGTTTGACAATAAATTCCATATAAATACATACATACATACATACATACATACATACATACATACAATCTTTTCTGGCATAGTTCAGAAGGTGTGGAGTGCCAACCTTGGCCCTAAGTGAGGAAGACCAGGGAAGTAGGAAAAGTGTGACTGCCAGTGTAAAGGAAGGGCATATTTGCCAGCACCCACTCTGTGCATTGACAGAGCCGACCAGTACTAAGCAAATCTCTGCAAATGGAATACATGGCAAATGGAGTTTAATTGCAAAATCTGTTCCAAATAAGAACCGAACTTTGTACAGACCCAAAGAATCAGTACAATATACTTACTGAAACTTTTTTTTTATAGTGGGAAAGTATGTATAACAAAAATTTCCATTTTAACCATTTTTAAGTGTTGAGTTTAGTTGTGTTAAGTACATTCACGTCGTTATGAAATGACCTCTCCTGGCCATCTCCAGAACTTTTTCATCATTGCAAACTGAAACTTTGCACCCCTTAAACAATTACTCCCCAGCCTCCTCTCCCCCAGCCTCCTCTCCCCCAGCCTTCGGCAACCACCATTCAACTTCCTGTCTCTGTGTATTTGACTATGCTGGGTATCTCAAATAACTAGAATTTTGCAATATTTGTCCTTTTGTTTCTGGCTTGTTTCACTAAGCTTAATATCATCAAGGTTCATCTATGCTGTAGAATGTGTCAAATTTTTATACTTTTGAAGGCTGAGTAACATTCCATTTTGTGTGTATACTACATAAATGAAATATACTTTTTTAAATTTTATTTCAAGTTGTAATTTACATTCCAGTTACTTAACTTCTATGGTAAAATTGGTTTCAGGTGTAGAATTTAGTGATTCATCGCTCACATATAACACCCAGTGCTGGACACAAGTGCCCTCCTTAACCATCACCCAGTTAGCCCATCCCCCACCCACCTTCCCTCAGGCAACTCTCCATTTGTTCTCTGTAGTTAAGAGTAAAAAAGAGTCTCTTCTGGTTTGCTTACTCTCTTTTTTTTTTCTTTCCTTTCCCCTACATTCATCTGTTTTGTTTCTTGAATTCCACATATGAGTGAAATCATATGATATTTGTCTTTCTCTGACCTATTTCACTTAGTATAATACACTCAAGCTCCATCCACTTCGTTGTAAATGGCAAGATTTCATTCTTTTTGATGGCTGAGTAATGAAATCTACTTTTAAAGGAAAGAGCCAAAAGCTGCCTGTTAGGTACAGGAGGGCAACATAAGGTTTCAGTGTCCCTTGGGGAGTAAGGGCTCCTCTCCAGAGTATACAACAGTTTGTGTGAGAGATTTCAGTAAAAGGGAAAATACCCTATTTCCTTTTATTGCTACAGTTAATTAAGTTCAGTGAGCAAACTGCACATTCTTTCCATAGCTCTCCAGATTTGGGTTTTCTGCAAGAGTAATTGCAGGTTACTAGCAAATTCACAACACTAGTATTCTGTTCTACCATTCTTTCTGTGGGTAAATGTAGTAAGTCCATCCACTTGTGGGTTAGCTGACAATAATTTCTTGGCTTGCAGTGTTCACAGACTAAAACTCAATCCAAGGTATTATTTGAGACATTCTTCAAAATAAAAAGAAGCTACAAAATTGGTAAAGGCAAACCAACAAGCAAAAATGGAAACAAAAAAAGGGAAAAACAAAACAGCTCTATGGTCTGATCCTGAATTTAAGTGACAAAATCAGTGCTCCAAATTGGGCTCATCATTCCGTTTCTCAAATCTGCTCATGACCTCCATCTGACTTGTTGCAACACCTCGTTGCGAGTTACATAAACTAAAAAGCAAGGACTTCAGCTTTGGTTCTTCCCACCTTCCTCATCCAGTCACCAAGTCCTGCTGATTTTACCTCCTAAAGATATATTTTAAGGCTCATTCTCTTCTCTGCATTCTTTCTAGTAGTGCCACAATTAAACTTGTATCATCTCTTGGCTGAATCATTGGAACTGCCTACTAATTTTTCTCTCTTCCTGCAGTGTTGACCCCTAAAATCTGTCTTCCATACTTTAGTAAGAGTAATCAGTAAAATACTGGCTATATGACATGTAATACTAACTATATTATAACAAATCTGAGTCCATAATTTAATCAGTGGCTCCCCACTGAGTTTTTGGATAAAACTTAGTATGTCATACAATGCCCTTTAATCTGGACTCCTGCTGGCCTTGAACTTTATGACTCAGCAACACCAGTCTGCTGATATTTTTTCCCACTGGACCTCTCTCCTATCCATCCCTTTGTTTACACTCTGCCCGGCATGCCTTTTTCCTTCTCTTTACCTGGCCGTTCTACTCACCCTTAAGATCCAACTCTGGTACCTCTTCTTCTAGAATTGTATTGCATGTCCCTCCTTTGTTGTGTTCCCATAACTCTCTGTATATTGTTCTGTTATTATGCTTACCACAATGCATTAATGTGAACCATATGACACTGCCATTATTCAGTCCTTTATTCTGACACTAACAATTTCATATGTCCCACCTAAGTCTTATTTTAGGTTTCTTTCTACTACACTGTGAGCTGGCTAAGGTCTATTCTCTGTCTCCTTCATATTTGTGTCCACCAGGTTCTTCCAAGCACCGTGATTAAAAATTAAAATGTTAAAGGAATGAGTGAATGAATGGATGAATGAACTGTAATTAACCCTTTATTTATTTTGCAGCTGGAAATGTACGTGAATAGTTTTTTAGTGACATAAAAAAAAAAGCTTAATGTTATTTTTTAAAATCTTGAAATGGAATACATACATGCATATATTCACAAAGTATGTAAAATTCATGACTACAAAACTAGTATTTTAAGATTTTTTTTTTGTTTATTTTTGAGAGAGATACCTAGTGCAAGTGGGGGGGGGGGGGACAGAGAGAGAGAGAGAGAGAGAGAGAGAGAGAGAGAGAGAGACACAGAATCCTAAGCAGGCTACAGGCTCTGAGCTGTCAGCACAGAGCCAGATGCAGGGCTTGAACTCATAAACCACGAGATCATGACCTAAGATGAAGTTGGACACTTAACCAGCTGAGCCACTCAGGTGTCCAAGATTTTTATGTTCCTTAAAAAAGGTTGCTTTAAGTTCAGTTCAGAATAAAAGGAGCTAGTCAAAGTAATGAGAGCAAAGTGTACCTGCATCCCTGCCAAAAATGCATCCAGTTAAATTATTGCCAAATGCTAGTTCAAACAACTTGACTATCCTTCATTATTTTCAGTTGTTGATATAGGTTCATGTTATTTATTTTGTTCTCTTCTTTTTGTTATTGCCTTTCCTAGCACGGAATTGAGGACACAGCTGCGGAATGCAGGAGACTGGGTGCGAAGGCTCATGCCTTTGTGGTAGACTGCAGTAATCGAGAAGATATTTACAGCTCTGCAAAGAAGGTGAAATTTTACATTTGGTTAGGATCGTATCATGTCAGAGCTAGGAGGGATTCTGGAGGTGACCTCGTCATGATGCAGACAAAGTAGCAGAAGTTTTGTGACTTGCCCAAGGTTGGGCAGCCAGCTCGTGGCAGACCCAGAACTAGAATGTAGAACTGAGGTTCCCAGACTTTGGTGTGTTCTGGAATCTTCCAGAGAGCTTTTTAAAAAATAGACACCCCAAAGGTTTCTTTCAGTAAATCAAGGGCTGGGCCCAGGAATCTGCATGTATAATGCCTTACACACCCACACCTCACCCATCTAATTCTGCTACAGGTAAATTCTTGGATGACACTGCGAAACACTGGCAGGGTCTTCTGACACCCAAAGAACTGAGTCAGGGAGTTAGGATAAATTTAATTGCTTATCAGGCTTTGATCATAGATAGATAGATTTCTATAAAGCATTATTTGCTTTTTCTGTATATAACTGAGATGTGCTATGTATATATATCATGGAGTTTCACTCTGAACACATTCGTACATATATTTGTTAACTAAATACTACGATAGTAAGAAGATCAGTAGAAATACCTGGGCAAATTCCTTAAAATACACATTCCTGGACCTCACCCCCAGAAAATCAGATTTCAGCACAGTATAAAGATTCTGATTCAAGCAGCCTTGAGAACCTCTTTGTTTAGGGAATTTGAGTTTGAGGACATTTTGAACTTCTATTCTTGAATTGTAATCTTTTATTTCAAACTGATGCCTCTATTACTGGTGAGGCCTGAGCTTAGACAAAACAATAAGTAGAAATGACCCAGGCTAGTGGTGGGAAATAGCTTTCCTGGAAGGGAGTACAGTAAGAGCAGGGCCTGTAGGTAAGAAACATCTGCACTTAACAATAACTGTTTTACCTAAAATTAACAATGGTTTTCCTTCATAGAGACCTACATGCTTCCGGTTAATACTAGGTGTATCACTGCAAATTTCTTAACCCCTCTGTGCCTACGTTTTCTCAATTATAAAATGGGGATCACAGCAGCACCTACCTCAGGGTTGTTAGGAGAATTAAGTGAATTAATGACGTAAAGTTTTTATATCAGTGCCTGGCACACAGTAATCACTTCTAGACTCATCTTGGAATAAGCTGTTCTGGAAAAGATAATTTCATTATTTGAACCTATTCCATTGTCTTGGGCTCTGAGGTCAGAAGATCTGGGAGTCTCAGCTCCATGTGACCTTTAGTAGCCATGTGATCTAGGGCAAGAAACAGGCATTCAGTGTTTCATGTTCTTCCTCTCTAAAGTAAGTGTACCAGGAGTTGCAGGCTCATAGAATTATTGTGAGAATTAAATGAGATAAATAATGAAATCGTGCAAAATGCATAGCACAATAAAAGTCTATAATAGGCTATTTGTCACGTCCTCCTCAGTCCCCCAGCACACTGCAGCACTATCTAATAATGGTAACTCCTAACAGAAGTTAGCTTTTATTTAGAACACAATGTATAACAGAATGCATTGTAACTCTAGGGTCCAACCACCAAGAAGCTTAGTTACTCAAAGAACCGTAAAAATATCAGACAGGATATTCTTTTGTTGCCAGCCCATAGGCCAACTGCCACCAGGGGAAGATAGTTGGTGAACAATAGAATGGAGTGACAGACCACAAAAATAAAGCAATAGAAGGTGTGACTAGCTTAATGGTATAATCAGTTTTACATAGTTTCTTATATAGTCCCTGCATTTGCCAATTATTTTTTTTTTTGCTTACCCTTTGAAGTAGTATTTAAAAAATAAATGCTAGGTTTTTGTCACCAGTTTTGTTTTTATTTGCCAGATGCCTCTCGGGTATAATAAATAGAGCAAAGTCAAGAGACTAAATTGCAAAAGAAAATTTCTACCTGCCAGACTTCCAGGTCTAGCTATTTTGAAATTAAGTAGCTAAGATTAAAAAGTTCTTTTTTCCATTTTGGCACATAGATTACAAAACTACTCTTTTTTTCACATCTGATGTAAAAAACACATAGTTCTTTAATGATCCTTGCATGCAAACCTTCCTTTGTAACTCTTAATGATGCAGATATTTGTCTTATTTTTAAAGGTGAAAGCAGAAATTGGAGATGTTAGTATTTTAGTAAATAATGCTGGTGTAGTCTACACATCGGATTTGTTTGCTACACAAGACCCTCAGATTGAAAAGACTTTTGAAGTTAATATACTTGCACATTTCTGGGTAGGTATGACTTCTTTTACAAGAACATTCCCTTTTGTAAAACCCAACTATGTTTAAAGTGGAGCTTTCAGTAGACATAAAGATGTGTCAAATCAATACTGAAGTTTTCTCCAGGCACTAAGGATAACATCATACAAAGAGGTCATTTTTTTTTTTTTTTATTTAAAAAAATTTTTTTTTCAACGTTTATTTATTTTTGGGACAGAGAGAGACAGAGCATGAACGGGGGAGGGCCAGAAAGAGAGGGAGACACAGAATCGGAAACAGGCTCCAGGCTCGGAGCCATCAGCCCAGAGCCTGACGCGGGGCTCGAACTCACGGACCGCGAGATCGTGACCTGGCTGAAGTCGGACGCTCAACCGACTGCGCCACCCAGGCGCCCCACAAAGAGGTCATTTTTGAGGGTGCCTGGCTGGTGCCATCAGAAGAGCATGCAACTCTTGATCTCAGGGTCATGAGTTCGAGCTCCATGTTGGATGTAGAGATTACTAAAAAAAATAAAGAAACTTAAAAAAAAAAAAGTCAATTTTCTTTTATTTTTTAAAAATTTTTTAGTGTTTATTCATTTTTGAGAGAGAAGTGGGGAGGGACAGAGAGAGAGGGAGACACAGAATCTGAAGCAGGCTCCAGGCCCCAGGCTCCCAGCTATTAGCACAGAGCCTGACATGGGTCTCGAACCCATGAATGGCGAGATCATGACCTGAGCCAAAGTCGGGCGCTCAACCAACTGAGCCACCCAGGTGCCCCACAAAGAAGTCAATTTTCTTTCTTCCCTTTTTTTTTTTAATGTTTATTTATTTTTGAGAGAGAGAGAGAGAGAGAGACTGAGCATGAGTGGGGGAGGGGCAGAGAGAGAGAGGGAGACACAGTCTCCAAAGCAGGCTCCAGGCTCTAAGCTGTCAGCCCAGAACCTGTCGTGGGGCTCGAACCATGAGATATGACCTGAGCCAAAGTCGGAAGCTCAACCGACTGAGTCACACAGGTGCACCCAAACAGTCAATTTTCATGCTGTGGTCAAATCTCATCAACCATTTTCCCTCCCCGCCCCTTAAAAATATTAATAATAATAATTAATAATAAACTTCAGCTGTTATATATGTTTTAATTTTGAACTGGATTCTTAAAAAAAATTAAAAACAAAAATAAACTAGATTCTCACATCTCTATGTGATCTTATTTATGAAAGAAGGAATTAGAGATAATCCAAGTCCTCTTCTGTGGTTCTGTTAAAAGTGAGCCCAGTTTGCTTTTCAGATTCTCAGGAGACTCAGGCCTTGAGTATTTTCTGGCCCCAAAGCTGCAAACTTTATTATAAATCTCACCATTCAAGGTCTATAGATTATATATGGAGAGAAAAAAAAAAAGAATTTCTGAAGAGGCTGAAAATTGCCCAAATAGCCCATTCCTGAAAGGGCCTCTCAAAGTTTTCTTGGATGTCAGTTTGGGAAGCATAATCTCAAAAGAATGTTGGAGTTGGTAAAAATGCAGTATTATCTTATGTCAGTATTTCCAAGTTATTGACCTATGTCTTTGTATTTTTATAACTTACAAGTTTGCCTGTCTTTCTGCCTCTGTTAGAATGTAGGGCATTGCCTTAATTGTTTTTGAATCCTCATCACATAATAGGTGCTCAGTAAATATTTATTGCATTCGGTGACTACTAGAAGATTGCTGTTCACTTCAGTATTTTGGTAAATGACATAACCAAACTATTTGCTAACAATTTCACATTGCATATAAATTCTTTTGATAACTATAGATTATTATATCTATTCAGTATATGAAATGATAGAAAGTATCAGTGACAAAAGGTAAAGAGAGGACCAGGGCATATTAGAAGTTCACAATTTAAGTGAAATGGATTCTTAAAGTTTTCAGTATCCATTGCCTTGCTTAATTAGTTTTTCTAATCCAGGCATCCTATCCATTTGCCTCATGTGGCCACATTTGGCAGTTAATCTAAATTTTTTTTTCTTTTATACTAGGAAAATGTTAATAAAGTATAGCTTTGTCTGGAAATCTTCCCAATAGGTCTACAAAATCAGAAATAACAATATACCATTGTCTCTTAATCAACACTATTTCTAGACTACAAAAGCATTTCTTCCAGTGATGATGAAGAATAATCATGGCCATATTGTCACTGTGGCTTCCGCAGCTGGGCATACTGGGGTCCCCTTCTTACTGGCATATTGGTAAGTCAGGATGTGGTTCCTTAATTTGTTCCTATGCTTGTATGTGATTTCTTACCCTAATGAAAACTACCGTTAATGATGATAAACTTGAAGTTGCCGAAATAGTCAGTTGCACAGTCTCTTGTACAATAGCTTTATCAATCATTAATCCCCTCCAGGCTGACCATTCTAGAGGTGGCTGCAGGGAAATTGTCCAATTAGAAGGCAGCTCTTAAAGCAGTTCTCATCCCTTGTAGGAGCAAGAAATTATAGAACAAGAGTAATCTTTTTGTACCATGAATAAAAGTTAATAATTTTCAATAAAGTAACTTTGTGGGAACAAAGTAGTGTAAAGAGAAAGTATAATCCAGGATTCTAAATGTTGTAAACATCTAAATAGTGGAATTGTTGTAAAAAAAAAAAAAACTATAATAGTTATCCATTTAAAAATCCCTGCCATTGTAATAACTGAAGAACTTAACTATCACAAGCAGGGAACAGTAATGGTGTGCTCCACTGTATACTGAAAAGACAATTCTTTGCAATATAGTGAGGCCACCATAGCCAACAGGAACCTACGAGTTGCACACACCCCAACAGTGCTTGGCCAGTTTCTAGAAACAACAGACATAGTTGTATGCGTATAAATATATAAACACAGGCATGGGTAGGTATCTTGTTTTTATATAATATCTACACATGTATACATACGTATGTATGCATATATATAAAAGATATATATCTTGCATTTAAAAGTTTGCAAGGTGGGAATGCAAGCTGGTGCAGCCATTTGAAAACAGTAAGGAGGTTCCTCAAAAAATTAAAAATAGAACTACCCTACAACCCAGCAATTGCACTACTAGGTATTTATCCAAGGTACATATGCACCCCAATGTTTATAGCAGCACTATCAACAGTAGCCAAAGTATGGAAAGAGCCCAAATGTTCATCGATGGATGAACGGATAAAGAAGAAGTGGTATATATATACAATGGAGTATTACTCCGCAATCAAAAAGAATGAAATCTTGCCATTTGTAACTACGTGGATGGAACTGGAAGGTATGATGCTAAGCGAAATTAGTCAGAGAAAGACAAATATCATATGACTTCACTCATATGAGGACTTTAAGAGATAAAACAGATGAACATAAGATAAAGGAACACAAAAATAATATAAAAACAGTGAGGGGGACAAAACATAAGAGACTTTTTTTAAAATTTTTTTTTTTTAACATTTATTTATTTTTGAGACAGAGAGAGACAGAGCATGAATGGGGGAGGGTCAGAGAGAGGGAGACACAGAATCTGAAACAGGCTCCAGGCTCCGAGCTGTCAGCACAGAGCCTGAGGCGGGGCTTGAACTCACTGACCACGAGATCATGACCTGAGCCGAAGTTGGCCACCCAACCAACTGAGCCACCCAGGCGCCCCTAGAGACTCTTAAATATGGTGAACAAACAGAGGATTACTGGAGGGGTTGTGGGAGGGGGATGGGCTAAATGGGTAAGGGGCATTAAGGAATCTACTCCTGAAATCATTGTTGTGCTATATGCTAACTAATTTGGATGTGAATTTAAAAAAATAAAATTAAAAAAAAAGAAAAATATGATAAGATGGTCCACAGTAATTAGCTCATATATATTAGTATTTCCCAATATGTTAAGGCAAAGGCAGGTATATCTACTGAAAATGCCCAAGGAACAGCTTGAACTTTTTAGGTAGGTTAACCAATGAAGAAACTTATATTCTATAACTAAAATAGAATCAACTTTTATCCAGAGAATGCAGTAATTTAGCCTTAATGACTGACATTTGACAGGGGAGACCAAGGTCATTCTAAGACGTCTGATTCTTAAGTTGCACTCTTTACAATCTTTCCACAAAACTCATCTCCCATAGGAAACCAAATCAAATCATTATTTGATATGCCTTAAGGTTACTAAAGATGAGGAGAATAAATTGTTTTAGTGTCTAGACATTTTCCTTTAACAAAAGTTGTTAATATCCTGGTCAGAAACCATACCTAATTGGGGCGCCTGGGTGGCGCAGTCGGTTAAGTGCCCGACTTCAGCCAGGTCACGATCTCGAGGTCCGTGAGTTCGAGCCCCGCGTCAGGCTCTGGGCTGATGGCTCAGAGCCTGGAGCCTGTTTCCGATTCTGTGTCTCCCTGTCTCTCTGCCCCTCCCCCGTTCATGCTCTGTCTCTCTCTGTCCCAAAAATAAATAAACGTTGAAAAAAAAATTAAAAAAAAAAAAAAAAAAAAAGAAACCATACCTAATTATGTGTTCTCTACTGCACTTGGACCTCAATACCTATTAAGTAACAACAGCAACAAGAGGGGTGTGTGGTTCCCAGCCTCATCCCTAGACTGTTGCAAAACTCCTCTGTCACATGGTATGCATAAGCTAAGACTTTCCCATCCAGTCCAAAAGGAAATAGTCCAGAAACAATTCAGTTATCTTTTACCTGAGGGTCCCATATACTGTGGGTATAGTAAGTAATTCATGAATGTTTATTTTCCTTGAAAAGTCAAGATGAGCTTCCTGTGCTTCTGTTTATCTGTTTTGTTTTGTTTTTACTATTTGATCTCTCATGAACAGTTCATTGTAGCTTTATCCAGAAGCCATTGAAATGAGAGTTATCTAATTATCTTTGAACTTTACTGCAGTGGCAGAAATCATTCTAAGCATTGTAATTTGTGTATTACATATCTTAGTGATGTTAAAGATGGAATTTATTTTCTAATGTGACCTTGTGGCATGTACTATAACCCCCAAAAGCCTGTAACTATATTTTCTAATATGGCACAAAAAAGTATATAGACACTTATTAAATCTGGAATTATGTGAAAAAAATAAATAAAAGTTTGCAAGGATATATACCAAGCCATTTTACTCGAACCACACCTAGAGAGTGGTTATTCTTTGGTAATGACAAGTAATTTTATTTTGTTCATCTATATTTTTTGTCTTCCTTTCCTTCCCTTCCCTCCCTTTTCCTTTCCTTTCCTTTCCTTTCCTTTCCTTTCCTTTCCTTTCCTTTCCTTTCCTTTCCTTTCCTTTCCTTTCCTTTCCTTTCTTAACATATATTTGTTTTCTAATAGTTTCTAAAATGGGGTGCCTGGGTGGCTCGGTTGGTTGAATGTTTGACTTTTGTTTTTGGCTTAGGTCAAAATCTTACATTTCATGAGTTTAAACCCTACATTGGACCCTGCACTGGTAATGGGAAGCTTGCTTGGGATTCTCTCTCTCTCTCTCTCTCTCTCTCTCTCTCTCTCTCTCTCTGCCCCTTCCCCACTTACTCTCTCCATCTCCCTTGAAATGAATAAATAAACTTAAAAACATTTTTTTATGAACATAGACTTGGATTGAGTTTTTGGGTTTTGGGGGGGTTTGTTTGTTTTTTAAGATGAAATAGCTGTTGAAGCAGGTACAGAACAGATGTGTGATGCAGATCATGTATTGTCTCTTTCAAACCCAGTTTAGGTTAGGTGATTGTCCCCTGGCCATCAAAGGCTCACATTATTTGGCATTGTTTTCCTTGATGAAAGCTAGCTGCAGGTGTTGCTACTCAGCTACTACACGAACTTCTACTCTCTGCCAGATTCTTAGTCCCCAGGCATTGAGGTAACCCAAGAGACTCAGAGGATCCAACCGGGCTGTGAATGCCCTGTCATGCTTCCTCCTCTTTGCCACAGTAAATACTGTAACTCTCTTGATTCTAATTTGATTCTACTCCACTGAATGTTTAGCTATGAAAACCAAGAGAGAACATGTTCTGTATGAGAAACTATTGACAGTGCTTTCAGCAGAAGTAAAAGTTCTCATCAAGTGTTGTCAAAGCAGGAACGACACACACAGTTTGTGCGCAGATTGCACACTACACAATTCTAGGGGGCACTGTGCATATTCGGGTCCCCTTAAACTTAAAAAATCTTCCAGGAGATGGCAGTAAAGTAGCTTTAGAAGAGGAGTAGGTTTTTCTGACTCACACAAAGGTACCCTTTGGGCTAGAAATAGAAATGTGCTGTGACTGTCTGGATGTATATATGACTGAACCCAAAAGGCCTGTATATAAACTTGTAAGATTCTGGCAGGTGGGTGTGAGGACCTCACCCTGCGGCTGCCCAAGACAAACCTCCAGGTTCCCTTACTTGTTAAATCTGCCACTTGCCAATCTGGAGTGGCCTGCCTCTTTCTTTGCTCTCTCCCCGCCCTCTGTGTGCAGGGGAGGGGTGGGGGCAGTTTCAGATCGTACCCAAGGAGCTCCAGAGGAGATTGCAAACCAACAACCCCCACAGTGCTTCAGCTTCCTTTTTGGTAAATGGGGATCATAGTAATACCTATTTCAAAGAGTTGTTGCGAGGAGCAAATGCAGTTAATACATCGGAAAAACTGAGGACAGTGCCTGACGTGTAGTAATCAATTTTACGTGCGATTATTTTTGTGTGGTTTTTCAAGTTAAGATTTACATTTTTCTTTCTGTTTTTTTTTTAAATTTTTTTTTTAATGTTTATTTCTGAGACAGAGAGAGACAGAGCATGAGTGGGGGAGGGCCAGAGAGAGAGAGGGGGACACAGAATCCGAAGCAGGCTCCAGGCTCTGAGCTGGCAGCACAGAGCCGGACGCGGGGCTCGAACTCACGGGCCGGGAGCTCATGACCTGAGCCGAAATCGGACGCTTAACTGACGGAGCCACCCAGGCACCCCAAGATTTACATTTTTCATGAGTAAAACTAGCCATCTATCTTTTAAGCCTTCAGTATATGTCTAAGGTTTAAAAGAAAAAAAAAGTTGAAAGAGAACTTTGCATAGCTTTGTATTTTCCAAAGCACAGGTTAATTGGCAAGAATTTACAGCTACTTTGTGTAATTGCTAATAAATACAGACTTAGAGAAAAATAATCTAGTAATTGATGGCACTGAGTTGCACATTTTAAAATGGTTAAAATGGCAAATTTTATGTTATGTATATTGTCACACAATTTAAAAACATTTTTTAATGTTTATTCACTTTTTGAGAGAAAGAAATAGAGAGTGGGGGGTGGGGCGGGTGCTGAGAGAGAGGGAGACACAGAATCCGAAGCAGGCTCCAGGCTCTAAGCGGTCAGCACAGAGGCTGATGTGGGGCTTGAACCCACGAACCATGGGATGATAACCTGAACCGGAGTCAGTCACTTAACCGACTAAACCACCCAAGCACCCCTATTTTCACATAATTTTTAAAAATCAGTAATGTAATATTCCAAAAACCACTGAATTATACACTTCAAGTGGGAGAATTATATGATACATGAATTTATTTCTCAATAAAGCTGATTTAAAAAGAAAAAAAAACCTAACTGGAAAATTAATGTCTGCTTAAAATATTATTAATTTGCCTCTCTTGGCAAATGAAGGAGCTGTGACAGTAAGAATTGCTTTGCATTTTGATTTATTTATTTGACAAATATTTTTTGAGCAGCTATTATAAGCCAAGCACTGTGGTAGGCCCTGGGGATTCCTTGGAAACCAAAATAGTCACAGAGCTTATAGTACAAGTTTGAGGGACAGACGTTAAAAAAAAAAAAAAAAAAAAATTCACCCAAACAAGTATTTAATCACAAATCCAAAACAGGCTGTCATGTAAAACTGAAGATTACTACATAATGGAAATAATTTAGACTAGGGGTCAGGAAAGGCCTTTTTGAGGAAGTGAAGCAGAGTCTGAAAGGGAAAATGGGACTTGTCCAGGAGAATTTACCCAGGAATTCCCTGGATATATTAAATAATTAACAGGCTATGGAGACATTAAATCTTATGGAAACAGCAACAACAAAAACCAACGCTTTACCAGTTTTCCTAGCAAGACCTTTAAACCCACTCAGTTCTCGCTCCAATAAGTGTTCTGTGTCAATGCTTCTTAGACTTTAATGCCTATAAATTTACCTGAGGATCCGTAATGCACATTCTGATTTGGTAGGTCTGGGCTGGACCCTGAGACTCAGCTGATGGCCATGAGGCTCGGCGGAGGACCACACTTAACTAAAGAAAACAGACATCTGAATTCAATAGATACCACAGCTTTCTCTAATTATCTTCTGGCCTCTCTGTTTATTTCCAGTTCAAGCAAATTTGCTGCTGTCGGATTTCATAGAGCTTTGACTGAAGAACTGGCTGCCTTAGAAAGAACCGGAATCAAAACAACATGTCTCTGCCCTAATTTCATAAATACTGGCTTCATCAAAAACGCAAGTACCAGGTAAGTTGAGACAGAAATGAAGACGACAAAAGGATTGGTGATTGCTATGAATATCAGCCATTCCGTGGGTTTTCTTAAATATTTTAATCCTTAAAACACCTGACATTCAATTCCCTTAGCTCATCTCAATTTCAGCTCCTGTAGATTGTGGGAAAGCAGGTGAGGCAAAGAGAAGGGGAGAATATATGTAAACATAAATATGAGGAACTCAGGTGAACTTGGTAATCCTCCTTTTTTTTCTTTTCCTGAGCAGTGGTTTTCTGACTTAAGTATACATACCTTTCACCAGGAGTGCTTGGGAACCATGTAGAGGTCCGACTCCCAGAGATGTTGATTGCTTGCGTTTGGCTAGGAGAGGGTAGTGGTGGGAAAGGGGCCTTGGGACTCTGTTTAACAAGCATCATCGGTAATCTAGAGATTATCCTCCATAGTGAGCACTAGTCTTTACTTAGTTAAAAAATAAAACTATATGGCTCAGCATCCGACTTCAGCTTAGGTCATGATCTTATGGTTTGTGAGTTGAAACCCCATATTGGGCTCTCTGCTGTCAGCTCAGAGACCTCGTTGTTCAGATCCTCTACCTCTCTGTCTGCTCCTCCCCTGTGTGCACTCTCTCTCTCTCAAAAATAAATACATTTTTAAAAAACTTATAAAACTATAAAGGATAAGCTCTGAGGTTAGTTTTTTTTTTAAGTTTATTTATCTTGAGAGAGACAGAGACAGCACAAGTGAGGATGGGCAGAGAGTGAGAGAGAGAGCTGCCATCGTAGAGCCTGATGTGGGGCTCAAACCCATGAGGCTGTGAGCTCATGACTTGAGCTGAAACCGAGAGTTGGATGTTAACCATTTGAGCCACCCAGGTGCCCCAGAGGTTAATTTTTAATGTTTCTTTTCTTTGGGAGTAGTTTTAATGTCTTTGTAACATGATGCATAACTTTAAAAAATTCCAACATACAGAAAAATACGAATAAGTAAGAAAGTTTATTTTTAAATTGCCTTGAAACCTTCTATCTACTGCAAACTACTCAACATTTTGATGAACATCCTTCCAGACATCTCTCCATGTATAGCTTAAATGTCTAAATTATATGTAACTGGCATATATTACACGCGGGGTTCTGAAAACTGTAGGTAAACTACTTATTTCCCTCAGCCTTATGTCATGGACATCATTTCATGTCAGTAAAGACAGAACTTTATCATAAATTGTGTTGGTTACTTAGTCTGAACATTAGTATCTACTAGTGATTTTTACCCTGGCACAGCTGCAATGAATACCCTAGTGATGAAGTTTTGGGGTGATGGGGGGTTCGTAAGGTCCAGAGTTGACAGCCAAGAAAGAATTCTTGAAGACGTTTTTGGTGCCAAACTAGTGATTTTATTAAAGCATGGGGACAGGCCCCATGAGCAGGAATAGCCACATGGGGTTGTGACAGGTAACTCATTGTATACCCTCAGGTTGGGGCAGAGTCAAGGATAGAGTAAGTCTCTAAGGTATTGGAAGCAAGGTTTTTAGGACCTTGAGTGGCTAGCTGTTCCTAGGGAAACACCACTTATTACCATTTAATAAAACCCCAGTCATGAGACTCTTCAGATGTATATGGGGGGGGGGGGCATAAACTTGGAGGATGATTGACAACATATATCTTGGGGCAGTTGAGATAAAGGAAGTAGACTTACAGGATCCTTAAGGTTGTGACAGTGTTAAGCCAAGGTTCTCTTTTGCCCCTAGCAAACTGTCATCATCCAGGCAGCTGAGCCTCTATAGAGGGAGGTCACTCTGCTGGTTTGAAGGACTTGTCAATGGGCTGTAGGCAGTAAGGGAATTTAGTTTTTCATTTGTCTTAGTTTCCCACATCACCATGGCAGTTTTCTTTGTTCTTCGGTAGCCAGGAGTGTCTGAGGAATATCACACACATTCCACCTGGGGGGTGGGGGGAGTGGGTATGTGTGTGGCAGCATGTATTTTGCCCTCAGCTTGCCCCAAGCTCCCTCATCACTTATGTGCACATATTTTCACATTTTGGTGGTGTCTCCTTCAGGTAGATTTTAGAAGAGGGATTACTGGGTCAAAGGGTGTACACATTTTAAATATTCGTACGTGCTGCCAAACTGCCCCGGAAGTGTTTCACCAATCTGCACCTGTACCCACGGGGGAGGAAGAGCGCCACCGCTTTTCTACTTCCTTAGCAGCCTGCCTTCTGGTGATGTTCTGCCCTTTCCATACAGGAAGGATCATCTTTGTTTCCTGATGACCTAGTAGCTACATTAAAGTGTTTTCTTATGGTTTTTGGTAGTAGGGCTTCTTTCCTTCTTTTTATTTTTTTTTAGGTTTATTTATTTATTTTCAGAGAGACACAGCACACACACAAGGGGGGGGGGTGCAGAGAGAGAGTGCGTGCGAGAGAGAGAGAGAGAGAGAGAGAGAGAGAGAGAGAATCTCAGGCAGGCTCCCCACTGTCAGTGCAGAGCCCATGAACTGTGAGATCATGACCTAAGCCATAACCAAGAGTTGGATGCTTAACCAACTGAGCCACCCAGGTGCCCCTTTTTAAATTTTATTTAAATGTTTATTTTTTGGTAGTTTGACATCTTTTTTTAAATTTTTTAAAATGTCCATTTATTTATTTTGAGAGAGAGACTGTGCAAGCAAGGGAGGGGCAGAAAGGGGACAGTGGAAAGAATCCCACGCAGGTTTTGTGCTGTCAGCACAGAGACTGACACAGGGCTCGATCCCACAAGCCATGAGATCATGACTTGAGCCGAAATCTAGAGTTGAATACCCAGCTGACTGAGCCACCCAGGCATCCCAGTAGTTTGACTTCTTTTGTGAATTGCCTGTTTCATGACCTCTGCTCACCTTTTCTATTGAGCTATAGAGTTTTAAATTAATATCTATAAGTTCATTGTACATTCAAGATACTATCTTATATGTCATACACATTGCATATATTTTTCCCCAGTTTGCTATTTGCCTTTCAACTTCTTTTTATTTAGTTTTACATTAAAACTTCTCAGTTTATTTTCCATCATGGCCTATAGGTTTGGCGAGATATTTATAAAGGTCTTTTTCAGCCCAAGCTTATAAAAATACCCACCTATATTTATTTCTCCAGTACTTTTATAGTTGGATTTTCACATTTGGAGCTTTGCTCCACACAAATTTACTTTAAGAAATAAGGTCATGGTAGGGGCACCTGGGTGACTCAGTTGGCTGAGCCTCTGACTCTTGATTTCAGCTCAGGTCATGATCCCAGGGTCATGAGATCGATCGAGCCCTGTGTCCCTGCTTGGGATTTTCTCTCTCTCTCTCTCTCTCTTTCTGTCTTTCTCTCTCTCTCTCTCTGCCTGTCTCCTCTGCTTGCATGTTCTCGCCCTCCTTCTAAAATTTAAAAAAAAAAAAAAAAGTCACCGTATAGCTTGTTTTTCCCAGATACTTAATGCATTATTTTGCATTATTTATCAAATAATACATCATTTCCTTCACTACTTTGAAATGTTATCTTTATAGTAAATCTGCATACATACTGGGATCTATCATGCTGATAAGATTCAATTTTTATTTATTTATTTTTTAATGTATGTTTAGTTTTGAAAGAGACAGAGTGTGAGCGGGAAAGGGGAAGCAAGAGAGGGAGACACAGAATCTGAAGCAGGTTCCAGGCTCTGAGCTGTCAGTATAGAGCCCTACATGGGGCTTGAACTCACAAACCACAAGATCATGACCTGAGCTGAAGTCAGACGCTTAACCAACTGAGCCACCCAGGTGCCCCTAAGATTCAATTTTTAAATTTCATTTTGCCTCTTTCCCCCAATTCATCTGCCTTTGGTAAAAATATATTTTAAATTAATGAAGAATATTCAATGTGGCACTTTGGGAAAATATCAGGTTCTATTTAAATACATCTTAATGTAAATATGTCTACCCACAGGTATAGAGTAGAAAGCCAACATCAAGTAGAAATTTGGTAGCTGTGCAAAGATCTGATGTCCTACAAAGAATCTATCAAATTGTCCTAAAAGTCCATTTTTAAGATACAATTTTGTTAGAAAACAAAAGCATATTTATTTCAGAAGACCTGGTGTTTAAACTCATCTGTATTAATCAAATAAACCCTAATTGGACTCTGAAGAGAAAACAAAAGATGAATTATTTCGGGGTCCTGAGGAGTGGAACTGACCAGAAGTAGAAAGAGGATAAAACTTCATTAAACTGTCAAACAAGTACTGTATGATCTCACTTAAGTGTGGAATCTAAAAAAGCTGGACTTATAAAAACACAGTAAAATGGTGGTTACCAGGGGTGGGGGAATTGAGGAGATAATTGTTTCAGGATATAAGCTTGCAACCAGTAAGTTAACTCCTGGGGTTCTAATGTGCAGCATAGTGATTATAGGCAGCAATACCGTATTATAAACATCAAAGTTGCTAAGAAGCTAGATCTTAATTGTTCCCATCACACACAAAAAATAACCATGTGATATGATAGAGGTGTTGACTAATTCCACAGTGATAATCATATTGCAATATATAATTGTATCAAATCAACACATTGTACACCTTAAACTTAATGTGATATGTGATGTGTCAATCATATCTCAATAGAACAAATAAATTTTTTTAAGAGTTCATTAAAATTAAAAGGGAGTGTCAGAGAGAGGAGTACCATCCTCAAGGGTAAGATTTGCCAATTTCCTCCATTATTTAATTATTTTCAGGGGGAAAACTCTCATTGGATCCCAATATAATATTTTGAGTCAACTTTTTCACTCAGACTGCCTTTCAGCAGTTAAAAACAGGTACCATATTTTTATAAAATTATAATTGGGTTTTTTAACCTTGCCCCCAGGACAAGGCTACATAAACTAACGTTCCTTGTGGGCAAGAGTGCCCTCTCTGGCAAAGCTCTACTAGTGACAATTAAAAAAATAATTGGGGGAAATAAATAAATAATAATTGGGAAGCTTGCTATGGGGGGAAAAGGATAAATCGAAGTTGGCAGGAGTCTAGGCCAATCACAGGAATATAACCTGGTTTAGCAAGGGTCTGGGTCTTGGTCCCTGCCACATGAACCCCTTTGAAGACAAACTGATACTAGAGTAGATACCAACGGTGAAGTTGGTTTTAATCTAGAAACTTAGTGCTAATTAGAAGACAGATAGATCTTACTCTATATTGTGGACACTAAATAAAATTTGTAATTTTTTTTTAAAATATTTTTAATGTTTATTTATTTTTGAGAGACAGAGAGAGACAGCATGAGCGGGAGAGGGCAGAGAGAGATAGAGAGGGAGACCCAGAATATGAAGCAGACTCCAGGCTCTGAGCTGTCAGCCCAGAGCCTGACGCGGGGCTCGAACTCACAGACCGCGAGATCATGACCTGAACCGAAGTTGGACGCTCAACTGACTGAGCCACCCAGGCGCCCCAAAATTTGTAATTTTCTTAAAACTCATGACAATGCTTTTGCTTGTAGAGATTAAGTAATTTACCTGTAAGGAACAAAACTGAGCCTCAGGCCAAACCTTTTCCCTTTTTACACAGAGGAGGGCCTTTCTGAAAGAAGGAAACTAAACAAACCTCAAAATGATTGATTCCAAAGAATTTGTATCATATTAATGTTGGGACTTACATTCCCTTTTCAAGCACATCAAAGATACCGTTTATTGATTCTTATATTTACACATCTAACACACTGCAAAGAAACTGGTTTACTATAGCAGTTATAATTCAGCATAATCTGAGTTAATTGGAATTAAGTGTAATCAGGTGTTCTGAGTAATTTTTTTGACAGCTAAGAGTTATTTGCATTAAATAAACTTGGATACCAAGAAATCGTTTTATTAAAAACATTTTTTGAAAGCCTGATGAATAGGTGCCCGACTAGGCGTAGATACCTTATATAAATTACCTCTAATCTCTAATCTAGGAGGACTAGATTTGGCACCAGGACATAGTTTGCCTATCCTTGCTCTAATGTTTATCTGCAAGATAAGTCTTACAATGCCCATTTTATGAACAAAGAAACTGTAAGTTGGAGAAGTTAAGAAGATTGCTCAAGGTCACACAGCCTGAAAGTGGCAGACTGGAATTCCTACTAGCTCCCTAACTCCAAATGCCCTGCTATTCCTAGCTTTATTTCTTCACATAAATTTAAAAAAATTTTTTTTCAATGTTTATTTATTTTGAGAGAGAGAGAGAGAGAGAGAGAGAGAGAGAGAGATTGAGAGAGAATGTGGGAGGGGCAGAGAGAGGGAGACACAGAATCAGAAGCAGGCTCCAGGCTCTGAGCAAGCTGTCAGCATAGAGCCCGACACGGGGCTCGAACTCACAAACCGTGAGATCACGTCCTGAGCCGAAGTTAGACACTTAGCTGACTGAGCCACCCAGGTGCCCCACTTTACATAAATTTTTAATTGAAGATTTTGTCCTGAGAAACACCATATTTAAAATGTGTACTAGATATGTCATTGGAGGTATCTTTATTGCTTTTGTGATAATGTATATTGATTATAAACAAAATTTAAATAATGTGGAGAAAAGCCCCTTCAAAGCTATAGATGCTGTTAGGTCTAGTTGATTTATATTTTTGTTCAAGTCTTCTATTTCTTTGCTAATCTTTATAGTTGTTCAATTCATTTTTGAAAGTAAAATTAATGTCTCCAATTCTTATTTTTAAACTGTTTTTTCTCAATTCCATCAATTTTTCTTCATGTATTTTGGAGCTCTATCATTAGGTATATGAACAGTTTTTCATAAAATGTTCTTCCCTTGGGGCACCTGGTGGCTCAATCAGTTGAGCATCTAACACTTGATTTCAACTCAGGTTATGATCCCAGGGTCATGGGACTGAGCCCCAAGATTCTCTCTCTCTACGCCTTTCCCCTACTCGTGTGCACACTCTCTCCCCAAGATAAAAAAAAAAAATTTAACGTTTGTTTTAAAAAAATAAATAAATAGGGGCTCCTGGGTGGCTCAGTCGGTTAAGCGGCCGACTTCGGCTCAGGTCATGATCTCGCGGTCCGTGAGTTCGAGCCCCGCATTGGGCTCTGTGCTGACAGCTCAGAGCCTGGAGCCTGTTTCAGATTCTGTGTCTTCCTCTCTCTGACCCTCCCCCGTTCATGCTCTGTCTCTCTCTGTCTCAAAAATAAACGTTAAAAAAAAAATTAAATAAATAAATAAATAAATAAATAAATAAATAAATAAATAAATAAATGTTTTTCTCTCAAATAAGTTCTCTCTCTCTTTCCCATTAGTGATATAAAGAATGTAACATAATCTGAATTTATGAATTAAGTGAAATTGGATATTCTAATGGAGTTTTTTGACAGTCAAGATTTATTTTTGTTTAGTATCCTTTTAAAAACATCTATCCTCCTACATAAAATATGCATTAAAATTTTTCTCTAAAAATTTAGTTTTTGTGTGTGCTACAGAAAGATACTAGTTTTTGTTGGCTAGCACCGTAAGAAAGAAAATGTTATGAAAGAAGGTGATGGGTAACATTTGTGTCATATGACTGTATTAGGTACTTCCCTACACATTACCAGTGGAGTGCTGAGGTCAGCTTAGACTCATTTGGGGACACAATGTTAATAGCTTGAAATAGGCCATGGTTCTTACACCATAGAAAGTAAATGGTACAAAACAGATAATTCTGTGCCCTAAAGAGCCAGTTGTGAAACATTTACTAGCAAACCACTGCATTAACTCCAGTTTTCAGATAAAACGCAAAAACAAAAACTTCTAAACTTTAAACAGTAGCAATATCTTCCCCCAAATTACTCAGCTACTTAAGTGGTAGTTCGATTAATCAAACATAGTCCTTCTACCTGAAAATACCCTTTGTCCCTAAGTATTCCTATGCCCCACATGCATTCTCCTACCCCACACCAGCAGATGGGCCTGAAGTGTTTTTGAATAGTTGCTACAAAATCGGTCATGAACATTTATTTCATAGGATTTACAACTCTTGTTAACATTAGACTGTCATAGGAAAACATTTTTCCATGTACTGATATTTTAATGTTTAAGATTTTATTCTGCCAATAAATTGATTTTCTGGAAGTCTTTTGGTCTTTTAAAAATCATGATATTGGCTAGCCATTAAATTTCATGAAAATTATTCTGGCAGAGGCTAAAACTTTGGTAAAGAGATCAAACACACTAAGAAAAGTTTAGTCAGTGCAACACCATTTGATTGATAGGCTCACAAGACCACAGTGTGAATGAGGGGGTATACCTTACTGTTTACACAGGTGTTTGTGAGCTTTCATGGAGCCTGGGAATAGTGAAGTCTGGTAGCAATATGCTAGAAAGTTAATTTCCTTCTGGATACTTCAAGGCACAAGCATCCTTCACTTCCTAGATTCATCATCCTATTGCCCTAATACCCTGCCTATTGCCACAGGCTAAAGGAGTGCTTAGTCTTCTTCAACCTTCCACTGCCTCCTCTGGACCAAAAGCTATTGCCTTTATTATTACATTTTCTCTCCTGTTGCTCTCCAGATTTTTCTTATGTAATTCTTCAGAGTCCAGGGTGAACACAGTGTTCTAATAAATGACTGACCTATGCTGAGAATGAAAGATGATATCCTATATATATATATTTTAAACTCTGCCCTCCTTCATGTAGTCAATGATCACACTCACTTATAAGCATACTACTATACTTCTCAACTATCCCAATTTTACTTTACTGCATATGTTTTGTATCTGAATGAACCATTCTATATTTGTTCCTAATGAATCCCATCCAATTCTTTTTGTCTCACTTCTCTTAACTAGTCACACACATTTAAAGTCTGCCTCCCCAAAATGTTCGTCAGTTTGGTGATGTTGGCAAATTTCATGAGTGTATTCAATTATGTACCTTTTTTTCTAAGTCATTAATAAAATGTTAAAAACTGACAACCAATTCTTATGTAACACCCATCCTTTTTTTTTTAAGTTTATTTATTTATTTTGAGAGAGAGAGAGAGAGAGAGAGCGAGCGCACAATCAGGGGAGGGGCAGAAAGAGACAGATAGAAAGAGAATCCCAAGTAGGCTCCACACTGCAAGCACAGAGCCTGATGTGGGCGTTGAACTCACAAACCGTGAGATCAGGACCGGAGCCGAAACCAAGAGTCAGACACTCAATCGACTGAGCCACCCAGAAGCCCCCCCACCTTTTTAAAATTTTATTTGTTTATTTTCAGAGAGAGAAAGCAAGAGCAGGGGAGGAGCAGAGAGAAAGGGAGAGAGAGAATCCCAAGCAGGCGTCACACTGTCAGTGCAGAGCCTGACACAGGGCTCGAACTCACGAAACCACGAAATCATGACCTGAGCTGAAACCAAGAGTCAGACACTTAACCGACTGAGCGACCCAGGCACCCCTTGTGTAACACCATTCTAAGTGCACATGTTCTAACAAAGGCCACTCTTTAGGGACCACATAGTGCATAGTGCAGGGTGTTTAGACAGTGAAGATCCAACATGGAACTAAGTAACAAAGCTGAAAATTACATCAAGACCTAGTAAATATAAGGGTTCCATCTGGAGATCAAGGACCTTGAGCTGAGCACACTTTTGTATTTTAATTTTCCCTGACACTTTAGAAATTGTTAACTAAGAGTCTTAGTGTGTAATAAAACTTGTGTAATGGTATTTGACCTTTTCCCCAAGACTTCTAAAGATTTAGAAGTGAATTTGTCAGTCTTAATCTAGCTGATTTATTTTTGAGTCCTGGCTCCTTCTTTAATTCTTATTTGCAAAATAGGGACTGTCGTGTCTCCTTCACAGGCTGTTGTAAAACTTCAGTGAGATGTCCTCTGTAAGAGTGTTTAGCACAATGTGCAGTACATGATAAGCGCTAAATAAATGGTTGTTACTATTAATGCTAAAGCAGCTGCTATTTTTGAGCGCTTATAATGGATCAGATGCTACAAAGTCCTTTTTGTTATGAGTCCTGTGGTAATTTATCATTTGTTTAGCACCAAACTAAAGCTAAAGTTTCAGGAAATGTTTTGTTGCTAAAGACTGCTTTTGATTTCAGTTTGGGACCCATTCTGGAACCTGAGGAAGTGGTAGACAAGCTGATGGATGGGATCCTCACTGAACAGAAAATGATTTTTATTCCATCTTCTATATCCTTGTTAACAGTACTGGAAAGGTAAGTGACAGTTATGTCTATCAGCATTATAAACAAAGATTTATGTGTTATATATTTTCACTCAGATTTAAAACCAGACATTTGATAAAGTACAATTAAATGGAATTAAAGTAATAAAAATGATAGGCTTAAATAATCCCTCAGTGTGTTTTTTTTAAGTTTATTTATTTTTTAAAGAGAGTGTGAACAGGGGAGGGGGCAGAGAGCGAGGGAGAGAATCTGAAGCAGGCTCTGCACAGCCAGTGCAGAGCTGGATGTGGGGCTCCAGCTCACGAAACTGTGAGATCATGACCTGAGCCAAAACCAAGAGCCAGATGCTTAATCAACTGAGCTACATGAACCCCAGTCCCTCAGTTTTTAAAACCACATTTGTTAATCCTTGAAGCAAGGTTTATACAGCAGTTGGGTAAATGAACTGAATAATTTCCACAAGTTTTAAAGTTTGGTTGTTTTTTTTTTTTTTTAGAGAAGTGTGTATATTTCTAGAAGTCTTGTCTCATAAATGAATGACTATAAAGAAGAATAGGTGTTTTTTTTGTTTCTTTAAAAAAACATTTTTTGTAATGTTTATTTTTGAGAGAGAGAGACAGAGAGACAGAGCTCAAGCAGGGAGGAGCAGAGAGAGGGAGACACAGAATCTGAAGCGGGCTCCAGGCTCTGAGCTGTGAGCACAGAGCCCAACAGCGGGGCTCAAACTCATTAGCCATAAGATTATGACCTGAGCCAGAGTCCAACATTGAACTGACTGAGCCACCCAGGCACCCCAAAGAAGGATAGTTTTTTAAGCATTGTTACACAATAGAATCATAGGACAACCATATTAGAGATTTAGGTTTTAAATATTCATTTAAATATACAACAGATAATCATTGAGCTCTTGTTTTGTACAAATCATACCGAACCATAGAAATTGTTAAATAATCTTTTACAACTTTAAAGATTCTTGAGCCTGGCTACTTCCACGGACCAGCAACATCAGCACCACCTAGGAGTTTGTTAGAAATACAGACTCTCAAAAGAAATGAAAAAGAAAAAAAGAAAGAAAGAAAGAAAGAAAGAAAGAAAGAAAGAAAGAAAGAAAGAAAGAAAGACCCTCTTGGTGTCATGAACTAGAATTTGCATTCTAGTAAGATCTGCATGTAGTTGATTTGAATACATATTCAAATTTGAGAAGTACTACTTTAGAGCAGTAGCTCTCAGCTTTGGTCACATTGGAATTCGCTTAGGAGTTTTCAAAATACTAACGCCTGAGACCTACTCCCCAAGACTGATGTCATTGGTCTGGAGTGTGGTCTGGTCTCTGAGAGATACAACTTCCCCAGTAATTCTGATGTACAGCCAAGATTGGAAACCACTGGTTTAACCACCTTCCTCATAACACATTGCCTCATTACTCATATGTTAACACTGTGTGACAGTGAGGCTGATCCAGGTAGTGAGGGGAAGGTGAAGAGATGGCTTAGGTTAAAGGAAGAGAGGGAGGGAGGAAGAAAGGGAGGGAAGAGAGAAGAGAGAGGAAGGAAGGGAGGAAGCCTCTTGATCTTTGTCCCTACAGTCAGGCTTCTGCAACATGGTGGGGCATCAGGATCACTTAGGAAGATAATTTTAAAAATACAGATTCTTGGATGTCATCCCTAGAGACTTTAATATTGGATGTTTTGGTTGGGACCCAGACATCTGTATTTTAGCAGGGAACTGCCACAGGCAGTTGGTTGAAAGATCATACTTTGAGAATTACTGACCTAGGAACTGAAAACATTTCAAGAGATCAAAAGCATACACATGTCAGGCTTTTTAGCCCCTTCTACAAGGAATTATGGTTGAACATACCTTAGAGGTTTAGATAATGAAACTCAAGGAGATCACCAAGGATCTCCTTGGTGAGTAAGTTAAAACCTGTGAAGTGTTGAGCGTTTTGCTTGTTACATTTCATAAGTAAGCACTCAGTGATTACAGTCCTTTAGAATGTAAGTCTATGAGGGAAGGAAATTTGCCTGTTTTTCATCACTGTATGTAGCCCCTGTACTTTGGAGAGTTGATGCACACATAGGGGGCACCAAAATGTTTGTTGATTGAATCAATTAATTCTGTTTCCTAGACCTTTAGCATAGAGGCACAAAGTTTGTGCTCTGGGGTTAGATGAAGCTGTGTTTGTGACTTGCTCACACACGAACACAGATGAGTTGTTTATTTTTATTTATTTATTTATTTTCATATATGAAATTTATTGTCAAATTGGTTTCCATACAACACCCAGTGCTCATCCCAAAAGATGCCCTCTTCAATACCCATCACCTCCCCTCCCCTCCACTCCACCCCCCATCAACCCTCAGTTTGTTCTCAGTTTTTAAGAGTCTCTTATGCTTTGGCTCTCTCCCACTCTAACCTCTTTTTTTTTTTCTTCCCCTCCCCCATGGGTTTCTGTTAAGTTTCTCAGGATCTACATAAGAGTGAAAACATATGGTATCTGTCTTTCTCTGTATGGCTTATTTCACTTAGCATCACACTCTCCAGTTCCATCCACATTGCCACAAAAGGCCATATTTCATTCTTGCTCATTGCCACGTAGTACTCCATTATGTATATAAACCACAATTTCTTTATCCATTAGATGAGTTGTTTAATTTCTTTGAAGCTGTGTCATCATCTGTCACATGGAGACAGTAAGGCTTTATAGGACTGTGAGGAATAAATAAAATGATGCATTTGGAGTATTCAATAAAAGTTATATACAACTGTTATTATTATAATAACACTATTATTATCATTGCCCTGATTCTTCTCTGACTGTGAATGTTGAGTGCTCAATTGCCAAGCTTTATTTTAATGCCATCTGGTCAGATGTCTGTATATACAGTTGACCCTGAACAACATGGGTTTGAACTTTAGGGGTCCACTTATAGGTGGATTTTTTTTATAAGTACAGTACAGTATTATAAGTGTATTTTCTCCTATGATTTCCTTAATAACATTTCCTTTACCCTGATTTACTTTATTATAAGAATATAGTATAGAATACAAATAACATATAAAGCATGTGCTAATTGACTGTTTATGTTATCAGGAAGGCTTGCAGTCAACAGTAGACTATTAGTAGTTAAGTTTTGGGGGAGTCAAAAGATACATGTGTGTTGTTCAAGGGTCAACTATAGTTACACTGATTCATATATTCTGTTTAGATCCCCTCAGACTCATTGGATTGTGACAAGTTCCTCAATATTCTTAAATACAGGCATACCTCATTCTATTGCCTTTTACTGTACTCTCAGATGTATTTTTAACAAATTGAAGGTTTGTGATAATCCTACATCAAGCGAGTCTACCAGCATCATTTTTCCAACACCATTTTCTGACTTCATGTCTCTGTGTCACTCGCAATATTTCAGACTTTTTCAAGATTATATTTGTTACAGTGATCTGTGATCGGTGATTTCAACTTGCTGAAAGCTCAGATGATGGTTAGTGCTTTTTAGCAATAAAGTATTTTTTAATTAAGGTGTATAAAATTGTTTTAGACATAATGCTATTGCACCTTAATAGACCACAGTATAGTGTAAACGTCATTTTTATATGCACTGGAAAACCAAAAAATTCATTTGACTCGCTTTATTGTGATATTCGCTTTATTGCTGTATTTTGGAACAAGATCTGCAATATCTCCGAGGTATGCCTATATAGGGTGGGAAGAAAAATTTGGACCTACCATGTATCCATCATGCACAAAATAGAATATTTAAAGTATTTTATATTAACACATTGATTTTTCACAAGAACAGTGTGGAGTAGGTGTTTCCATTTTCATGTGAGGAGTTTAAACTCAAAAGTTAAATAATTTGTTCAGCATTATGCTCAAAACCAAGTTCATTCTCTGCATTTTCATTTAGCAGTTCTGTTTCTTTAGTCTCTTAGTGGAACATTTGAGCAATATTTTGGATTACAAAGTGTAAAAGTAGTTCCTATTCTCACTTCCTTCCCAGTGTGACGTTTCTTGTTTCAAAAGTCTTTAACATCTCAGCTCTTCAGTTCTACACACCTCTTCTCTGGATCTTCTGAAAAATACAGGAGCATATTTATTTCAAAAACTAAATATTTCAAGTGACTCCTACCCTAAAAGGTGGTTAAACCTCCTTCCTTTCCCTTTTGAAACCAAAATGGATTTAATTGAAAAGAACATACAGTAGTGACTCAGAGTTAAAGTTCTTAATCTTGTTTAAGATGATACATGATAAAGGATACACCCATACTGGCAGATTATAGATGTATATTATCTCTACTGATTATGAAACTGCTGACAAGAAGTTGCTATTAATATGGTACTGCTTTCCTTCTAATTGTTAAATTAGCTGTCACAGCAGCACGTACATTCACTAGAAAATAGTCCAGAGAAGTAAGAGACAAATCATATCTTCAGTTTTCAGACAAGGCTTGTTTGCACATATTTATCCAAGGCTTGGAAGCCTCCACCCTAAAGGTATTTCCATAACCAGCTGTGGATGAGAAAACAGCATTATAATGGGGGACTTTAGAAATATTCATTATTGGGGTGCCTGGCTGGCTCAGTCAGTAGAGCATATGACTCTTGATCTCAGGGTCATAAGTATAAGCCACACATTGGGCATGAAGCCTACAAAAAAAAAAATGTATATTCATTATTAGGTGGGGACTAGGGCAATGGGGCTAAACTCTGGTTTTTTAAGAAATATCCAAAAAATTTCCTTATTCGTAAATGAAGAAGAGAAAAAAAAAAGAGAGAGAGAGGAAGCCCAACACAATAGTTTCTGTCTTTTATGTGACTGTTCCACTTTACTCTCATTTTATCACAGGGCTCCCTGACTGTATTCCAGTATGATTTCTACATTGCATATAGCTGCCTAATCATAGAACATATATTAAAAAGTTATTTCTCTCATGCAAAAAAAAAAGATGATACATGATAGACATAAGTATTTTAAAAGAATATATTTTACAAGTGCATTTAATATTAATTTCCTAATTATTTTCATGTATCTTTTTTTTAGGATCCTTCCTGAGCGTTTCCTGGCATTTTTAAAACGAAAGATCGATATTAGGTTTGATGCAGTTATTGGATATAAAACTAAAGGACAATAAGTTCTACATGGGCTGCATTCTACATTTAGTTGATGTAAATATATACCTTAAAAATGCCTGCTTTCCAAAACATCATTATATTTAAGTAACATAACTTAAATTCTTCTTCATACGTTAGCCATAGATAAATAAAACTGATTTAGCAGGTTTCAGTGGGTTTCATCTAATATTCACCAGAATTTTAACGTTTAGACTTCTGCTTTTCCTAATTATCTTTTTTTTTCTTCAGTATCCTCTTTTGAGGCCCTGGCAGTGCACATTTATTACCACCTCTCCTCTAGTTGAAAGCTAATTTCATATAATACAAAGAGGGGAATATCTTAGGAATTGACCTCACAGAAAATGGAGAAAAGGAACAAAAATAATTTTATAATAATTTCTAAGAGTTTGTGGCTTGCAAAGGCTTTGCAAAATTTGTATTATAAATATGTAAGATATAGTGGTATTTCTAATTTCACTTAAGTTTTATATAATTCACGTGTTTCCTTTTCTATTCTCCATAAAAACAAACTTCAGGCTCTCTAAATTTAATGAAGAACTGTATCTAATGGCATTTCACAGTGAGTTTCATGTGATGTAAGAAATACTGCTCAAACATTTCATCCTGCACATTACCACACTGTTTCATTTCAAAGCCAAACATTTCAGCTCAAGGAAACTAGAGATGGACACATCTTGCAGGTATAGAAGCACCATTGGGATTTGAGGCAGAGAATTAAGAGAGTGTACCCATAGTGGCAACAATAAACAAATCAAACTTAAACTTTTGTCTCTGCCTTTTTGTCTTGAAAAGAAAACTTGATTTATCCTTCAAATTAAAGGAAAATGCATTATATAATCAAAGATCTTTTTTTATTTTTTTAATATCTGGAAATTTCTTGGATGCAAGTGAGGCTCAGTGAGATGAGAATATGAATTGAAAAAATATTCAGGCTTGTTGGATTTCTATTGAAAAAAAATATTTCCAAGACTGTGTTAATATACACAAAGTAAAGAACTTTGATCCTTCCATCAGAAGGTTCATACTTAGAAAACATATAACTCAGAATCACTGACCCTGGTGAAATGTAATAAATGAGTCACATTTAGGTACAGAAATTCATGGTAAAAGTTCTTGATTCTGTTTCTAAACAGAAACATACTTACTTATTTTTACTTTTTTAACTTTTAAAAAAAGTTTATTTGTTTTGAGAGAGAGAAAGAGAGCAGGGGAGGGGCAGAGAAGGAGAGAGAGAATCCGAAGCAGGCTCTGCATCGCCAGCACAAAGCCCGACGCGAGGCTCGAACTCACGAACCATGAGATCATGACTTGAGCCAAAATCAAAAGTCAGACACCTAACTGACTGAGTCCCCCAGGCTCCCCAAAACTTATATTTATTTAATATGTGTCTGGTACTTTCCTAAACAGTTGGCTTATTGAACAATTAAGTTATGTCATCAGTGCCACTGCAGATGATAAGGATCATAAGATAATCAGCTTAAGGAAGATTATACTGTAGATTCTATAATATATGAAAATGTTTTACAGCAGGCATTCCTGCAATAATGTTCTCCCTGCCCATCAACTACCTTCTAATACAGAGAATCCAAATACAATTGCTGTCAGACTACATTCTACATTCAGTTGATGTAAATACATATCTGAGTCAAAAATGCCTCCTTCAAAAACATTTCACATTTAAATAACATAACTTAGATTCTTCTCCAACATTAGCCATGCTCTGGTAGCACTCTACTGGAGTACCTGTGAATAACCACAGAATTTATAGATTTACCTAAACCCTGTCCTGTTAGGTGAGAGTGACACTAAAAGTTGGAGAGTCTCTTCCACTCAGCTTGGGACTCGTTTTGAAATACATGTAGTGTTTATTATTTTGATTAAGTTATACCTGCTCCAGCTTGCCAAGAATAATGAAGTAGGTGAGGAAACACAGTGACTGAGGCCCCAAGATTACTGATGACTTTCCTCTTTTCACAATAAACATGTTTACCTCTTTTTTTAAGTTTATTGTTAGTATTTATTTATTTTTGACAAAGAGAGAGAGAGAGAGAGAGAGAGAGCCAGAGCATGGGTGGGGGAGGGGCAGAGACAGAGGGAGACCCAGAATTCGAAGCAGGCTCTAGGCTCTGAGCTGTTCGCACAGAGCCCGACGTGGGGCCCGAACTCACAGACTGCGAGATCACGACCTGAGCTGAAGTCGGACACTCAACCGACTGAGCCACCCAGGCACCCCAAAACATGTTTACCTCTTAACACACTTGTCTGAAATTAACACTTGGAAGGATTCTGGCATTAACCGTTATGAGAAATAAGTACTACTTCTTGGATAGTACGCTGACAGAATGGTAATCAGTCCTTTTCATGAATGTTAACCGTATGCTAGGCACACTTGGCCATTTAATCTTCCAGCAATTCTGTGTAGTAGGCGTCGAAGGCATTGCTGAAATTCCTGTAGCAAGCAGTAACTCAGAACCTTAGAGGCTGACGCCCTAACTCTGTTGAAAGGTTAATGAATGCTGTAGGAGTTCTGGGTTTTTGTTCTCTGCCTCCCCACTCCTTTTTTTTTTTTCTTGTTGCTGTTGTTAAAAAAAAGCTTGTTCTGATTCACTAACATCAGGCAATTACTGCTTTGACTCTAAGTCTGAAAACTTTTAACTGTTATTTGAATGAATGAATTCTAACTCTGAACCCACGTCCTAACAGTTTAGTGGGAAAACTCATCTCAACCACCAATAGGGCCACTTCTGAGAGTCACATCAAAATCAAAGAGGCTTACATTGCCTTGGGGTAAACAGGAAAGACTTCTCTAATTGTCAACTATCATGGTACTCTGTGGTCCTAATGTAGGACCTTGATAACAGACGGCTCTCTCTTTTGTGGGGTACAGAAATCCTGACTGTTGGTAAGGAACTAACACTCCCTGGAGACACCATAAAGTCTTCCTGTGCCCTTGCTATCACCCTGGAGCCCTGCTATGGGACAAGGACTCACTGGCCTCTCCTATTCCCTTTGAGAATATTCCCATTCTTGCCTTCAGAAGCACTCTTCCCTGTCCCTGTCCCCATGCTACCATTCTCATGCCAGAAATCTATTCTTTTTAATGGAAATAAGGATTAGAAAGAGTAAGGCATCAAGCCAAGGAAAAGGGTTAAAATTGACCCTTAGTAGGTTGTCAACATCAACTTGGCTAGCAAGTAAATAGCTAATGAGGATTTTACTGTGGGGGAGGAGAGCAATTATTAAGAGCCTCCTCTCCCAGGATGGGCAATAGACTTACTCCCTTGAAGAATTCTGGGTGGTAGACATCATTATTCCCATTTCATAGATGAGGTAGCCCAAAGGCATTCACCAAACTTACCTGAAATCACACTGCTACTCAGAGGTCAAGCTGAGGATTTGAGCCCAAGTTTGCTGACTCATTATTCTACAACCTCAGTGGAATTCCTGGGTAGTTGAACCATCACCCTAAGCCCCCTCTGCTTCCTTTTACTCAAGCTCCCCTTGGTATTCAGACAATATTTTATAATTAGCCAATGAAAATCTCCAATGGGAATTGAAGCTATTTCATCTAGGAATTATTTTAAGGTAGAATGAAATCCTAAATCCTAGTTGCTCAAGTATTCTACCTAAAAAAAACAAAAAAACCTAGCCTGGACTGACCCAATATCGAAACAGTCTAAAGTTTCCTGAAATTAAAAAGCTGAGCCTGAAAATACTGGGATAGTCTTAATCTGCACTGGCCATCACATCCTTCCCAAAAATAGATAGAAATTCCCGGTACACTTTAGAGCCAATCTGACCACTCCAGTTGTTTTTTGTTTTGTTTTGTTTTCCTTTTTCTTTCCCTTTTTTTTTTTTTTTAATTGGTCTAGGGATGACTGGACAATCTCAGGATGAGAGAGATGTGCCTTTTACTTTCATAGACTTCCCTATAATTGCGGGTGGCCTTGTGTAGTAATTCAAGCTAGCATCTTCTCTACACCATCTGTGTTCCCCAACAGAAAATGGCACATCTAACAAGTGTCCAAGCTAAAAACCTGGAATTACACCTGCCTCCTTTTGTTCACCTTCATCCCTCATCTCAGAAAAATCCTCTAGTCCTTGGCACACACGTTAAATATTGGTCACCATTCCCACACTTACATTTCCAGCCTGAATCTCTCCTCTGAATGCCACACACATATGCAAATACCTTCTTGATATCTCTGTCTGTATGACCTGCAGGCATTTCAACACAATATTTCTGAAACTGAGATTTTCGTGTTATCCAAAAACTGTTCCAAACCCCATTATTCCAGTTGCTCAGGTCAAAAAATGTAGTGTCATCCTTGATTCCTCTCTCTCACCCCCCACATTCATTACAAAAACAATTCTGTTTGTTCTACCTTGAAAATATATATGGGGGTGCTTGGGTTGCTCAGTCGGTCAAGTGTTCAACTCTTGATTTCAACTTAGGTCATGATCTCATGGTTCATGAGTTCCAGCTGTGTCAGGCTCCGTACTGACAGCGGAGCCTGCTTGGGATGCTCTGTCTCCCTCCAACTCTGCCCCTCCCTTGCTCGCTCTCTCTCTCTCTCTCTCTCTCTCAAAAATAGACAAATAAACATCAGATATATCTATACCTATATCCAGAATTCTATCACCTCTTGTCACCCCTACTGCCACCACCCTGATGCAAGTCACCATCACCTCTTGTTACCCCCAGCACAGCAGCCAGAATGGGTCTTTAAAGTATTCACATCATGCTTCAGCTCACAATATCCCATCAGCTTCTCGTCTAAACCTTAAAGCTAAAGTTTTTACCATGACCTAGAAGGCCATATGTAATCTAGTCTTCTTCCCTACTACCTTATTACCTGTATTAGAGTTCTCCGGAGAAACAGAGCCAGTAGGAAATTTTATATACATACATACATACACACATACATACATACATACAAGAAGAGATACAGTTCAAGGAATTGAGGAATTGGCTCATGTGATTGTGGGAGGCTAACAACTCTGAAATCTGTTGGGGAGACACGAAGACGAAACTCTTGGGCACAAGTTGATATTGCAGTCGTGAGGCAGAATTTCTTCTAACTCAGGATATCTTAGTTCAGGCTGACAATATCAAGGATTTGGTGTCTAGTGAAAGCCTGCCTCCTGGTTTACAACCAGCCAGCCTGTCTTCTTTCTGTGTCTTTACATAGCAGAAGGGGCAAGGGAGGTCTCTGGTATCTCTCTCTCAGTCTCTTTTTTTTCCCAAATGTTTATTTATCTTTGAGAGAGAGAGAGATAGAGCCCTGAGTGGGGCTCTGTGCTGGCAACTCAGAGCCTGCTTGAAATTCTCTCTCCTTCTCTCTCTCTGCCCCTCCCCTCTTTCTCCCAAAACAAATAAATAAACATTAAAAAAAAAATAAAGACTACTGATCATAGATATTAAGCACAAAATACCTTCACAGGAATACCTAGATTACTGTTACACTGAATAGCTAGAAACTATAACCTATCCATGTTGACCCATAAAACTGTCACACTACCCTCACCTTCTTTCAGTTCACGCCCTTGATGTTCCATGACCCACTAGACATATTCCTACCTCAAGACCTTTGTATGTCACTTTTCCTTTTCCAGAATGTTCTTCCTGCAGATACCCACATCTTCCCTTTAAGTCTTTTTTCCCTTAGATCTTTTCAGAACTTAGCACTCCTTACCTAAAACCCTGCCTACACAACCATGCCCTACCAGATTCCATTTCTGCCTCTGTTCTCGATTTTTCTCCCTGGCACTTACCATTGTGGAGCATACTATATATCTTCCTTATTTATCATCTTTATTGTCTACATTGCCCCTAGAGCATAAATTTCCCAAGGGAAGTGATTTGTTTTGATGTATTTTGTTCAATGCTGTATCCCCAATGCCTGGAACAGTCCCTAAGACTATATCAAGAGTTTGATGTATATTTATTAAATTAATGCCCATTTATTCTATTATTCCCTCTCCCAAATATCTCTTTGCCACCACTTTCATTCAGGCCACCACCATCTCTGGCCTGGGTGACCTAACAGCTGTCCAACTGGTTTCCCTCTATCTATTCTTGCCGTTCTTCCAATGCATCCTCCATCCTGTGGCATTTCTAAATCTGATGATGGCAGTCCTCTGCTCAAAACATTTCACTAGCCTTCCTTGATGCTGAGGCTCTCAATGATTGAGCCTCTATGCACCTATACATTATCTTCTCTCTGCCCTACACTCTCTTATCCAAGACAGACCTAGTCCTTCAATGTGCCATGATCTTTCACATCCCAGTGCCTCTACACATGGTTTCCTATATCTGGAGCATTCTTATCCTCTTCACCATGTGGTCAACCCCTGCTTGCCCTTTAGGTCCCATTTATGGCTCACCTCCCACCCACCTTCCATCTTCAGGACTGGTGATGCTCACATAGCTCTTTATATTTAGGACCACCATGGCACTATGCACCAGGTGAAGAATAAAGAGACAAGAGATTTCTATCCTCCCAAGGAAATGGGTAGCCAGAGAACAGAGGTAACTGCTATATAATAATTTGACAGTAAGATATGAAAGACAGGATGGTAAAAGGGGATTGGGTAGGGAAAGATTTCACAGAATATTCTTATAATTGGAGAGATCAGAAGGTAGTTGAAAGCAAAAGAGACAGGTCCTGTAGGCAGGAAGAAGTTGGAATTAATAGGGAAAAAAGAATAATTGGAGGAACAAGGAAAGAAGTCTTGAGAAGTACACAATAGCGATCAAGACCCTTTCTTTGCTACTATAAGAAAAAAAGTAGGATTGATATGCAGAGATGAAGCAACGGGTTTCATAAACAGAAAATATGCAGAGGCCTCTACAAGATGTGAACTTGGGATTTGTTCAGGTAGGAACTAGGTTTTTGGAGCTTCAAGAAGTTTATAAGACATTTAAGACTACCTAATACTGCTTTATCAGTTTGGTAGGGCACAGAACCTTTGACAATTAAACCTCCAGAAAGGAAGGGGAAATTATTTTTTTGAAGAGATTATAATCCTCAACTTCTACTTGGCAGACTACTATAGTTAGACTAAGACAGTGGGTTATAGCAATGTACATAAATCCTGTAAATGTCTCATGTTATGGTCTCCAAAGAAATAGTGGTATTTCCCAATAACCACCATTCTACTTTCTATCTCTATGTATCTGACTAATATAGGTTATAAAAGTGGAGCCAAGGGGCGCCTGGGTGGCGCAGTCGGTTGAGCGTCCGACTTCGGCCAGGTCACGATCTCGCGGTCCGGGAGTTCGAGCCCCGCGTCGGGCTCTGGGCTGATGGCTCAGAGCCTGGAGCCTGTTTCCGATTCTGTGTCTCCCTCTCTCTCTGCCCCTCGCCCGTTCATGCTCTGTCTCTCTCTGTCCCAAAAATAAATAAACGTTGAAAAAAAAATTAAAAAAAAAAAAAAAGTGGAGCCAAACAATATTTGTCCTTTTGTGTCTTTTATTTTACTTAGCATAATGTTTTTAAGGTTCATTCATGTTGTAGCATATATCAGAATCGCATTCATTTTAAAAGAGGAAAGATATTGCATTGTATGTATATATAACATTTTGTTTATCCATTCATCTGTTGATAGACACTTGGACTGTTTCTACTTTGGGGTATTGGAAGTCACACCACTTTTTTTTTTTAATTTTTTTTTCAACGTTTATTTATTTTTGGGACAGAGAGAGACAGAGCATGAACGGGGGAGGGGCAGAGAGAGAGGGAGACACAGAATGGGAAACAGGCTCCAGGCTCTGAGCCATCAGCCCAGAGCCCGACGCGGGGCTGGAACTCACGGACCGCGAGATTGTGACCTGGCTGAAGTCGGACGCTTAACCGACTGCGCCACCCAGGCGCCCCAGAAGTCACACCACTTTTAAGTGGAGACTTTTGGAGCATAAATCAGGAGATTTAATGCTCACTCCCATAGTATCACAAAGGGATTTGATTGCTTTGTATAACCTCCAATCTCCCCCAAACTTAAGAGGGTTTCAGGGAAATGTGCATCTCATGTAAAAAAAAAAAATTAGTTAACTGAAATATTGATGCTGAGCTTTCATGAATAAATGAATCAAACTAAGCTTGGTTGGCCCATAACTTTATTTAAGTCTCCTTAGGACAATACCTCTACTTTCTCTTTTTCCTTCAATTAAACACACACACACACACACACACAAACACACACACGTTTACAGAAAGATACCAAGAGACTACCAAGAGACAATTAGCTGATGCACCATCTCTAGAATTATTTGTAGAATAATTGCACTTAATTGTGCAACACAGCACAAAACTGCTTCTCTGTGAGCAAGTCCAGAGAGCACTTTCTCCAGGATTCCTTTGTCCCTGTGCCAAGCTTTTAGTAGCAATTGCATCATTTCCAAACTCGAGGTGTAGCCAGCCTATCAGAACACGTAGAGGAAATCTGGCTTACTTCTGCCAGTCCTATCAACACCTGGAGCACAGCTTTCCCCTGGACCTTTGTGCAGAAGGTGGCTCTTAGCTGCGGGTAGACAAGGATTGAGCCAGAGAAGGAGTACAGAGCAGAGCCATGAATATTATCTTGGATCTCCTCCTTCTTCTGCTCACCATCATCTACTCCTATTTGGAGGCATTGGTGAAAATTTTCATTCCCCAAAGGAGAAAATCTGTGGCTGGGGAGACTATCCTCATTACAGGAGCCGGACATGGAATAGGCAGGTCGACTGCCTATGAATTTGCAAAACGGAAGAGCAGACTGGTTCTGTGGGATATTAATAAGGTAATGGATTCATTTGCCCCATCTTTTAAAGTCATAAATAAGGCATATGTTTCGAAAATTATTTGACTTAGCATCTGCGTACCTTTGTATTTTTCTTTTTTAATGTTTAATAGCTAACTTCCCTGGTGTCTTATTCTATGTGCATTGGGGTGGTTTGATGAAGGGAACATAACTGAGAACTAAGCAGTGATTTTTTTATGCCATGATATTTAAGTTGATAACAAGATTCAGGAGCCAGGCTACTTCCAAGCTTCCAGTTTCCTTATCTTTGAAATGAAGATAATACCTCACAGGATGGGTAATAACAGGTGTTAGCAAACTCTGGCTAATGGAACAAACCTGGTCCTTGGGCAGGCTGTTGAGCTACCAATGTTTTTTACCTTTTTTAAGGGTTGTCAAAGCAACAAGCAAATAAAGAAACAAAGAAGAACATCCGACAGAACCTCTTATTGCCTCCACTCCCACCCACACAATCCTAAAATATTTACTCTCTCGCAGTTTACAGGAAACTGCGAGACTCCTTGGCAAGAGGATTAAACAAGTGAATTTTATGCACTTAGAACAATGTCTGTCCATACTAAACATAAGCCATTTTAAAAACAACAACAACAACATGCAGTGGGTCAGGCTTTCTCTTGGGCATTCCTATTTTTCTTTGTAAACATTATATTAGCTACTCAAAAATAAAACTGAAATTTTGTATCATTTCCCCTACACTTGTGAATTCTGGAAGTCCATAAAAATAATACACAGAAAAATGCGACAGGATTTTTAGGTTGGAAAAACTGTGAAGTTTTTTTAAGAATCAGATTTTCGGGGCACCCGGGTGGCTCAGTCAATGATGCGTCCAACTTTGGCTCAGGTCATGATCTCATGGTTCGTGGGTTTGAGCTCCACATCGGGCTCTCTGCTGTCAGCACAGAGCCCGCTTGAGACCCTCTGTCACTCTCTCTCTGCCCTCTCCCCATCCATGCTCACTCTCTCAAAAAAAAATAAACATGAAAAAAAAATCAGATTTTCCACAGATCACAGTGAGATTTTATTTATTTTTTTATTTAAAAAAAATTTTTTTTCAACGTTTATTTATTTTTGGGACAGAGAGAGACAGAGCCTGAACGGGGGAAGGGCAGAGAGAGAGGGAGACACAGAATCGGAAACAGGCTCCAGGCTCTGAGCCATCAGCCCAGAGCCTGACGCGGGGCTCGAACTCACGGACCGCGAGATCGTGACCTGGCTGAAGTCAGACGCTTAACCGACTGCGCCACCCAGGCGCCCCCACAGTGAGATTTTAATGGCCATTATGTTACTACTCTCTGATGTTCTTTGCTGTCATGTCCAGTTGTCCTATTTCTTAAAGCCTTCAAAAATGTCATTTTGGGGCACCTGGCTGGTGCCCCGATCAGTCGGTAACTTGTACCTCTTGATTTCAGGGTTGTAAGTCCAAGCCCCACGTTGGGTGTAGAGGTTACTTAAAAATAAAATCTTTAGGGGCACCTGGGTGACTCAGTTGGATAAGCGTCCAATTTTGGCTCAGGTCGTGATCTCACAGCTCATAGGTTTAAGTTCCACGTCAGGCTCTGACAGCTCAGAGCCTGGAGCCTGCTTCGGATTCTGTCTCCCTCGCTCTCTGCCCCTCCCGTGTTCGTGATCTGTCTCTGTCTCTCAAAAATAAATAAATGTAATAAAAAAATTTTTTAAATAAATAATCAATTTAAAAAATTAAACAACAAAATAAAAGAACAAAAGACCTGGCAGGTGGCATTTCTCTTCCCTACTTCCTCCTCCCCTCACCCAGTCAAGATCACCCAACACTGGTGGGAAACAGCTCCAACACTCTCCATATAACTTTCTAACACTGCTTGCCCTGAGTGAGTCTGAGATGTCTGTGGGACATTCTGGTGAAGATATCTAATATGTGGCTGTATATTTAAATTTAAGAGCTTTGTGTTAAAGATATATAAACTCGAGGGGTGCATGGGTGGTTCAGTTGGTTGGGTGTTAGACTTTGGCTCGGGTCATGATCTTGTGGTTTGTGGGTTCAAGACCTGCATCAGTCTCTGTGCTGACAGCCAGAGCCTGGAGCATGCTTCAGATTCCATCTCCCTCTCTCTGTCCCTCCCCCACTCACACTCTGTGTCTCTCAAAAATAAATAAATGTTAAAATTTTTTTAAATAAAAAATAAAATAAAATAAAATCTTTAAAAAAAAAAGTCACTTGATCTTAGAAAAGTAGTTCTTCTCTGGTTCTTTCCAGACAGTAAAGAATACTGTACAAGGAAAAGTTGATACATTTTGTATAACATACACAGGCATTTAATAGATGAGTTGATATACAGGGAAGTGATTTGGCATCAGTTGGTCCTTGAAGAGATTCCAATGAGCTTTCTAGAAGGGGACAAGATTTACAAATTGAGAAAACTGCTGTCTGCTGTTCTTAGGCATTAATGAAAGAAAGAAAGAAAGAAAGAAAGAAAGAGGAAAGAGAAAAAAGAAAAGAAAGAAAGAAGTATAAATCCAGGAAAAAGGCTTGATAAAATATAACCTTTTAATCTCTTTCTAGATATGTGTTTGGGAGAGATGACTGATATTTATTACATTTTTTTATTAAAAAATTTTTTAATATTTATTTTTGAGAAAGAGAGAGAGAGAGAGAGAGAGAGAGAGCAGGAGAGGAACAGAGAGAAGGAGACATAGGATCCAAAGCAGGTTCCAGGCTCTGAGATGTCAGCATAGACACTTAACTGACTGAGCCACCCAGGTGCCCTATTGATTACATTTTTTTTAATTCCAGTGACAAGGAATAAAAATGACTTATTTAAGATTCTGCCTGAAGGATGAGTCACCTAACCTCATAGGGTATCTTTGAATCCCTGAATTTTATGGTTAAACGATGAAGGTATTAAGGGCACCTGCATGGCTCAGTTGGTTAAGCAACCAACTCTTGCTTTCAGCTTGAATAATGATGTCCTGGTTTGTGGGATTGAGCCCCAAGCCTCTGCGCTGACGGAGCCTGCCTAAGATTCTCTCTCTTCCCCTCCCCCACTTGCATGTGTGAGTGTGCTCTCGCTCTCTCTCTCTCAAAATAAAAAAAAAAAAACCAAAACTTAAAAACCAAACATTCAAGGTGTTAAATGATTCACTGTAAGGCTATAAATGTAACTCAGATCTCCTTTAACCTGTGGAAGGTGCCAGCTCTCTTGGTTATGGCTGACTTCTTTTGCCTTAGAGTCATGTTAGCAGTGTGCCCTCATTCAATCTAAACTGTTGCTTTAGGAACACTCTGAAAAGTGGAGTCACTGCAAACTGGGGTTGAGGTTAAAGCAAGTATTTTTGCTTACAAAAAGATAAGACATTACATTTTGTAGTTCTCTAGCTCGGGTAGAAGACTGACACATTATTAATTCTTTAATCAAAGCATCTGATGAAAGCTCTGGTCATGAATTCTCTCTACTGACCATGAGTCTAGAGACAAAAAAATGCATGGTGGTTCTCGTAATCTGACAATGAGCAAGCTACGTCTAAATTGGTGAAAGAAAGGGGCTCCTGGGTGGCTCAGTCGGTTAAGCAACTGACTTCGGCTCAGGTCTTGATCTCACAGTTCGTGGGTTCAAGCCCCGCATCAGGCTCTGTGCTGACAGCTCAGAGCCTAGAGCCTGCTTCGGATTCTGTCTCCCTCTCTCTGCCCCTCCTCCACTTGTGTTCTCTCTCTCTCTCTCTCTCTCTAAAAAATAAATAAAACGTAAAAAAAAAAATTAAAAATAAATAAATAAATAAATTGGTGAAAGAGCTCCTCTCCTCCCTCTTTACTCCTCTGCAAGCCCCAAAAGGCTATGAGGGGATATTGGCTCTGTGACTTTGTGTCCTAATGTCTGTGAGGGTCTGTTCTTTGGGATTTCAGGGTGCTACTCTGGGGCTGAGCCTGAGGTAGTGGAATATGAAGGACCCAAGGGAGGCAGCACTGGCTAAGGGAACCACTTGCCACTCATTCAGGGACCGCCTCAAGTAACAGCCACACTGTGAACATCCCGGTGTGAGAAAAGGGCTTCCAGGCGGCCTTGCCTTTCCATCACAGGGAAGAATCTACAAATTGTGAGAGGAAAAAATGTAATTAAAAAAAATTTTTTAATGTTTATTTTTCAGAGAGAGAGACAGAGCATGAGCATGAGCATCAGCATGAGCAGGGGAGAGGCAAAGGGAGACACAGAATCCAAAGCAGGCTCCCCACTGTCACCACAGAGCCGGACGTGGGGCTCAAACCCACGAACTATGAGATCATGGCCTGAGCTAAAGTCAGATGCTTAACCGACTGAGCCACTGAGGCACCCGAAAAAGTGTAATTTTTAAAACCTTATAATCTCTATAAAATCAACAGATGTCAAAACTTGAAAAGAATTCTAGTTTTCCAGAAATACAGATCAAGAAACATCAGGACAGTTTTTATCTTAGGAAAAAGGTCTTTGAATTTAGGCTGAAAAATTTTCTCTATATCCATGTCTTGGGTTTCTGCATACAAAGTTACTATAAACTTATTATATGTATGAAGTTGTTACATAGATGAGACTCTAGCTGTGGCCTTTGCCCATTTTCACTCTAAAACACTTGAACATAATATTGTATCACCAAGAGTAGTAGCATTGCCTCCCTAGGAAAGGCTTCCTCGAATAAGGATCCTTCTTTCTCCTTCCCTCCTAGTGGCTTAAATCAGAATCATCAAGAAAAGTATGACAGGCAGAGGCATATGGTTTAAAATTACCACTAGTTTAGAATTGCTACCTGGTGCTTTACTGCTACTATATGGTTGGTGCTCAGCAACAATTTGACAATCTGTCAAATGAAAAGCTGAATTTTCTTTTCTTCTGTGTACCCCAGCACCTCCATTCATGACCCCACAAAGGGCAACATCTTTCAAGCATGTTCTTCTGTCTATGAGAGTAGTCTGCTTTTAAAAAACTGCCTCTTGAGAAACCTCTAACCCAAGATAAAAAGCTGGAAAAACATGAAGGGTGTTTGGTTTGGTTTGTTTTGTTTAGATGCAGAATGGCTGTTGAGAATGTAGTCAAACAAGATAAAAACCCATATCTAGTATGAGCACTCACTGGCAGAAACACCACATACACTCCCTTTGCAAGTTAAGCAGGCAGTGTCTCTCACGAAGCTTTTGTACAAACAAGGAAGGCAAAGGGGCGCCTGGGTGGCTCAGTCGGTTAGGCGTCCGACTTCAGCTCAGGTCACGATCTCACAGTCCGTGCGTTCGAGCCCCGCGTCGGGCTCTGGGCTGATGGCTCAGGGCCTGGAGCCTGCTTCCAGTTCTGTGTCTCCCTCTCTCTCTGCCCCTCCCCCGTTCATGCTCTGTCTCTCTCTGTCTCAAAAATAAATAAACGTTAAAAAAAAAAATTAAAAAAAAAAAACAAGGAGGGCATTTTGGACATGAATTTTAATCTTTTATTTGTTTGTTTATTTATTTATTTATTTATTTATTTTTAAAGTAGGCTTCATGTCCAGTGCAGAGCCCAGTGTGGAGCCCAACATGGGGCTTGAACTTGCAAGCCTGAGATCAAGACCTAAAAGGACAGCAAGAGTCAGACACTTACCCTGAGCCACCTAGACATCCCATAGGCTTTAATCTTTAAAGAAATATCTTCTCCAAGTCTTTCTCCCTTTGTCTTGTCCCCTAACTGACCTACATCTTTCTACATTTGTTTTTTCCAATTACAGCACAGTGTTGAGGAAACAGCAGCTGAATGCAGAAAACTGGGGGCCACCGTGCATGTATATGTCGTAGACTGCAGTAACCGAGAAGACATTTATAACTCTGTAAAGCAGGTGAGATTTCAAACTACAAATTCCTTCAAATAATTTTGTATCTATTTCCATGGACAGTGGAAAGATTCTTTATGGCTGCCTGATTTAAATTCTATTTTAGCCTCTGCTAAGGTGGTTGTATGAATAAGGAAGGATATACATTTCTTTCCTTGTATAGAACCCACTCAACCCTGCCTATTATTATTATTTCATATTACTAACCAATTTCTTTCTGATCAGAAGTTTGAGCAGTGGTATAGAGTGACAGAGAAGAGATTCATCACCAGGAGAAAGAATCACTTTCTTAGTTTTATCTTAATCCTATTACTTTTGCAGTAATTCCTTTTTTTTTCTTTATTTTCTCTATGGTATTTTATTTATGTTGCCAGTAATCTAGTCTTCTATAGAAAATGTAATGTTAGTAATTATTGTAACAATTTTTAAAAGAGTAAATATCAAATGAACCAAACACTCTGATAAACTACTGCATCCTTTAATTTCATCTCTACGATAACTCTATTAACCTCATTTGACAGATGAGCAAACTGAGATTTTGCTCTGCTAAGGAGGAGTTAAGCCAGTCCACGATCATATAATTAGTAGGTGGTAGAAACAAGACTACTCAGCACTATAAAAATGTTTGATCAGAACCAATATATCAGTTAATCAACATGAATATTAATTCACTTTATAGATAAAGTTTAAAAATCTATGATTTACATAATATGAAAATTCAGATGTTAAAAAACATAGTTTCTCCTAACTTTATGACAGTGTTCTCTTTGCATCCATTTTTTGGACTAAAGCTCTTTCCAGCCTGAACTCTGAGATTTTTTATCAAGTGGAATAAAGAATCTAATTTGTGGATGACATCAGCCTCAAAACTTTGAGTTTCTATAACATACCCAGTAATTTTTTTCCCTTCACAGGTAAAGAAAGAAGTAGGAGATGTAACCATCTTGGTGAATAATGCTGGGGTAGTATATCCAGCTGACCTTCTTAGTACCAAGGATGAGGAGATTACCAAAACTTTTGAGGTCAACATCCTAGGACATTTTTGGGTGAGTGTGAGAAACATTTCTGGTTTGTGCGTGTCTGACTCATCCTCTTAAGGTACATGAAGTTTGTAATTGGGTTCACACCTTTATATTTGCCTAAAATCAAGAATTACCAAATTAATTTGAGTGGAAGAGTCTCTGAGAGAAAGACACAGAGTTTGAAGAGACACAACTCACCAGAATGTAGGCTAGTTGGTCTGTCTTATCCACCAGAATTTAACACAAAACATGGCATGGATGGACCAAGTGCTCAAAAAATACTTGTGGAGTTTTGCTAAGGGTTGTCAGTATACATTTTTTCAGTACTTTAGAGGAAATATATACAATATACATTCACTTGTGACCTCATGTCATGGAATTTTAGAACTGAAAGGACAACATAAATCACTACTTCTTTGTATGTAGGGGTTGGACATTTTCTGCATGGGACTCAGATAAGCTCTAGATCCATGCTGGAACTTAGATAGATGGCTCTACAAACCTCTTGTAGTTGGTTAGTAGAAGACTGAAATATACCTTTGTAGAAAACATTTCTATGGATTAATCTTACAGTGCCCCAATATCAGTGTAGAGCAAATCTGGATTCTGGAAGAGAGAAGAAAATAGATATGTTCTTTCCATCTTCCCCAACCCCTCACACATGGTAATGAGGATTGATTATTATGACCACAAAAGTACATAGAGACCTCCTGTGTTAGTTGTCTATAGCTGCATAACAAATTTATTAAAATTTAGTGGCCTGAGTTGAGACGGTGGAGTAGTAGGGGGACACTATGCTTGCCTCATCCCTCGAACTCAGCTAGATAAATATCAAATCATTCTGAACACCCAAGAAATTGATCTGAGGACTCAGAGAACAAACTGCACAAATAGAGGGAGAAAAGAGGCCACATCATGGAAATAGGGACAGACTTCAGTGAGCAGCACAACATCCACAGTGGAGGTTTGAGCTGCTTACACCAAGCCTTGCCCATCTGTGCTCTGCAGGTACTTTTATATGAGGGCAAGTATACCTGAGAGCCAGAGCAGCGGTGGGCCCCTCCCCAGAAGACCAGCACAAACCCCCACATGCGTCAAGTCTACTGACTATAGAGTGCTGCAAAGCCTTAACTACAGTGGAAATAAGTTCTGTCCTCTTTTAACAAGAAGACCAAACCATATTAGTTGAAACTCACCACACAGTGGACAAGGTCCAAATACTCCCCACTGAAGGCAAGGAAAAA